>NC_140166.1:148692012-149058306 GCF_963971535.1 Notolepis coatsorum | reverse complement strand
TCTCTCTCTCTCTCTCTCTCTCTCTCTCTCTCTCTCTCTCTCTAGTAGCCAAACTTTACACTATAAAAACTAACTGGATATTGGCTGGTGAAAATGCTGAGTGGCTAGTGACTTTGGAAAACCACTAGCCACAGTGGCTGGTGAGCCAAAAAGTGAATGTCAAGCCCTGGATGTACACATGTACCAAAGCCCCGGGTATCAAACCCCCGGCTTGCCTGGCTGATGTATAAACCACCTGATTCTGTTTCTAGAGAGCTCCCCGAATTGGAGGCAGGTGAACGAAGGCATGACGGCAGAGGAGAGAGAGAGGAGGATGGCACTCGCCAGCTGTACAGTAGTACTGGAGGACTGCCTGAAGGAGGCGCTGTCTTTCATCCTGGAGGAGGAGATGAAGGCTGCTTATGGAGATCTTTGGAAGATGTATGATGATGTTATTATTATATTATTATTATTATCTTATTATATTATCCCTTTTACACCGGTGCTGTGTTCTGATAGATAGTTACACTGTGGATAATTTCTGATATATTTTTTGCATGCAAACGTTTTCTCTGTGCTCAAGGTGGCTCCATATTTGTTTTCACTGTCGCAGAAAATACCCCACATTCAGCGCATGTAGAAACGTGAGCGGTGTGTTGAAGGGCTGCTGGTGCTCAGTTTATTCAGCACCAGAACTTAAATAATCAGTGGAATAAATGACACATCATCGCTTCAACTAACTTGGTGGTTAGGATCCGATAACGGTACTTAATTGAACCTCGCAGGAAGAATAGAACTCGCGGGGGAGCGGTTGGAAGATATTGTCGGGGGAAGTTGTAACTAAGGCTGAGACGATATGCCATTTGGAAGAATCAATAAATCGGGACAAATTATCGATAAATATAGATTTTTTTTTTTTATTATTATCTCCCCCCCCCCCCCATCCCACTGTTAGTCGTTATGCCAATTCCCAACCCCCTTCCTGGTTGTTGCGCACTCCCCCCCCCCTACTGTTGGTCCGGGAGGCCGGAGACTGTCACATGCTTTCCTCCGACGCATGTGCAGCCAGCCGGCAGCCAGCCTGGCAGCGCAGATTCTCACCTGGAGAGTGTAATGTGTGGAAGGTCACACTACCTCCCTCCAGATCCTACCATCGCTGTGCAGGCGCCCCGACCGAACTGTAGGGGTCGCTGTCCACAACGCCCAGGACCCACCCATCAGCTTTCCCACCCCTAACACTGCCAATTGTGTCAGTATGAACGACCAGCCAAGCTGATAGCAACGTCGAGAGCTGGATTCGAACCCAGCGTCTCCAGTGTTGATGGCGAGCGCCTTGCCCACTACACCACGTAGCCGCCCAAATATAGATTTTTTTAATGATTATTTTGCATGTGTAAATTTCTTTTTTATAAAATACATTTTTAAATACTTTTTTCTTAAAAGATAATATATATAGGAGCGCCTGGGTAGCGCAGTGGAGAATGCACTCGCCTACCACCACAGAGACTCTGGGATCGAATCCAGCTGTCAGCGGTACCTCCGGCTTGGTCAGTCGTCCCTACTAACACAATTGGCAGTGTTAGCGGGTGGGAAGCCGGTGGGGTATGTGTCCTGGTCGTTGTAAACTGCGGTTCCTACTGGTCGGTCGGGGCACCTGCTCAGCAGGGAGGGGATCTGGGGGAAATAGCGTGAACCTCCGCACGTGTTACATTCCCCCCAGTCCTCACTGTCAGGTGAAAAGAAGCGGCTGGCTGACTCCACATGTATCGGCCGACAGTAGGGCAATGAGTGCAACGACCAGGAAGGGAATTGGCATAACGACGGGGGATGGGGGCAAAAATACAGAAAAAGTGAGAATAATAAAAAATAATATATATATATTTAACGTTAGTGTGCGTGTCACGTGCACTCACTGTAGTTTTTGCGATGCTGTAGTTGGCCCATGACACACACGAACGAACTAACGTTAAATAATATAATTGTTTCCTTTTTAAAGAGTATTTTAAACTTCATTTTATAATATTTTTTTTTTACACATGCAAAACTTTTTATAAGTGACACCATTTATCGATTTCACGCAGTTATTGATAATTATCTATAAATCGATAAGTGGTCTCCGCCTTAGTTGTAACACAGACGCGATCCCTAGCGTCCAGAGAGGAAGGTTACTTTCATCTTGTGGTAAATCGCTGCGGCTGACGGTAGTGGGAGCTCACGTTAGAAGTCCAGTACAGCAGAACCAACCAACAGTAACCAAGCGAGGAGGGAATCGACGGCTCACTCTGCGCTTTAACGTTGTTTCCTCTGTCCGCTGAGTTCACCGTGGTCTTGTCTGTCGTCTCCCGTCACCAGATCGTCCTGCTGAAGCCCCCCTGGTCTCTGAGGGACGTCCTGAAGTGTTTCAACAAGCACTGGTTCGCTGTCTTTGGGATCGTGGTTCCTCGGAATCAGCACCAGACAGTGCTGAGCCTCACTGACTTCCTCTACTCAGGTATTTGATTTGATTTGAAAAAAAAAATACAAGATTCCAGAAAAACGTCAAGGATGCTACACAAAAAAGTCAAGACTTATTTCCATTGTTGTCCTTGGTCTCAGGCCCTGTTTAGACGGAAACGCTAGCAGGTGAATCCGCAAAAATATTTTTTCGGATGTGCCTTTCGTTTATACGGAAACAGCGTTTTTACGGGGTGAAACCGCAAAAAAGTGAGACTACCTTCCAGGGTGGAATTCCTAGAAACGATAAACCTTTGCGCTCTCATCTAAACTGTCAAACCGCATAAAACGATGACGAAAGGGTTGTCAAGGCTCTCGTCGCGCGTACTGCTTACATCACAGGCATGCGCCAGTAGCCTAGAAGCGTAAACAAAGCATGTCTGATTCTATCCATGGCGATCACCTGAAGGCTACATTGGCAGTACTTTTAAATACACAAGAATCTGTCCCGCGGCTATCACAACTATCATGCCGCGTTCACGTTACGTGGGAAGAAGCGGAAGAACCAGCTTCCTACTGGGAAAAACCATTCACGTCAGCTTCCTAGTGGTAATTCCTACTAGGACATATGGGATTTTTTTATAGACCCCGATATCTCCCACTTCGCGTCACGAATTGCGGAAGTATGGATGTGGGCGTTTCAGTGTTCTATATATATATCTATGGTTTCATCGAGTCAATGCGTGAAGGCTTCCTAGTTGTAGCAACGAGATGTCCTCTGGTTCTTCCCACGTAACGTGAACGCGGCATAATGACTGGACCCACTGTCTGTGAGTGACTCTGCTTTGGTCCAATCACATTCCCCACCCACAGTCTGCGAATCAGAGGCAGAGTAGGGCGGGTCTTCACAGCACGTCATGTGACATATGCGCCAATCGTGTGACAGCGGGGCTCCGTCTTTACAGCCTCGTCTGCATGGAGAATTCCATCCCAAAACGCTAGTCTAAACGCAAAATTAAAAGTGAGACCGCAAGACTACTTTTGCGGTTTCTGTTCAGACTCTCTCCGTCTAAACGTAGCCTCAGACAGACAAGCAATACAAAACATGACCACAAATAACAATTTGACAAACTACATAGACATGAAATATGGGGGGGGGGGGGGGGGGGTGCAGGATGTTGCCTGTCCTTGCGCCTCACTTTCACTGAGTGGAAAATGAAGATTGCGGTCACACAACAGCAGTGCTTTGCTACTGACCACTGAGTCATACTGCGTTCAAAGAGTGTCTTTGCAGGATGCTGTCTATTGTGACTTTATACACGTCTGTAAATTGGCCACCGTTCAAATGCATTGGCTTGCACTTGTTTTCAACGTCTGACTCCTCCTTATTTGATACACCTGTTAAAAGGGTCATCTACTCCTTCGCCATATCTCGCTAGAAGTGAACGAGATTCGAAAATGGACAAATGTATCCCCCCCTCACTACTTTTAAGGACTCTATAGGGAGGTGTAGTGGTTACGTCATTGCCGTTTTTCATGTTCCACCCTATGTCCAACGCAATGTATTTCCCCATTGCCCATTTCTAAATCGGCTCGTTTTAAAACAAATAAAGCATTAACATTTGCATGGTGTACCTTTCTGTGCATATTCATCCACAATATATAGCTCAACATGAAAATATTCGCAATTAATCATAGGAAAAAATCGCCAAATTTGATTTCAATCAAAAATGCTTAAACAATAATGTTAGTGATAGAAGGGAACTCATTTTGTGCAAAAATGGAAAGCTTGTCAATTTCCATGCGGCAGAATTGTTACAATAGCCGATAATCCATTTTCCCAATGATAAATCCCTATACGGGTGGAACAACCAGTGACGTCAGACTACACCTCCCTATTGCAGAGTTGTTTACACACACCTGCTACTGTCACCCAGAACTGAGTTTGTTCTGCTTCATGTCTTGCATGCCTTGTAATTTTATTTGGTTGTTTGTGTGTGTTTTAATAATTTCCCTGCTCTCTGTGATGTATGCATAATTGTTGTGTCCAATCGTCTTATCTGGATTGTTCTTTTTGTGTGTGGCGTGTTCCGTTGGTAGCGATCAAAGCACGGAGGGGCACCCCCCCCCCCCCTTTCATGCATCCATGATGAAACATAATACCGATAATCTAGCGTTGATTTCAGATTGATTGTCGATCCAAGCGAGGAATGGCACGCTTTATAGCGAAATGCACTAAAACGCTGTTTAGTGGCGTTTCCTGGGATTACACAGAATTACTCTAAAACTATACTCCTATAAAACGGGAATGTATTGATGAAAAAATTATCTGTTTTTTGCATATTGACCGGAAGAAACTCAATGAAAATCGACTATTATTAGATCCATAGCTATAATATTTAATATAGTTTTAGCACTGCAAACACCGGCATGTATCCCCATTCATTATAGCGCTAGCACACACAGCCATACGCCCACAGCGACCTCTGGCGCTGAACCAGTTAATTGACCTGCATGGTTAAATAAAGGTTAAATAAAAAAGCATCGGCCCCCAGCACATTAAAGGAGCGTTGAGTTCGAATCACCAATATCGGCACCGTGAGGTTGTTGCTCAGCAGCGCCTCGATGTCGAGCCCTGAGTCACACTGTACTGAAGAAACGTGTGCTGCCGGGGCAGGACACCGCCTGTCTGTCCTCGGCGGAGAAAAACGGCAGCGCCAGCTTCTCGCTCAACCAGAGAAAAGCAAATGGAATCAGTATTAAACTTTATATAAAAACTGTCGGGTATTAAACTGTGTGGGTATAAAACAAGAAAGACTGTCAGGATTAAAAAATGTGGAGGACCCAGGCCTAGAACTGCACCCTGAGAGAGGGAACTGCACCCTGAGCGCGAGGTTTGAAGGGTCAAAGTGGGTATAAAACAGGAGGGAAGACTGTCAAGTTTTAAACTGTGGATACCAAACAGAGAAGGTAAAGACGACTTTAAACTGTTAAACAGTAATCCAGAACTATTTTATTGCACTGTAAAAAGTTTATTTTATGTCTGCACTTTATGTGCACTATTTTACTGTCTATTCTGTCTTACTCTTTTTATTATTGTCTATTTAAAACGGAATCAAACCATAAACAAGGTGGCCTGTTGGGATGTTAAATTCTAATGTGAAAAACGATATACCTCATCTCCAGTACCTACTCTACTTCATTAACGAAAACAAAGCACTCATGCACTTGACCAGGCCCCGCCCCAGTGTCCCCCTATAAGGCACCAGGCATGGTCACACTCGCCCTTCCTCGGGAAAACATTTTCCATCAAGAAAAACCCCATCAAGGGACCTCAGGGCGCGCTAAGAGCGAGACGCTCAGCCAGTACTCGTATAACTAGGTTATATAAATAACCTATCGTTATATGTTCGTACTGGCGAATCGCGTCTCGCTCTTTCGCCATATCGAGATATTGGGACAGAGCAGACGTGTGGCCCGACAAATGTACCCCCTGAGGACCCGCAAGCCCTACCACCAGGGGGGAGGAGGGTCCCGTCACCCCCCCTTCCTAGTGAAGAGGGTGCGGCAGTCAACTCCACCCAAGTGCGAAAAAGAGGGAACTAGAGACCCCTAAAAACGCACAGCACAGGCGGGACCACGTGTGACACATCACCTCGTGGCACACACCCACACACCCCTGCTAACCCACCGAAGGGCGGGACGCAGGGGAGGTCCCAGACCTCAGAACCGCCTGGGAGACAGAACCCCCAGTCATGTCCATGAGGTAAAACCTAACGAAGGGACCCGGGGAGGACCAGGAGGCCGCAGCACAGATGTCCTCCACCGAGGCCCCCCCTAACAAGGCGGCAGAGGCCGCCACCCCACGAGTGGAGTGCGCCCTGACACCCCTAGGGGGGGCCAGCCCAGCCAACGTGTAGCAAAGGGCAATGCCCTCGCACAACCAATGGGACAGGCGCTGTTTCGACAGTGCCTTACCAGCACGAGAGCCACCGTAACAAACAGCTGATCGGTAGCCCTGAGGTCCTGAGTCCGGCTGAGGTAAACCCCCAAAGCCCGGACTGGACACGACAGGTGAAGGCTCGCCTCTAACTCACCAGTGCGAGGAGGCGGATGAAACGCCTGAACCACAATATCCCTGAAGCGAAAAGAGCTCCGGATATTTTTTGGCACGAAGACTGGATTAGGCCTCAGAGTCGCACCGCTATTGACACGAATAGACATGCACTCAGGCCGCACCGAGATAGCACAAAGCTCACCCACACGCTTAGCGGAGGTGATGGCCAGCAGGAATGCAGTCTTGAAAGACAGCTGTTCCAAAGACGCCTGCTCAAGAGGCTCAAACGGGGCCTCGGACAACCGGTCGAGGACCAGTTGGAGGTCCCAACTCGGAGACAGAACGTTTCACCGGCTTAAGGCGCCGAGCGCCAAGCAGGAAACGCTTCACAAGAGGGTGGCTGAACAACGTAGCGCCCTCAAACCCCTCATGACAAGAGGATATAGCCGCTTCATATACCCTCACCGTCGAAGCCGACAGTTTATCCAAAATAGACTGAAGGAAGGAAAGGACAGCGTCCAGGGGGCAGGACACCGGGTCCCAGCCCCCCACCTTACACCACTCTTGGAAAATACGCCACCTACCCGCGTAAACCGCGATAGTGGAGGGAGCATGCGCGTTCCGGATGGTGTCGACCACAGAAGGGTCCATCCTCTCCAGACTCACCCTCTCACCAGCCAAACCATCAGCGCCTGGCTCAACACCGGGAACTGCCACAGAGACCCGTGTGCTTGAGAGAGGGCCCGCGATGACCAAGGAACAGGCCACGGCGGGGCTACCAAGAGCTGGATCAGGACCGGGAACCACACAGCTGCGCCCCGGTCCGGCGCGATCAGGATCAAGGTCCTGCGCGCGTGAATACTTTCGACAACAAATGTTTGTTTCCGCGTTCGAGTTTTGCGCTCTGATTGGCCAGGTCATGTGACATGTGCGCCAATCGCGGGACAGCAAGTTCTGCGCCGATTTCCGGGTCTAACAGCCTGCAAACTACCTGCCATTCTATCGCCATGCTCTAAGACAAACTCTAACCTTAACCAACTTCGAAAGAGCGCCTAAGCTTAACCAGTGTATAAACTTGTGGTCCCACGATTGGGTGTACATGTCACATGACCAGAAATGACCTGGCCAATCAGAGACGCGGAAACAAACATTTGTTGTCTAAAGTATTCTGGCGTCCTGCGCTCCCGACGTACCCGCTCCAACAACTGACCTATCAGATGTATGGGGGGAAAAGCGTACAGAATCCCGGGCGGCCATGGATACATCGAGAAGGCATCCACCCCCAAGGGAGGATTGTCCTCCCGACTGACCCGAGAACCACAAGGGGCACTGGTGAGACTGTCTGCTCGCAAACAGATCCACCGAGGCTTCCCCGAAGCGGTCCCAGACCTGTCTGACTATGTCTGGACGTAGACCCCACTCGTCGTGATGAAGACCGCCCTGCGACATCACATCTGCGCCCACATTCTCCCTGCCAGGGATGTGGAGCGCCCTCAGGCTGCGCAGATTGCGAGACGCTCACAGCCAGAGCTCGAACGCCACCCGGTGCAGACGGATGGAGCGTACTCCACCCTGTCTGTTGATGTACGCCGCTGCCGTCGTGCTGTCCGTCCTGACCAACGCGTGCTCGCCCACCACCAAGTGGCCGAGCCGCTTGAGGACCAGGAGGACCGCCTTCAATTCCAACACATTGATGTGCATAGCAGACCGGGCAGCATGGACCGTCCAGCTGCCCCCCACTGCGTCGGTCCGACACGTCCCCCCCATCCCGTGAGGGAGGCGTCGGTGAAGACCATGACGTGTGACCGCCTGCCGCCCATGGGGACCCCGCTGGTGAGGGTACCAGGCCTCCTCCATTTGGCGAGATCCCCCCGCATCGACAAGGGAACCTTCAAACGTTTCCACTTGTCTCTCACCGGGTCTATTTTTATATTGGAAAACCACCTCTGTATCCTCCTCATGAAGAGGAGGCCAAGAGGGACCACAGAGTGAGCAGATGCCATCATACCGAGCAGGCGCATCACATACAGTGCCGTAACCGCCCCGCCAGGACGGAGACCCCCGAGCGCGTCGAGGATAGACACTCGCCGCTGCTCCGAGAGGGTTGCCCTCATGGGCCTTGAGCTTAGAACCAAGCCCAAGTACTCCACCTGTTGACTGGGAAGAGGCGTACTCTTCTTCCAGTTCACAGCAAAACCCAGCTTGGTGAGGAATTCCACCACCAGCCTGGTGTGAGACCTGGCGACCTCCTCCGACCGGCTGAGGAGCAGAATGTCGTCGAGATAGAAAATAATTTGTATCCCCTGACGACGTAGAGGCTCCAGCGCGGTCTCTACGCACTTGGTGAATGTGCGGGGGGCCAGAGAGTAGCCGAACGGCAACCTCTGGTATTCGTACGCCACGCCCTGAAACAGGAACCGTAGGTATTTCCTGTGAGGAGGGAAAATCGGGATGTGAAAATACGCATCCTTCAGGTCTATGGAGGTGAACCAGTCTCCCACCCTGACAGCGTTTAACAGGTGTTCAATATTCTGAACCGTCTCGCCATAATCAGACGATTGAACGCGGACAGATCCAGTATAGGTCTGACACCTCCCGTTTTTTTGGGCACCAGAAAATACCGGGAGTAGACGCCAGACATCGCGTCCTCCCGTGGGACCACGACTACGTCTTGCTTCGCCAACAGAGATTGGATCTCGTCGGCCAGAGCTGTCACTGCTGCCGACCCTGACAACAGGGTCTGCACCAAACCTGAAAACGGAGGGTGGGGTTGTGCGAATTGCAAGGCAAGCCCCCGCCTCAACGTTAACTCTATCCACTTTGACATATGGCACTGCTGTAGCCATAAGTGATGATACTCCCAAAGCGCACCCGCCGCCCTTTGGCGCTGGCCCGCTAGGAACTGTAGATAGTCCCACCCGCTGTGCGTAGCCAACTCTGGACCCGCTAACCGTGCGGGCAGGGCATTTCGTGGAGTCGGGACATCGGTCCCTGATACAACCCACGAGGCAATCGCACCCAAGGGGGGACCCCGACAGAAAGGGCCGGTTTGATACGGGAGAAGCTGACATCATACCAGGTGACAAGAGCTCCCCCACTGTACACCCCTCCAGCATGGACCGCTGAGGAGCTATTCTGCAGCTGGACATGCAAGGTGTGAGGACCCCATGGGTTCCTACACACCGTAGCCCTGCAGTGATATTACTACCACCCAAATCACGCGCGCCTGCCAGACCACTACCCGGCTCTCCGGAGTGGGAGGCACTAACGTGATACCGGGCCTGGCGAAGGCGAGGTCGGGGAAACCCACGCTGAGCTTTCTTTCGAAGAGGCCTCGAGTCCCCCTGCTGACAACCTTTGAAGGTGACAGACGTAACACCAGGCTCACCAATCGCAGACGCAGAACGCGTGGCGAGGGAGCCACGTGACAGCACAACATTCTCACGGACAGACCCAGGCTCAGATGCAATGCACGTCCATGATGGAAAACGAAAAAAGAGGAAGGGCGAGTGTGACCATGCCTGGTGCCTTATAGGGGGACACTGGGGCGGGGCCTGGTCAAGTGCATGGGTGCTTTGTTTTCGTTAATGAAGTACAGTAGGTACTGGAGATTAGGTATATCTCGATATGGCGAAAGAGCGAGACGCGATTCGCCAGTACGAACATATAACTGTGATTTTATGTCTGCACATTATGTGCTCATTTTATGCCTCTTTTTTCTGTGGTGAAGCACTTTGAGCTGCAGTTTCTGTATGAAAGGTGCTATACAAATAAAGATTATTATTATTATTATTATTATTATTATTATTATTATTATTATTATTATTATTATTATTATTATCATCAGTAATAGTGGAGTTGGGAGGTTGGCATCATCCTCTGCTGACGGGATCGGGACAACGTCTCTCGCGAGTCACGCTGTTTCTATGTGCAGTGAAAACTCTGTTTCTATGTGCAGTGAAAACTCTGTTTCTTTGTGCAGTGAAAACTCTGCGAGCAACGGGTCCAATGGTCTAACATGCTTTGCATCCTCGCCATTCCTGTATACCCACGTCTCTCTCTCTCTCTCTCTCTCTCTCGCTCGCTCGCTGTGCCAGTGCCTTACAGAACTATATACAGAATAAGATCATCAGCTGAAATGGGACAGAGAAAAGTGTGTCACAAAGATGCTGATTTGTCTAATACTGCTGCAAATCTGTCTGTCTGTCTGTGACCTTTCTCTTTCTCTCTCCTTCTCTTTCCCTCTCTCCCTTTCTCTTTGTATCTCTCTCCCTCTCCCTCCTTTTCTCTGCTGAAGTGTATTTCTCTATCCTTTATCTATACAGGGTGTGGTGTGTGTGTGTACATGTGAGGATTAGAGTTAGGCCATGTCCTGACAAACGGTTTTGATCTTTTTCGTTTTCATTTAGTTTTCATTTAAAAAAGGTTTCCGTAAAAACGAAAGTCTCGAGAAATAAGTGCGTGCCACAAATTTACAAAATAAATGTCTTTCCTGTTTTAGACGTCACTCTTTTATTTTGAAACCCCCCGACCGGAAGTGTTATCGTTGTTTGTTGCTAGCAGAATAACTTGTGTCGTCCGGTTTCCCACCCGCTAACACTGCCAATTGTGTTAGTATGGATGGTCGGCCAACCCGGAAGCACCACAGCTTGATTCGATCCCACTGTCTCTGTGGTGGTAGACAGACGCTTAGTCCGCTGCGCTACCCGGCCGCCCAAAAGTTGTTATTTAACGTTACCTTAGGATACCACTGTCTATTGTATTTAGTTAGTTAGCTATTTAGCTAATGTTGATAGCATTGAATAGCATCAACGCTAGCTGGCTGGCTACAGCTCAACACCAGCCATGGGAATACTATTTACTAAATTATGGAGGCTTTTTAATCGTCAAGGTAAGAGAGGATTTGTCTTGATCAACTGAAGGCGTATGCTATGGAACAGTATGTGCTTGGCTACTACTTGGGTTTTCAGAAAAAGGCCCGCTATGTGACGCTAATCTCTAGCTAGTATCGTGTATTTCATCACAGTAGCCTCCCGGTGTTTAATAAACACTTCTAGCCAGGACATATCTGGACATATAAGACATATATGTATCATGTTTATTTTTTGTTGGCTTGGTTTGCGCTTGCGGATTAAGGGAGATGTCAATCTGTTGTTGACAGGCACAGTACATTTAGCTGTAAAAGCCTGATCAAGCCGGTTTCAGAAAATAGCATCTTCAGGCTCCCAGAACGCAGTTCCGTGTGGATGAAAGGTGTATACGATCAAATACTTTGACTGATACTACCGAAATCGGTTTCGTCTGGACATGGCCTAGAGTAGACTAAGGTTAGGATTAGGCATACTAGTGTGTGTGGTCAGGGTAAGGTGCTAGGGAGTGAATGTAAGGCAATACAATGTCCACACAAGTATACAGTAGTTAAAGTGTGTGTGTGTGTGTGTTGGGGGGGGGGGGGCTTGTTGTCCTAACCTGGTCTCTGTGTTAACAGGTTCTCTAGCATGACTCTGGACTTTTCTCTCTACGCAGACTGGCTCTCAGCCAGGTCTCAGAGTAGGGCAAGGAGAGGGAGGGGGGAGGGGGGAGGGAGGGAAGAGGAGGGGGAGAGAGGGAGGGAAGAGGAGGGAGGGGGAGGAGGGAGGGGGAGGAGGGGAGAGAGAGGAGGGAGGGGGAGGAGAGGAGGGGAGAGAGGGAGAGGAGAGGAGGGGAGAGGAGAGGAGGGAGGGGGAGGGAGGGAGGGAGGGAGAGGAGAGATAAAGCCTCACAACACATCCAGGAGTGGAAAAGTACTGTGCTTTTCCCCTGTGTGAGTGTGTGCAATGCACGTGTGTGTGTCACCATACAGAGAGAGAGAGAGAGAGAGAGAGAGAGAGAGAGAGAGAGAGAGAGAGAGAGAGAGCGCCTAGCAGGAGACACACACAGTCTTGAATGCTGTGGGTCTTTTATTGTCACTCCAGTCCTTACTATGTCCTTTACCTCTGTCATCATAGCAGCATTAACTACAGTCTGCATACTGTACTGTCATCATAGCAGCAGTCTGCTTACTGTACTGTCATCATAGCAGCATTAACTACAGTCTACATACTGTACTGTCATCATAGCAGCAGTCTGCTTACTGTACTGTCATCATAGCAGCATTAACTACAGTCTACATACTGTACTGTCATCATAGCAGCGGTCTGCTTACTGTACTGTCATCATAGCAGCATTAACTACAGTCTACATACTGTACTGTCATCATAGCAGCAGTCTGCTTACTGTACTGTCATCATAGCAGCATTAACTACAGTCTACATACTGTACTGTCATCATACTGTACTGTCATCATAGCAGCGTTAACTACAGTCTACATACTGTACTGTCATCATACTGTACTGTCATCATAGCAGCGTTAACTACAGTCTGCATACTGTACTGTCATCATACTGTACTGTCATCATAGCAGCATTAACTACAGTCTGCATACTGTACTGTCATCATAGCAGCGTTAACTACAGTCTGCATACTGTACTGTCATCATACTGTACTGTCATCATAGCAGCGTTAACTATACACACATTTTTAGATTCAATATGAATTTAGATTATTTATGTGTTAAATAAATGTGTTCGTACTACATGTGCGTCAGCATCTGAAGTCACTCTGTCTGCAGGGCCAGTTGGAGGGCTGGAAGATCACTCTGCCTACCACACCCACAATAGAATCTGAACACCCTTATAGAGATTTATTTTTTATTTGCCAATGCGCGACCCCATTGTCACCTACCCACGACCCCACTTTGGGTCGCGACCCGTAGTTTTAGAACCGCTTCTCTAATAAATGCTCTGACCCTTTCACACAGAACATGAAGCTGGCCTTTTTCATGTGTCTGTCTGTCTGTCTGTCTGTCTGTCTGTCTGTCTGTCTGTCTGTCTGTCTGTCTGTCTGTCTGTCTGTCTGTCTGTCTGTCCTTTCTTTCTTTCTTTCTTTCTTTTAACGTCTGTAATATGGTGGTACTTGGAGAGCCAGCTACATTCTCAGGTGGTACTTGGTGTAAAAAGGTAGAGGTAGGTACACTACATGGCCAAGTGGTATGGCATTGGGATTGGCCGTTAGGATTAGGCAAGAGAAAGAGAGACCTAGTTGCCCTGTATTTAATGTACCTTTTCCCCTCTATTCCTGATTCTGTATTGAGATTATTATGTACCGGACAAACATAAACACAAGCTAACACTGGATTTACTGGAAAGTGTGTGTGTGTGTGTGCGTGCGCATGTGACTGCGGGCACACCGACAGAGGTCAACAAGACACTCACAGCTGTGCAACAAATGGAACCTTTTACCATTCAATAAAATCTGCGCCTCCTCCTCCATTCTTACATGAGCGGTGTGTGTGTGTGCACGTGTGTGCGTCAGTGTGTGTGTCTGTATGGTGACCTGTTGGTGTGCGCACTCTCCTTCCGTTTGCCATTATTGCTTGTTACATCTGAGGTGTATTTGTGTGTACACGTGAGAATGCATGCACGTGGGTGTGTGTGTGTGTGTGTGTGTGTGTGTGAGCATGCGTGATTAAGCCTATGTGGGCTTTTTCCGCTCCCCAGGGAAGCCAGTGGATGAGAGCTCCATGGCGATGGCTGTCCGTCAGACTCAGGACCTGCTGCAGGCGTTTGGGGGCCGGTCGGCCTACGGTGGGCGTGTCCCTGCAGCCCTCTCCTCATTGGACGGTGTCATGCAGAGGCTGCTACCTCAGGTCAGCAAAGGGAACATGTAATGGTTAACCCTTTCACTGCTGCACTAACAAACGGTTTAACCCTTTCACTGTGACAATACACATACGGTTAACCCTTTCACTAACGGTTAACCGTCGGTAGTGTGATAGTAAAGGGTTAACCTTCTGTAGTGTGGCAGTGAAAGGGTTAACGCACTGCATCCTTCTGCTCTGTTTTTTATTTTTTTTTAATAAGATGGTACTTTCTAGATCCCATAGGCCGGAAGGACGTTTTGATGGTGGTCGTCACTTTTTTGAGGCAAGCTTCGAAACTATAATAATAATAATAATAATAATAATTAGGGGTGCACCGATATAACGGTCGCGTATCGGTATCGGCCGATAATGTGCCTTGTTGACTGCAATCGTCTTATCGGCCGATAAGATCAAATTTACCGATGGCAGTGGCCGATAATTATCCGTCAATTTCAGTAGCGTACCATGGGGTTTCACTCAAACAAACTGCACAACCCCCCCCCCCACTATACTGTATGTGTTACTGCATCAACGTTATGATTAACAAAGGCATTCGTTTATATATATATGTAACATCAACGTTACATATATATTACTATTGCTATTGATAAATCTAGGTGTCATTGGACTAGAATAAGTCAAATTAACTTACTGTCTCGGAAAAGTCTCGAGTAGAGGCAATGGCGGACTTTCCGGAAGTAAAAAAGCAAATAAGCGCTTCCGATTGGTGGTAAGAACAGCAGAGGTGGGTGCAAGCGGTGTGACGTAATTGGCAGAATCGACTGTCAATCAAAATCGTTCCGTTGTGGTCTACCTGACATGCAAACTCAAAGTCTTGAGCAAGACAAGTTAGTCTGTTAGGTTAGTTATATGAAAGCCAGTGAGTATTGTATGACTCAGACTTCAGCAATAATTATGAGCATTATAAAATAAAACACACATGGCATGGTGGAATACCATAAACATATTTCTTGATGTTTCCTTTTTTTAAGTAAGTATCAGTGAGCACAATTTGTAACGAAAAAAGAGACGTGTAGCCTATTTATTTATTTATTTATTTATTTATTTATTTATTTATTATTATTTTATTTGTTGTGCCATGCCTAAAATAATAGTTAAGCATAGGGCTAAAACATTTTCACAATAATATAATTTTTTGTTATATGAAAGAATGTTACAATAGAAGTTTTTCTATACTGATTGATTGATTGATTGATTGATTGATTGATTGATTGATTGAAAACGTTATTAACAGATTGCAGAATGGGTACAATACAGTACAGCTCAATACAACAACTGCTAAGACTGGAGGACGAAGACCAGAAAAAGACTGGAGGCTTGTTTACATAAGGGTCCTCTATTTTCAATTCATTAAAACATTTAGAGACATACAAATATACAGTACTATGTAAGAGAGAGAGAGAACATCATGAAAATAGAATATTTTATTTTATATATTTTCTTTTTATAAAAAGAATTGCCAGGGCACAAATATCGGTATCGGGCTATTGTGTTATTTGAACAATCGATATCGGCTGTGAATCTTCATGTCCGTGCATCCCTAATAATAATAATAATAATAATAATAATAATAATAATAATAATAATAATAATAATAATAATAATGCTAATGCTAATGCTAATGCTAATGCTAATGCTAATGCTAATGCTAATGCTAATAATAATAATAATAATAATAATAATAATAATAGACAGAATAAAAGCAATGCAGAGAATAAGAAAAATTGTCAAAGCAATGCAGACAATAACAATACAACAAATATGATAACATGGTCATCATTTTCACTTTGAAAAGTTGTTTATAAACCTTTTCCTTACTTTTAAAGGTAGCATCTGCAATGTAAAAAAACGGCGACCTCTAGGCAGAAGAGCCCACTTGGTATTATTGCACTTTGTTCAAACTGTTTTGCTTTTGTATGAGGTAGGGCTAAGTTGAATGGTTTGAAGCTGCAATCGTAATCGATGCCAAAATCGGTATTCAAATGCCTTTTTACACCCCCCCCCCCCCCCCCCCCTCCAAAAATAAGAATTATCCCAGGAAATAAGAATTAGCTCATTGAAATAATAACCCTAAACAGTGAGTTGACCTGCCCAGCAGAAATAGAGCAGAAGCTCTGCATCACTTTTCAAGCTCATGCTCACAAAACAAAGGTTTTCCACACCAGCCGATTTAAGCAGAGTTTTTCAAAATAAAGAATATCTCTCTTGTGCTTCATTTCTGCTGGACAGGTAAACTCACTCTTGTTTCTGCTGGACAGGTAAACTCACTCTTGTTTCTGCTGGACAGGTAAACTCACTCTTGTTTCTGCTGGACAGGTAAACTCACTCTTGTTTCTGCTGGACAGGTAAACTCACTCTTGTTTCTGCTGGACAGGTAAACTCACTCTTGCCAATACCTCAGCAGTTGCCTACTACGGCTTTACGGGGTGAAAAGTGGGATTCGGATAATAACTGAAATGTGGTATAATATAGTACAACACAAAACAAATGCATTAACTGACCTTTTACAAATGAGCTGTTAATAATTAGTTACCAATTTACTTAATAATAAATGAGGAATAGTTGCAACTTTAGAATGCTGTCCCAATAAGGTCTATAAACTATTGACATGGTCGTAACAAATATATTTACTAACCTTTAAATAATGATTTGTTACTTATTTCTTAAACATGTATTCATTTGTATTTAGATAGGTCACCAGAAGGGTATACTTGTACTGAAAGTTGTAACAAACATTTAACAAGTCATTAGTAAGTAGCTTGTTCATGATCTATTAACTATTTATAACAGACAAATCATTAACAAATTAGTAACAAACATTTAACATAACTCATTAACTAACCATTTGTAAATGATTTATTAACTATTTATAAAGGATAGTTATTATAAAGTGTTATCTTGTTTTTTTTAGTTGTTCTGTATAAAGAGACTACTGTATCTCACTTTGTCTGTATAAAGAGACTATTTCACATTGATTATGTCTGTATAAAGAGACTATTTCACATTTATTAGGTCTGTATAAAGAGACTATTTCACTATCTGTATAAAGAGACTATTTCACTTTGATTATGTCTGTATAAAGAGACTATTTCACATTTATTAGGTCTGTATAAAGAGACTATTTCACTTTGATTATGTCTGTATAAAGAGACTATTTCACTTTGATTATGTCTGTATAAAGAGACTATTTCACTTTGATTATGTCTGTATAAAGAGACTATTTCACTTTGATTATGTCTGTACAAAGAGACTATTTCACTTTGATTAAGTCTGTATAAAGAGACTATTTCACTTTGATTAGGTCTGTATAAAGAGACTATTTCACTTTGATTATGCCTGTATAAAGAGACTATTTCACTTTGATTAGGTCTGTATAAAGAGACTATTTCACTTTGATTATGCCTGTATAAAGAGACTATTTCACTTTGATTATGTCTGTATAAAGAGACTATTTCACTTTGATTATGTCTGTATAAAGAGACTATTTCACTTTGATTAGGTCTGTATAAAGAGACTATTTCACTTTGATTATGTCTGTATAAAGAGACTATTTCACTTTGATTATGCCTGTATGAGAGGCTATTTTGTTTGACTATAAGCCCATTTATTTTGTTGATTAACTGCCGTCAACAATGTATTTTGTTTTTGTATCGCGGTATATTTTGATACACTCTCTCTTATAGCTACATAGCCAGCGGTGTTGCTGTATGACACACTGAGGAATCATGTTCACTAGAGACCGTGGGTTTGAGACCCAGAGGAAGGGACTCTCACACACTGACCCCTGTAGTACGGCAGGGGAGACGTGACGACCGCGTGACTGACGTGACGACCACGTATCTCTGTGTGTGTCATGCAGAGCCTGGCCCCGCCCCCCGGTGACGCCGTCATGCAGAGCCTGGCCCCGCCCCCCGGTGACGCCGTCATGCAGAGCCTGGCCCCGCCCCCCGGTGACGCCGTCATGCAGAGCCTGGCCCCGCCCCCCGGTGACGCCGTCATGCAGAGCCTGGCCCCGCCTCCCGGAGTGTCCGAGCAGGACGTGTGGACTCTGTTCACCGCCATGTGGAACAGACTGCTGGAGCTCAGGTGAGCTCAGGGGCAGGCAGACGGGAGCTCCCAGGAGCCTTCTTTTGGGGGGTGAATTAAAGGGGACATGCATTGCTATTCCTAGCACTATTTCGGCAACTTTACACAATTCCTGTGAGTCTATTGAACACATCTGTAAGTTAAAAAAAAAATTCATTGTTTTATATTTCTAATGAAGTACTCAAAAGCCTAATTTTCCAGCCTCAGGATTTCAGGCTATTTTTGGATGGGCTCTGCCCATACTAGCAGAATGCTTTGAGTGACAGCCACCCACCAAATAGCTCCGGCCATACTACTCTACTAACGCCAAAGTGAACCTAATACACAAACAAATATGGCTCAAGCATACGTTTTCGAAAACAATACAATCCACAAAGGGATGACACCGAAGCAGGTACCCATGCCATACGATTTTGGGAAAACAAATGACAGGAAGAATAAGATTGCTCTCCCAATCTGTCTAACACACACACACACACGGCACTTGTACTAACGACGTTAATTAGGAACATAATCATTAATTCGCAATACACACAAGTAGGTCTACATATATACAATGAAGCACAGAGCTAAGAACATTAGCTAAGCTAGCTTGCTCTCTCAGTCCTATAACACACACGCACACACACACAGTGCTTGCACTAACAACGTTAGTAACGTTAGATTTTCTTGGCGCAATAAACAGAGCTAAGACCCCCCCCCAAACACACACAAGGAACATAATCATTAATTCGCAATACACACAAGTAGGTATACATACGGTATATACAACGAAGCACAGACCTAAGAACGTTAGCTAAGCTAGCTTGCTCTCTCAGTCCGTCTAACAAACACACACGCGCGCGCACACACACGGTGCTTGTACTAACGTTAGACTGTCTTGGCGCACACACACGGAAGAGTACCGTAATACACAAACGGATGAATGAACGAGGTCTTACTGCTAATTAACTAATTACGACGTACTGTATGTACTTACTGATTCGATGCTTTCTTTCGGTCTCAAAGACTTACATGCTAGTTCCATTCTTCTTTAGCAACAGCCAGGAAATCACGGAAGCATAAAGTACCTCGTCTTTGCAAAAATCCAAAAACGAACTTGGTCCATTGCTGGCGAAGCACGAGTTCCTCAGGAAAAATGTGCAAAGATGTATTAGCAGCTTTTTACAGCACATTGCCTGCATGTTTTGCTCATATTATTTATGTTAGGCTAAGTCACTGCACTTTAAGTCACTTTGGTCTGCTCTAGGTAGATTGTGGGCGGGCATTGGCTCCAACCACAGAGCCAATCCGATCACAATCAGCACCATCAGGTCCTTGTTACGTCACCTTGCGAGTCAAATCAGAATTACCTAATTCAATGGAGGAGGAAATGGTCTCAACTGAATTAGAGGAATCCGCCAATATGGTAATTAGAGACACAGACCCATTGATACTAACCCCTATTTTTTTTAAACATCAAAGACAATTAAAATTATACAAAAATAATATCAAAAACAAATAAAAGGGGGGACAAAAATCAAATAAAAAGGAGTGACATGGGTTCATCGGTCCATACATTGTTTATTTACATTTCAATTTCTTTTCTTTTTCATTCTTCTGTGATGTCGTTTCCTTTCTTCCTATATTCCTCCCACTTTTCCCATTTTGACAAAAATTTCTCCTCTTGCAGCCTCAGCATATGTGTGATTCTCTCCATTACCTGTATCCCCTCTATTATCTCTGTCCATTGTTCCTTCGTCTGTGCTTCTACCCTGTACCACAGTTTAGTTGATGCTTTCTTGGCTGCTACTAATAGTATATTAATGAAATATTTGTCTTCTCCCTGAATTTCTTTCTGTGACAAGTTCCCTAGGTATAGTACTTGACCTGTCTGGGGTATTTCATATCCTACTATTTCATTTATTATCCCTCCTATCTCCTCCCAATAGTTTCTTATTTTTTTTTTTTATTTTTTTTTTGATATTTTTCCCCCTCCATTTTCCTCCGATTTTCTCCCATCCCAATGTTAGTCGTATGCCAATTCCCAATCCCCTTCCTGGTCGCTGCGCACTTACCCCCCACAGTCAGATCATCTGGGAGAGTGGAGGCTATCACGTGCTTCCTCCGACACACGTCCAGCCAATCAACCGCTTCTTTTCACCTGGCAGCGCGGATCCTCCCCGAGAGGGCGTAGCGTGTGGAAGGATCACACTATCCCACTCAGGTCCTATCCGCGCTTAGCAGGCGCCCCGACCGAACTGTAGGAGTCGCTGTTTACAACGACCCGGACCCACCCCGCCAGCTTCTCCCACCCTCTAATACAGCCAATTGTATTAGTGTGAACGGTGAACTGGTGACAACCCCGGAGCTGTGAGCTGGATTCGAACAGGCGAATCCAGCTCACAGCTCCGGGGTTGGTGACGAACGCAATCTCCACTACGCCACCTAACCGCCCAGTTTCTTATTTTCTGACATTCCCAGAATATGTGTGTGTGGTTCGCTACTTCTTGCCCACATTTTCTCCAACATGGCTTTTGTGTTGGCGTGTAATTACTAGAGATGTTCCGATACCATTTTTTCCTTTCCGATCCGATTCCGATACCTAAGCTTTGGGTATCGGCCGATACCGATACTTATCCGATACCAGTGCATACATTAAAAAAATTAAAAAAAATATTATATAAATTATAAAACTTTTTTTATTTTTTTTATATAGCTACTGTTTTATATATACTGTTTTTTAGTAATAACTATAAAGTAATGGTATTTATTCAACAACAGGTGATTGTATAGATTAGTATTAGTATCAGTAATTGAAAACTATCTCAATGAGTTCACCCACGGAAAGGTTGTTGGCACATTAGTTCCACACGGACATTATTCGTTGCTGCACTTGCTTCCACAATATGTTAGTCGTATGCCAATTCCCAATCCCCTTCCTGGTCGCTGCGCACTTACCCCCCACAGTCAGATCATCTGGGAGAGTGGAGGCTATCACGTGCTTCCTCCGACACACGTCCAGCCAATCAACCGCTTCTTTTCACCTGGCAGCGCGGATCCTCCCCGAGAGGGCGTAGCGTGTGGAAGGATCACACTATCCCACTCAGGTCCTATCCGCGCTTAGCAGGCGCCCCGACCGAACTGTAGGAGTCGCTGTTTACAACGACCCGGACCCACCCCGCCAGCTTCTCCCACCCTCTAATACAGCCAATTGTATTACTGTGAACGGTGAACTGGTGACAACCCCGGAGCTGTGAGCTGGATTCGAACAGGCGAATCCAGCTCACAGCTCCGGGGTTGGTGACGAACGCAATCTCCACTACGCCACCTAACCGCCCAGTTTCTTATTTTCTGACATTCCCAGAATATGTGTGTGTGGTTCGCTACTTCTTGCCCATATTTTCTCCAACATGGCTTTTGTGTTGGCGTGTAATTACTAGAGATGTTCCGATACCATTTTTTCCTTTCCGATCCGATTCCGATACCTAAGCTTTGGGTATCGGTCGATACCGATACTTATCCGATACCAGTGCATACATTAAAAAAATTAAAAAAATATTATATAAATTATAAAACTTTTTTTATTTTTTTTATATAGCTACTGTTTTATATATACTGTTTTTTAGTAATAACTATAAAGTAATGGTATTTATTCAACAACAGGTGATTGTATAGATTAGTATTAGTATCAGTAATTGAAAACTATCTCAATGAGTTCACCCACGGAAAGGTTGTTGGCACATTAGTTCCACACGGACATTATTCGTTGCTGCACTTGCTTCCACAATATGTTAGTCGTATGCCAATTCCCAATCCCCTTCCTGGTCGCTGCGCACTTACCCCCCACAGTCAGATCATCTGGGAGAGTGGAGGCTATCACGTGCTTCCTCCGACACACGTCCAGCCAATCAACCGCTTCTTTTCACCTGGCAGCGCGGATCCTCCCCGAGAGGGCGTAGCGTGTGGAAGGATCACACTATCCCACTCAGGTCCTATCCGCGCTTAGCAGGCGCCCCGACCGAACTGTAGGAGTCGCTGTTTACAACGACCCGGACCCACCCCGCCAGCTTCTCCCACCCTCTAATACAGCCAATTGTATTACTGTGAACGGTGAACTGGTGACAACCCCGGAGCTGTGAGCTGGATTCGAACAGGCGAATCCAGCTCACAGCTCCGGGGTTGGTGACGAACGCAATCTCCACTACGCCACCTAACCGCCCAGTTTCTTATTTTCTGACATTCCCAGAATATGTGTGTGTGGTTCGCTACTTCTTGCCCACATTTTCTCCAACATGGCTTTTGTGTTGGTGTGTAATTACTAGAGATGTTCCGATACCATTTTTTCCTTTCCGATCCGATTCCGATACCTAAGCTTTGGGTATCGGCCGATACCGATACTTATCCGATACCAGTGCATACATTAAAAAAAAAAAAATAATATTATATAAATTATAAAACTTTTTTTATTTTTTTTATATAGCTACTGTTTTATATATACTGTTTTTTAGTAATAACTATAAAGTAATGGTATTTATTCAACAACAGGTGATTGTATAGATTAGTATTAGTATCAGTAATTGAAAACTATCTCAATGAGTTCACCCACGGAAAGGTTGTTGGCACATTAGTTCCACACGGACATTATTCGTTGCTGCACTTGCTTCCACAATATGTTAGTCGTATGCCAATTCCCAATCCCCTTCCTGGTCGCTGCGCACTTACCCCCCACAGTCAGATCATCTGGGAGAGTGGAGGCTATCACGTGCTTCCTCCGACACACGTCCAGCCAATCAACCGCTTCTTTTCACCTGGCAGCGCGGATCCTCCCCGAGAGGGCGTAGCGTGTGGAAGGATCACACTATCCCACTCAGGTCCTATCCGCGCTTAGCAGGCGCCCCGACCGAACTGTAGGAGTCGCTGTTTACAACGACCCGGACCCACCCCGCCAGCTTCTCCCACCCTCTAATACAGCCAATTGTATTAGTGTGAACGGTGAACTGGTGACAACCCCGGAGCTGTGAGCTGGATTCGAACAGGCGAATCCAGCTCACAGCTCCGGGGTTGGTGACGAACGCAATCTCCACTACGCCACCTAACCGCCCAGTTTCTTATTTTCTGACATTCCCAGAATATGTGTGTGTGGTTCGCTACTTCTTGCCCACATTTTCTCCAACATGGCTTTTGTGTTGGCGTGTAATTACTAGAGATGTTCCGATACAATTTTTTCCTTTCCGATCCGATTCCGATACCTAAGCTTTGGGTATCGGCCGATACCGATACTTATCCGATACCAGTGCATACATTAAAAAAATAAAAAAAATATTATATAAATTATAAAACTTTTTTTATTTTTTTTATATAGCTACTGTTTTATATATACTGTTTTTTAGTAATAACTATAAAGTAATGGTATTTATTCAACAACAGGTGATTGTATAGATTAGTATTAGTATCAGTAATTGAAAACTATCTCAATGAGTTCACCCACGGAAAGGTTGTTGGCACATTAGTTCCACACGGACATTATTCGTTGCTGCACTTGCTTCCACAAGGCTCCGTTTAGTACTAGAGGCTCTGTTGTTGTGATTTTTGCACAATAAATATTCAACATTCTCTTTTGAGACTCCGCCTCAGACTCTTATCATTTGGCACTAAAAGCTAAACATTCTCACCGATATGGCTGTCCGCAACATGTCATTAATTGTGTACGCGACGTGCAATTGTGCAATGACGACGTTAACGTGAGCTAGGTTAGCTAGCATGAGCTACCGGTATATGGAAAGACTAACGTTACTGGTGACATTGTGATTTAACTTGGAATACTCCTTTGCCAACTTGCTGTACTTTGCTTGCAGGTCTGCAGCCATTATTGCTGGATTATGAATAGCCCCAACTTTAGCCAAGGTAACGTTAAAGCTAGCTTTCGGTTAGCTGTTCAATGCTAATAACACCAGCCACCAAGCGAACTCATCAGAGCTCCCCGTCAACAGCGCTCTGTCGGGATGATGGCATTTTAAGAAAGTATCTGCTCTGCTGTTAAAATGACAAATGGCAATTGACACTTTAATTCACGGTCGATTAAGCACACGTTTGTTTTATAATGCTCACTCAGCGAGTAGGGTATATCTGCAGAGCCACAGAGCCCAACGTCCGCAGTGTTGTTGATAAATTACATCATATGGTATCGGAGCGCAACATTAGAGGGTATTCGCCGATACCAGCATTTTAGGCAGTATCGGCGGCATTTCCGATACTGGTATCGGTATCGGAACAACTCTAGTAATTACCCTGTATTTCTGGTGTTATAAAGAATCTAATTATGTTTTTCCACCCAAACTCCCTCCATATCCTTGATCCTGTGGTTGATTGTTGTATCTTACATGTGTTATACCATTCCTCCTCTGTTATCTCTATTTCTAATTCTTTCTCCCACTTTTCTTTTATATACAAGATTGTAATTCCCTTACTGTCTATTATTGCCTGATATAGTGCTGATATAACCCTCCCATTCCTTCCTTCATATGATTTTACCATTATCTTAATTACCCCATTCTGTTCTTTGTCTCTGTCTTGTTTTATTTCTTTGTTATAGTAATCTCTAATCTGTAAATATCTAAAGTGGTTTCTATTCTCTAGTCCGAATCTTTCTTTCAATTTTTGTAGTCTGCATCTTCCCTCCTTCTATCATTGTACATATTGCTGTTATCCCCCCCCTTTCCCATATTTTGAACCCATGGTCATCTATCCCTGGTTTGAATTTGTTGTCGTGTGTTATCCATCTCGGTATCTTGGATTATTTTTCTAGCTTGTATTTCTTTACTATTGTGTTCCATATGTTTATAGTGAATTTGGTAATTGGGTCTAGTAGTTGTTCCTGTCTTCTGAACAGCTCCCTATCTCCTATTAGTGCCTGCACTTTGAATCCCTCTCTTTTGGTTTCTATGTCTTTCCATTTGGCTTCATAATTCACATTGCACCAGCATGCTACTGTCCTAAACTGTGCTGCATAGTAATAGCCTTCTAAACTGGGTACTGTCATTCCTCCTTTCTCCTTTGGTAGTTGTAGAGTCACATATCTGATCCTTGGTCTTTCCCCCCCCCAAATGAATCTTGATATCTGTCTATCCCATTCCCTGAATTGTTTTTGTGGTATTCATATAGGTAAAGACTGAAATAGGTATAATAACCTTGGTAATATGTTCATCTTAATGATTTCGACCCTTGAGCTGAAATCTAGGGGCATTACTGTCCATCTTTCTATGTCTCTCTTAATTTTCTGATTAATCTGTGTATAGTTTGCCTCGTATAGCCCCTCCACCCCTCTTGTAATGTTCACCCCTAAGTACTTGATCCTGTCCATGTCCCATTTAATTTTGTATTTTTCTTTGATCTCTATAGTTGGAGTGTAGTTCAGTGCTAAAGTATGTGTCTTCGTCACGTTGTGTCTATACCCTGAGTAATATCCATATTCTGTCAGTAAATCCATCAGTGTCGGAAAGCTTGTGTCTGGTTGTCTCATAATACTATCACGTCGTCTGCGAACAGTCCCAATTTATGTTCTGTTCCCTTTATCTCCACCCCTTTGATGTCTTTGGTCTGTCTAATTAGTTGAGCCAGTGGTTCGATGAATACATCGAAGAGCGTCGGCGAAAGACAACAACCCTGTCTGGTAGCTCTCTCTAGTTTAATCCTGTCCGTCAGACTGCCATTTACCTTAATCCTTGCTGTCGGTTCTCTATATAATGCCCTAATTGTTTTCATAGCGTTGTCTAATGCTTTTTCTGCGTCTCGGCTAACTAATACTGCACTTCCTCCTTCTTTTTGTATCTCCTCTACTATCTGCACTGTCTTCCTTATGTTATCCTGTGTCTGTCTTCCTTTAATGAATCCGGTCTGGTCTTCGTCTATAATATCTGTCATAAATGTCTCAAATCTTTTGGATATTATTGATGTATACATCTTGTAATCTACATTAAGTATGGACACTGGTCTGAAACTGCTACATAGTTCTCTATCTTTCCCTTCTTTTGGAATTGTAGTAATTATGGCTTCTTTCCATGAAGGTGGCATTGTGCCTTCTTTCATCGTGTGTCTGAATGCTGCTTTTAATATGGGGCTCAGTTCCTGTCTAAATGTTTTGTAGAATTCAGAGGGGAATCCGTCGCTACCCGGTGACTTACTGTTCTTTGCTTTACTGATCGCATTCCCCACTTCCTGTTCTGTAATCTCTGCGTTTAATATTTCGTTCTGTTCCTTCCCTATCGATGGTAGATACAATTAAAAAAAAAATCTCTATCTCCTCTTCTCCTGCCGCTATCGGTTGTGTGTATAGTTTCTTATAGTATTCTTCAAATGTCTTCTCTATTTCAGCTGGTTCTCTTAGTATTTTGTTTGTGTTCGTGTCCCTTATTGTGTGTATTGTGTTCAGTTTTTGTTGTGTCCTGATTCGTCTAGCTAAAAGTCTGGTCGCTCTCGGTCCTCCTTCATAGTATGTCTGTTTCATGTACCTAGCTTTCTTCTCTATTTCTGTCAGCAGTTCTTTGTTTATCTTTCCTCTAACTTCCTTTACCTCTCTAAGTGTCTTTTGGTTCTTTGAGCTTTTGTGTTCTTTCTCTAATTCTTTCAGTTTCTTTATCAAGTTCTGGTATGTCTCTATTCTGGCCTTCTTGAGTAATGCCGTCTTTGCTATACATTTTCCACGTATTACTACCTTTAGTGCATCCCATAAAATGTTTGGGTCTACCTCTCCATTATCATTTTCTTCTCTGTATCTAATTATGTCTCCTTTTACTTCGTTAACCAAACCTTTGTTATTTAATAGTTCTACGTTCAGTCTCCAAACTGTATTTCTCCGCCTACTTTTAAGATTCACTGTCAGATATATTGCGCTATGGTCTGATATGTCCGTTACCCCTATCCTGCAGTCTTCTACCCTGTATCTGTCCCCTGTTGTCATGAGAAAATAGTTTATCCTTGAATATGTTGTGTGGATGTGAATAATGTGTGTATTCTCTGTCTAGTGTGTGCATTTCTCTCCATATATCCATGATTCCTAATTCTGCCATTTGTATATTCATATATTTGCTAATGTTTGTCCTCCATTTCTTTGTGCTTGTCGTGTCTATGTCATAGTTCAGTACTACATTAAAATCACCTGTACAGATTAGGACCCCTTCCCCTTCCATCGCTATAATATCAAAGATGGTTTCAAATAGATATTTCTCACTTTCTGATGGAGCATACACATTCACTAGTGTTACCATTTGACCTTCCATTTTCCCCTTGACCATTACATACCTCCCCTCGTTATCCCTTATTTCCCTGATAATTTCAAACTTCACTGTGTTCTTAATTAGTATAGCTACTCCTCTTCTAAGGTTCTGTTTAAAAGAACTATAAAACAAATTATCATACCCGAATTAGGGGTGGGAATCACCAGTTTCATCACGATACGATACAATATCGATTCTTTGGACAACGATATTTTCTGATATCACAAAGTCTGCCATGATACGATACGATTAGATTCAGGTGCCTGCGATCGATATTAGACGATATTATATGCCCATTTAACACAATCCGTAACATTTAAATCAACAAAAGAAAAAGGCAATGGAAATATCATTTGACATTTTTATTTTTGATCTCTTCCAGACATTTAAATGAAAAACAATCTATTGTTTTTAATACAAATAGACCTCCTGTTCACTGTTTTTGGTTCGTTTTTCATTTTTTTCCGATATTAATATCCTATCACAGTGCTGTATTTTGGCTGGAAAAGGCATATTGGGAGTCAGAAGGTGCAGTACCGGCCAGATCCTGTTAGTGGGGCTATCTCGAGAATGCAGTAACCCCCCCTCCTTCCCAGTCCCTAGTGGACCTCTGCTGTTCTCTCTATCAGCTTAGTTTAGTTAGCTCACGCTAACGCAACGTTAATTTCGGTATTTAACGCGATGTGGGCATAAAGGAATGGCGAGGATGGAAAGCATGTTAGATGCATTTGACCCCACAAAAAAAAAAAGGGCACTTATTTCGGGCAAAATAGGCGGACTCTGAAGCAATGCTGTCTAACGTCTACACACGCTGAGCTGCGCTGAGCTACTGTTGTTGTTGCAGCCGGGCGGATATGCTCACGAGGGGATTTTCAAAATAAGAGTATCGCAATATGAATCGATCTTTTTACGTTGCATCGATCCTATTTGATAATTGATAATAGATCGATATATCGATCTGGATCGATGTATCGTCCCACCCCTAACCCGAATCTCTTCAGCTTTTCATGTTCTTGTGATATTAGATGTGTTTCTTGTAAGAAGATAACCTGCGCCTCTTTCTTAAGTTTCGTCATCACCTTACTCCTTTTGATCGGACTATTCATACCATTAACATTCAACGACATCATTTTGATACCCTTAACTTGTTTCATATTTTTTTTCCAAATGTTCTCCCGTTCTACCCATGTCACATAAAATAATATTTGTGGTTGTAGCCTCTGCTATCCCTGTCTGATTTACATACATATACCCATAATAAACATTAACATCAACATTAACACTTGGTACTTCCATGGTAGTAGTGGGTCTCAGTCGTTTCCCTCTTTTTCCCGCTGGTGGGTGGGGAGTAGTGGCTCTCCTAGTGAGAGGGCTCCCCCTAGTGGCTAAAAGATGTGCACTATACATGTCCAACTTGTTCTGTGTGCGGCCTCCGAGCTCCCGGTCATAAGCTCTGCATTAGTCACTTTCATGTTCCCGTCTATTTGTCACGTGTAATCCTGTGGTTCTTTCATGTCCGTCTCAATATATCTCTTGAATCTCCATGTCCTTTTTTATAACTTTTGGTATAATTATCTCGTATGTACTTTACCATCTTCTCATTGCATAAGTCATTTTCATGTTTACATTTACTTGTATTGTGTGTGTCACATGTATATCAGTCTAATGTGTATATTGTACTTATCCTTCCTTGGATCACCGTGTCCCCTCTCGTCTCCTCTCTGCTCCCCTTCCCTGTGTATTTTCGTCGTTCTTCTCAGTTGATTCGCTTTGAATTGGTTCAGATCTCCTTCACCTTCCCGTCCTCCTCGCCTCGTCCTCGCCCCTCAACCCTGGTCCATCTTCTCGCCTTCTCCAACCTCTGCATCAGCGTCGGTCTCTCTTCTTCTCCTCCCGGCACCTTCCATCCTCTCTGGTTCATGTCCCTCATCGCTTCCCGCACGTCGTTGTACACCTTGATGCCTTCTTTCCAATGGACCTTCAGCGTGGTCATTGGTGATTGAAATCTGATTCCTTTCTCTTTCAAAGTATTTTTTATCTGAACATAGCTCCGACGTTTTACAGCCACCTCTGTTTAATAGTCATGGTCGAAGGTTATCCTCTGCCCCTCCACCTCAATCTTCGTCTGCCAGGCTGCTCTGAGAATGTTTTCTTTGACTTCGAATTTCAAGAAATTAACTATAACTGCTCTCTGTGGTCTTTATCTGTGGCTTCGGCGCTAGGGCCCTGTGTGCCCTTTGAATCCTTATCTTGTCGAGGTCTGACATTTCCAATTCTTCTTGAATTAGTCTACATATTTGGTCATCGAATCTCCTTCTATCCCTTCTCTCAGTCCCCATATTCGTATATTATTTCTCCTTGACCTCCCCTCCAAGTCCGTTAGCTTTTCTCTCAACATGTTTTGATGTTCGAGCATCGCCATTAGAATTCCTTCTATTTCTGTATTCCATTCTTCCGTTTCAGCTGTCCTGTCTTCTCACATCCTTATGTCTTTCTCTTGTTCCTGTAGTTTTCCATCAATTGTCTCGAGTCTCTTATTTATTTCTTCTCTGAGCTCATCCTGGCCCTTCTTTAATTCTTCCCTGAGTGTCGATATTGTTCTGGATATTCTGCGTGTTAGCTTGGATGCTAGTCTGTATGCTAGCTTGTAGCTCCACTACCCAAGTGGGTACCTCTGCTCTGTCGACTTGCGTCATGCTAGCTTGAATTACCTCCTGCGTCACCTCCTCGTGTCGGTGTTTGTATCAGATTCAGATTCCTTTATTGAGCCATTTGTGTAAAACACATTGGTAATTGTTGCAGCAATACAGTGTATGCATTCTTTCTTTTTTCACAGTAAACAAACACCAACACAGACAAGAAACGAAAACAGTGCAGTGGGGGATTAATCAATAAATAAAATACAAATATATATATAAAGTGAAGTGTGCAGAGATCCAGTACGGACTAGTGCAGTGCAGTCAATGTCATTGTGCCAGTGTCACTTGGGGGCAGAGGGGGGGGGGGGGGGGACCTGAGGCATTGATCAGCCTGGCGGGGTCGCTTTTTTTGCCCTTTTTCTCTCGTGTTCATCCTTCCTTTTCTCTTATATCCTTGAATTGTCACTTTTTATTTTGTTTTAGATATTTTAACTTCCTTTTTCTTTGTTCTTTGACCGGGAGCTCTTTACAATGGCCGTCTACCTGAACATCTCAAACCGGAAGTCCCGATACTAATCCCTATTACTATAAAACAATGCTAAACACTGAAAAAAGCCATTTATAATGCATGTCCCCTTTAATATAACCCAAGGTTCGCACAAGGTCCTTGAAGTGCTTAAAGTGCTTGATTTTTGACAAAAGAAAGTCCAGGCCTGGAATTCCTTGAAAACAGCAAGTTTTTAACACATTCTATATTATAGCTATGGATATAATAATATTGCCCATTTGACATTGAGTATCTATCGTTCAATATGTGAAAAATAAATAATTCTTTCATCCATACATTCCCGTTTTATACCGTGGTGAATATGAGTATGGTTTTAGATTGGTCTGGGGTCATTCCCGAAATGCTGAGCCTTATGCGTGTATTACACTAAAACCGTTGCCGTTTCTTGCCTGGACCCGCTATTATTCTCAAATCAAATAATTTTTTTGATGCTTTGATCGCCACCAACGGCATTGGTTGTGGAGTAACGTTACACAGACATGTTGCGATCGAGGTGAAGACATGGTTGGATCAACGCAGGATTGATATCATATAGCCCTTACCTTCACTAGGATGTACTCTAAAAAGAATATTCCAATTATCTGATCACCATTCCAAGTATTGATGTCCATCGTGTCGCCAACATAATCCACTACACATCATGCATCGGGAGTATTTGATTCTTCTCAATCCAACCGTTATAAACGCTGAGCTTGAGCAACCAAAAGAAAAAAACCCGGACCCATTAGATCGACCCACAGGCCAAGATATAATGTTTCAAAGGGTGCTCGATACCGCCGCCTGGGAGGATCTGGCCGGTACTGCACCCTCGGCGTCGCAGTATGCCTTCTACCGGCAACATACATTGAATAGGATATTAAAATCGAAAAAAAGGAAAAACTATCTAATAACGTATATATACGTATACGGTCGTCCGCCAAACACGTATGTAAACGTGGTTGGAGTCCATTGAGTTAAGGTGAGTGTGTGCATGTGAGTGTTGTGTGCAACGAATGTAGAATGGATGAGTTGGGGATAAATTATGATAAATGTATTGACAATAAAACATTTAAATAGAAACTACAACAAAAAGAAAATGGAATCCCATCATGTCTTCTGTCTCTGTCCATCAGTCTCTCATGTCTTCTGTCTCTGTCCCTCAGTCTCTCATGTCTTCTGTCTCTGTCCCTCAGTCTCTCATGTCTTCTGTCTCTGTCCCTCAGTCGCATGTCTTCTGTCTCTGTCCCTCAGTCTCTCATGTCCCTGTCCCTCAGTCTCTCATGTCTTCTGTCTCTGTCCCTCAGTCTCATGTCTTCTGTCTCTGTCCCTCAGTCTCTCATGTCTTCTGTCTCTGTCCCTCAGTCTCTCATGTCTTCTGTCTCTGTCCCTCAGTCTCATGTCTTCTGTCTCTGTCCTTCAGTCTCTCATGTCTTCTGTCTCTGTCCCTCAGTCTCATGTCCCTCAGTCTCTGTCCCTCAGTCTCTCATGTCTTCTGTCTCTGTCCCTCAGTCTCATGTCCCTCAGTCTCTCATGTCTTATGTCTCTGTCCCTCAGTCTCTCATGTCCCTGTCTCATGTCTCTGTCTCTGTCCCTCAGTCTCTCATGTCTTCTGTCTCTGTCCCTCAGTCTCTCATGTCTCTGTCCCTCAGTCTCTCATGTCTCTGTCCCTCAGTCTCTCATGTCTCTGTCTCTGTCCCTCAGTTTCTCATGTCTTCTGTCTCTGTCCCTCAGTCTCATGTCTCTGTCCCTCAGTCTCTTATGTCTCTGTCTCTGTCCCTCAGTCTCTCATGTCTTCTGTCTCTGTCCCTCAGTCTCTCATGTCTTCTGTCTCTGTCCCTCAGTCTCTCATGTCTTCTGTCTCTGTCCCTCAGTCTCTCATGTCTTCTGTCTCTGTCCCTCAGTCTCTCATGTCTTCTGTCTCTGTCCCTCAGTCTCTCATGTCTTCTGTCTCTGTCCCTCAGTCTCTCATGTCTTCTGTCTCTGTCCCTCAGTCTCATGTATTATTTATGTTTGTCCAGATCGGCCGTCTTCTCCGCCGTGGGCTTTGACATGGGCACCATGCAGCTCCTCCTCCCGCCACCAGAGGGCGGTCCTCCAGCTCCTCCTCCCCCGGGCGCCCTGTCCTGCCTGTCCGCCCTGAGCGCCACCATCCCAGAGCTGCTCCAGGGCTTCAGCAGGTACCAGTTCCTCTCTGTTTAACAGACAGACAGACAGACACTTGGCCACCCCCCCCCCCCCCTGGTTCAAAAGCTCCTGTATTTTATAAATGGTAAAAATTAGGGGTGTAACGATTCGATTCCACTTCGATTCGATTACGATTCTTCAGGCAACGATTCAATGCATCATAAATCACTTCATTTGACCACGATTCGATTAGATTCAATGTGATTAGATTAATTTCCGATCAGTTAATTCCCCCCCCCCCAAAAAAATGTATACACAAATGTGGCTGGGGGAACTGATTCACTCAGCATGAATGGAATATAGGTCAATACAAAATTAAAAATTAAAAATATAGTTTTTATAATCGATTCTTACATTTTCAAATCGATGCAGTTGAATCGTCACCTTAGGATCGATGCATTGTTACACCCCTAGTAAAAATGGTAAATGGTGCATTTATATAGCAGCTTTTATCCAAAGCACTGAGACCTATTTCTGAACGCTGTGGCTATCCTATCGATGCTGCAAATCACGATCGGACATCATGGCATTCTGTCATGCTTTGTGCCTCCTGGTGGCATATAACCGAACATAATAGGCATATTATGTACAATAAATATAGGCAATAAATTATTTTAATATGAATATAATATATATATATAACGAGTGTGGTTAAAAGTAAACATACACAAGGTGCAGTATTCTCAAGATAACTGGCATGATGTCATACATACATACACAAGGATGCAATTTCTGCTTAAAGCATCTGTGTGTGTGTCTGTCTGTGTGTGTGTGTGTGTGTGTGTGTGCTCTCCTCTCTGTGTGGCAGTGTGTTTTTAATCTGTGTGAGGGGGAGGGGAGAGGGACAGATTGCGCTGCAGCTCAGTACCATAGAAAAGGCACGTTGAGGAATTTCTAACATCTCACCCGCCGACACTGCTGCTGTTAACGCAGTCAAATGCACGATAACATTATGCCTCTCGTGTGTCATCCAGACACATCGCACTCATTGGCTCTATTATGCCAGCGTTCATGTTCCACTGTGTGTGTCTGTGTGTGTGTGTGTGTGTGTGTATGTATTCTTCTGCAATGGATAAGATAAGGACTATCACATTGTGCATCCCTATCTAGCTTGGCTCAGTGTGCGTGTGTGTGTGGGGGGGGGTGAATGTGTGTTCATTGAGTTGTGTGTGTGTGCATGTGCACTTCATGCTCTTGCCTTTGTGCTCATGTACATGCATATGAGTGAGAATGTGAATCTGACTTTGTGTGTGAGTGTGTGTGTGTGTAACATGGCTCAGGAGGTAGAGCTTTCGTCTGGTAATCAGAAGGTTCCCGATTTGATTCTGACTCCTCTCGGCAGCGTGTCGAAGTGTCCTTGAGCAAGACACTTAGGTCGCTTTCACACAGGGGCTGTTTGGTCCGGATTATCGGACCAGAATTCGATAGTCCGGTTTTTCGGGTTTGTGTGAATGCTGTCGAACTCGGTCCGCCGGACCAAACAGGCGAACTCTGGTCCGCCTGAAAACGTAGGTCTCGGTTCGCTTCATAGGACCAAACACGAACCAAATATAGGAAGTGCTTATTATTACGCCCTTTTCGACCACGTGACATTGTTCAGATAGTTTGGTGCGCCTGACAGATTGCTATGTGAACGCAGGCGAACCAAATGAAGAATGCAACAATGTTGCAACTTCACCACCAGAACCGCACAGAGTCCACCAAAACTATATGTGAAAGCGACCTTATCCTAACTGCTCCTGATGAGCAGGTTGCAGGGTTTCGCACAAGGTCCTTGAAGTGCTTAAAGTGCTTGATTTTTGTCCAAAAAAAGTCGAGGCCTGGAATTCCTTCAAAACAGCCAATTTTTTAACAAGGTGCTTAAAAAGAAATTCAAATGTCCTTGAAAAACAATGTTATATGCATCTCACGTCCCTTCAGAAAGAAAGTGTACACAGATTTTACACAGACACGGTGGGATACATATAGAAACTGCGTTGAACGGTGGCTTAACTTGCCAATATTCCTGGAGATTTATCGATAAGAAATGGTTGGATACAGCTGAGAAACGGGCCACAACATGTTCTGCAGCTCAAGATGTGGGAGTCTGAGCTTACAGAACATGATTCTACAAGTGAAAGTCCTCTGAAGAAACTTCGATCCAAGACCGGCCTACCAGCGTTTGCCGGCCCTGTACTTATTCAATCTTTATTTATACTCGATAATACACTGAGTAATTAAACTCATTTACAGTGCCGTCGAGATGTTACATACACAAGTGTCACAGTGTGTTCATAAATATAAAGACATCAGACAATCAGAATAATTAAGAGCACATTTTAAAATACATTAAAAAAAAATAAAGAAATCTTTTTAAAAGAATAAAATAGCTAAAAATTAAAACGGAGGTAATCATTTAAAAACAATTACATATTGTGGTGACCTGATTGGTCATTAAGGTTCTAAACCGACCATAGACACTAGAGTGTCTAGTTTCAGTGTTTCCTGCAGGGTATTCCATGATCAGGGGAGGAAATTAGGCCACTTTACCCGCCAAATGCGGGTATTTTTTACGTTTGGCTGGTAAAAAAAATCAGATACTCGCCAGTTGGCTGGTAAGCCAAAAAGTTAGTTTCCTCCCCTGCTGGCGAGTATACAAAAAAATTAAACATTCTGCAATCACTGCACTGGCAAACGGTGCGCGTCTTCTGAGTGTTCGCTTTAGTTGACAGTGCCACGAGAGCACTGCACAAGACCACCCGCGGACATATAATGTTTAATAAACGTTTGCGCAGTACTGGCCAACCCGCGGACATATAATAATAAAAGTCCCGCGGTACTAGGCTAGCCATCAGGAGCACTCGCAAACAGATAACGTTAAACACAGCAGAAGATGGAAAACAGACAGACTGACCAACGGGGAACTGCATCCAACCCTAGTACAACCCTCGAGTATAAGTTACTAAGGACACATTTAAATCACAGAGGTGTAATGTTAGTCTATTGGAACTGTATACAGTGGTTAGCTTCTAGTTAGCGTTTTAGCTATAGCTGCTTGCTAGCTAACGTTAGCCCCGTGTGCTCAAAGCAGCCAGCTAGGTGTATCTGTTATGACTATAATGTTTCCAAAAAAGCACCGGACTACGACGTAAGGTTAGACATTTTATTTCATGCTCAAAAGCCCCTGGCTTGCACATCGCAGTCACGAAAGGGGCTAGCTCAACCAGTGCACAACAGCACACCAACCCAACTGACGTTACCACAACACTTGACGGTACTTCACAGCACTGTCGTAAGACCACCGTGCTGTCTTAAAGGCACAGTGTGCCTACCCAGATGCATACACAACATTGACGCGGCTTGACATACAAAGAAGTAATTATCACAATTAGTGATTTTTTTTGTCTGGTAAAAAATCTGTTTGGCTGGTAAAAAAATTCAGATACTCGCCAGTTGGCTGGTAAGCCAAAAAGTTAGTTTCCTCCCCTGTCCATGATGTAGGGGCAAAAAAGCCAAAAGCAGATCTACCAAGTTCAGTACAAACTCTAGGCACTCTAAATGTAAGCCAAAAACTGGATCATGTACGACAGGGTCCAGTGGTCCATTCCAATAAAGAACTAATATAATTTGGACAATCTCTAATTATGGCTTTATAAATAAAAAGATTGCAATGCAACTTACGTCTCTCTGCCAGAGAGGCCCACCGGACCGTATTATATAGGATACAATGGTGAGTACCATAACTATCACCGGGAAGAACCGGCCTACGTCGCCGAGAGACTGACTAGAAAACTCCAGGACCTAGAAGAGGAAGAGGAAGAGGAGGCCCAGTACAGCCCTGACCAGCAGCAACGTACTCTGGACCAGGAGGCCCAGTACAGCCCAGACGTCAGCCCCGAGTCGCTGCACTACAAACCCCCGACCCAACTCACGGGTGAGTTTGACGTACAGTCAGCACCGAGGAACAGCACCTGGGTACCCGGCCCCTGGTACCCACCAAGTACCAACCCACGACAACACGTACGGGGAGACTCGCCCAGGAGGCCTCTTCCCCAACGCTCACCGATGTGCCAACCATCCATGGCATCGTACCTTGGCACACCGACGTTCCCAGACTTTACGCGCGAGGACAGAGCACAGTACACGGAATTACGGATGTGCTTGGAGACTATGATGTCCGACGTCCCCGATGAGTCGTACAAATATGCCATCCTCCTCAAGCATCTCAAGGTGCCCAGAGCGCATAATATAGCGCTGGCATATTCCAACTCAAGCACCCCATACTCCGCGGCTCTAGTGGCCCTCGACCAGCGTTATGGACGCATATGGGACTACGTGATACAGGAAATAAGAGACATCGACCGCCTCCCCCCAGCCAAAGACAATAGAGCATTGGATGACCTCTCTATCAAGGTACAATCCCTGGTAGGGATGCTGGGGTCCCAAAGGGAAAAAGGGAGATATGAACTATATGCTAACTCTAATGTGGAACGAATACTAGAGAAGCTCCCTCCAGCCCGCCAAGAGCGCTTTCGGCGGCAGAGAGACCACCGTGATCCCGACGGTCCCGAGCCATCCCTCCTAGACCTGGCCGACTTCCTCGCGAGAGAAGTCAGCAGCCTACGACTGGATACGTTCGTGTGGAGTGGACCAAGCCCAAGAGATGGACCTCGGAGATCTAATGATAACCGCCGGTCGGTGACCGTTATGCACCAAGCCGAATCAGTACCGCAGCACAAGAACCACAACACCCCCTCGACGAAAGAGGAGTGGAAGATTGAATGCCAGTACTGTGAAGGGGAACATCGGCTGTATCAATGTGACAATTTCAAGAAGCTGACCACGGACGAGGTGAGTCAGTGGATCAAAGCCAACCGCCGCTGCTTCCGCTGCGCGCGCAGCCATATGGCAGCTGAGTGCCGTTTAAAGAAGAAATGCAGCAGGTGCGACGGCGCCCACTTGGAGGTCCTGCATGATATCAACAAGCGTCCGCCAGGACAACAAAGTGGGCCCGTCACGGTGATGTATCAGGCCGAGGCGGTGGCACCAGTACCGAAGATCCACCAGACCGCCCCCTGGTGTACCGACTGCTACAGCAGACACTGGGAGTCACGGTGCTACTCGGACGACCGGGAGTCAGCACCACTCCAGAAGATCCAAGGCAACCCACCAACAGGAGTGCTCCACATAGACCAGCATAGCGGGACCCCCCGAGTGCTCATCAAAGTGGTCAGAGTGCTCCTGAGCTACGAGGACAAGGTCCTGGACACTTACGCCGTCCTAGACGATGGGTCTGAAAAGACTCTCCTCCTCGCTTCCGCCGCAGCCCAGCTGGGTCTGCGGGGTGCCAAAGGAACAATGACAATACGTACCATTAGAAGAGACCAGAAGACCATAAAGGGTGAAAATGTCTCCTTCAAGATAGCAGCGGTGGACCAGCCCGAGAAGCAGTATAGCATCACCAACGTCTTCACCAGCCACGACATAGGCCTGTCACAGTACACCTACCCCATCCCACAGCTGATGGCGAAGTACGTGCACCTACGCAGACTACCTATACCGCTCATCGACGGCGCCACACCGACCCTGCTCATAGGCTCCGACCACGCGGACCTCATTCTCCCAATTGAGGCGGCCCACATCGGACCCAAAGGATGCCCAGTCGCGGTTCAGACCCGACTGGGGTGGACGCTCCAGGGCCCCCTCTACGGACTTGACAGTCAACCCACGTCTACACGCTGCCTGCACACAAAGGTGAGCGACACCGGTCACTCTCTCGTACAGCCCGTTGAGAGGCTATTGACATTAGACGAGAGGCCTGTGAGAGAACCGTGGGCCCAAGAAGAGGGAGTTCCGAACTCCACCCCCCTCAGCTGCGCTCCAAGCGACGTAGCTGACCTCGAGCCCAGCACCCCACACGACTTCTTGATGGGGCGGCCGGAACCGGCCCCTCCTCAGATGGGGTACAGACCAAACAAGAGGAACAGACGGAGGATGTGGAGGCACAGCCAAGCACAGATCAACCAGTCTCGGGCCCGCTTCCTCCTAAGCCCCCTACCATCCCTTCCAGCCCGTCAGAAGCGGGTCAAGGACGGGGACAACTTAAAAGTGGACACGGTCGTTATGATCATAGACCAGTCACTACCCCGAGCTGCGTGGCCGGCCGGCCGCGTAAGCAAAGTGATCACTGGTGCCGACGGAAAGGTCAGAGCGGCAGAAGTTCTTGTCCAGGGACGGACATACACCCGACCCGTGGCGAGGCTGATAGAGTTGCCAAGGCTCCCTGACTCCCTTGATGACGATCATGACCCACTGACTTTGTGAATTGCCCTACTCCCCACAACAGACATTGAGTAGTTGACAAGACGATTAATCTGTCTTTGCTTTATCTAATTAGGTGCGGACTAATTAGGAGGCGGCTGTTACAAAGGGTCAGATTAAACCGAATATATATATTTACTGCTTGAGATCCCTTGTATAATATTTGTATATCGTTTGATATCCCTTGTATATTCTTTGTATATATACACGGAATATCCCTTTACCTAGGTACAAGCCAGACCATAATATTCGTTCTCCTATTGGACAGCGACCCCTAGGCGCCAGCGACCATACCCCCAATGGCAAGTTCAAAGCCACCGCCAAGGCATGTCTCAACATGTCCAGGTTTGCGCAGTAATACGAGACAGAACTGAGGTTGGCACTAGATTATTCACCTTACGTATAAATACGTCGCAGGTGGATACAGCAGTAGTCTTATCCCAAAGTTGAAGCCTTCACCACGAGTCAACGACCAAGTGAAGTGAGCAACTTTGCGTCTAAATAGAGCACTTATAACATGTGCGAATAAGATAGTAAAAGTGTCATAGTTTAGTGAAGTAACGTCGAGTTCGACCTAGTTTAAGTGTGAAGGATAGTGCACAGGAGAATCTACACTGGCGAATGCAGAGCCCTTTCCGGCTGGATTATATTGCTTTGGTACCGTGGCTGCTGGAGCAGAGAACCGTCTACCCCACTATAGTGTGGGATCTACCCAGTGAGGAGCACCCTCGAGCCCGCCTCTAGGACCACAGAGGCTGGCTAGCTTTCATCCATGCTGTCGGGCATACTGGATTATAGCTGTTGCTTTGTCTAAGGATCAAGGGAGTATTGCACCGACTCCCGTAGCTGGAGCTTCTTTATTCCGCGTTGACCCAGACTTTGCTCCCGAACATTCCTCTACCCTGCCGGCTTACAACCGGAGGGAACCCCCTAGTGTCTCCAGCTGACTACGAGTGTGCCTTATGTAATTCTTATGCTACAGGTGGCGTCAGTTATACCCATCTTACTATTCTCATGGACTTACGCTCTTGACCTACTTTAAGTGTTCTTCGCCTTACAAGCGCAATCATAATTCTCAATCTGTAACCTACCGTTGTTGCTCTAATAATAAATACCTCTAACTAGAACTTTAGGTGTCATTGTCGTATTCTTGTGTGGGTGTTCACCAGATATATCATGTACTGTATGGCCAGTAATTAAAGTACATAACTAAGTAGTGGTTTAATAATACCATACTCTCAATACAGTCAGGGAATTGTACCCCTCAGTTACAGTGTCATTTTGAAAAAGAATAACTGAATTTAACTGAAACTGAACATTTTAAAGGTCCCATGTTTTATAAATTGCCTTTTCCAGTGTTTAGCATTGTTTTCTAGCAATGTGGGGTTGTATCAATGGGGTCTGTGTCTCTAATTCTCATTTTGGCTCATCAGTCCAGTCTCGAGTTCACGAGATCCTCCCTCACTGAACTAAGCCGTTCTGATTTGACTCGCTCGCTGACGTGAATAAGGCACTGGTTGTAGTCACCGCCCACAATCAACAATTCGCTCAACAACAGAGCGAGTGGAAATACTGACACTTCCTCAAACGGGTTGACGTGACGTGAGTGCCGACGGAGAACGAGCGAGCGAGCGAGCGAGAGAGGGAGAGAGAGGGATACGGAGCATTTACACAGTGTGTGTAAATGCTCCATATCCCTCTCTCTCTCTCGCTCGCTCGTTCACTGCTCTCTCTGTCAGCACTTGCGTCACGTCAACCTGGTGCAAAATATCATAGCGCACACACACACTCCCACGCGTATTCCGATCCGTGCAATAATATTCACGGGGGTATATATTCTCATTTGAAACAAGTTACCAATGCATTGTCCCGTGGGATTATGCCCCCTGCAGCGAAATTAATTAGTCTCCCTGTCTATCTCTCTGTCTCTCTCTGTCTGCCAGTGCAGACTGTGGGTGACTGTCACTCAAAGCGCTTTGTGAGTATGGACGGAGCCCAGCCCAAAACAGCTTGAAATCTTGAAGTGGAAAAATGCTGCTTTAGAGTACTTGATTAGAAATACAAAACAATGAATGTGAAAAATAACTTACAGGGGGAGCTCCAGTAGCTCACCACGTACCGCGAGTGCTATTTCAGCGCCGTGGACAACCGTGCTCGTCACGGATCTGGGGCTGAGCGAGTTCGAATCCCGGACTGCAGCCGTGCCTTTCCCAGAGTGTCTTCCCCCCCATCTGAACCCTTTCAGCCTGCTTCTGTCGGTCGAACTTGACCAAGTATAAATGCGATAAACGTATAAAAGAGCCAGGGAAATGGCCAAAGTTTATAAAAAAATAAAAAAAATAAAATAAACTTACAGATGTGTTCCATAGACTCACAGGAATTGTGTAACATTGCCCAAATAGTGAAAGGAATAGCAAAAACATGGGACCTTTAACTGAATTTAAACTGAAACAGAAAATCGTTTTGGGGGTGGGGGTCTTAAGAACAGTAGCATGATTTTTGTGGGGGGCGCTCCAGTAGCACACCACATAGCGCGCTGAGTCGCGAAGCGGTCGTCCCGGGTTCGTTTCCCAGTCCCGGCGACCATTTGCCGCATGTCTTCCCTACCTCTCCTCCCGTTCTCCTTCTCTCCATCTATCGGTCCTGCGTGGCCAGAAAAAGCAGAAAATGCTATAAAAATAAAAAATAAAAAAAAAAATAAAAAAAATTGTCAGTCATGCACATCCCTAATCAGGAGTCAGGGCACCGAGGCTGTTCCACTCTGTCCTGGCGCTTCAGTCGTCGCGCCGCGTTTTCTGCTGTTTTGGCTACGAGGATTCAGTCACTAATGGATTGAAGGCCAACAGATGAACGCCGGTCGGTGTCTGGGACCAAATGTTCATGATAAAAATAATAAAAAAAAACATATACATATATCAAGTCACCCAGACTCTCTGTCTCTCTTTCTCTCTTGTTCCTTCTCTTGTTCTGTATCTTTACCTCTGTCTCTCTTCACCCCCCTTTCTCTTGTTCTGTCTTGTGTCTCACTTTCTGTCGTTATGTCACTGTTTTACTCTGTCTCACTCGCTCTCAATCTCTCTCTCTCTGTCTCTCTCGCTCTCTCTCTGTCTCTCGCTCTCTCTCTCCTCTCTCGCTCTCTCTCTCTATCTCTCTCTCTCTCTCTGTTTATCTCTTTCTCTCTCTCCGTTTCTCACTCTTTCTGTTTCTTGCTCTCTGTTTCTCACTCTGTTTCTCGCTCTCTGTTTCTCGCTCTCTCTGTTAAGTTTATCTCTGTGTGTGTCCCCTCTCTCTCTCTCACGCTCTCTCACTCTCTATCTCTCTCTCTCTCTCTCTCTCTCTCTCTCTCTCACAATCACAATCACCCTCCCATCCAACTTCACACAAATACAAAATTGTACTTTGACATTTGAGTGTCACGCTTTTAGGATGTGATGAAGTCAGTACAGACTTAGATGAAGCCAGTTACAGACTTAGATGAAGTCAGTACAGACTTAGATGAAGCCAGTTACAGACTTAGATGAAGCCAGTTACAGACTTAGATGAAGCCAGTTACAGACTTAGATGAAGCCAGTACAGACTTAGATGAAGCCAGTTACAGACTTAGATGAAGCCAGTTACAGACTTAGATGAAGCCAGTTACAGACTTAGATGAAGCCAGTTACAGACTTAGATGAAGCCAGTTACAGACTTAGATGAAGCCAGTTACAGACTTAGATGAAGCCAGTTACAGACTTAGATGAAGCCAGTTACAGACTTGGATGAAGCCAGTTACAGACTTAGATGAAGCCAGTTACAGACTTGGATGAAGCCAGTTACAGACTTGGATGAAGCCAGAGACACAATCGGAGGTCTTGCTTGAGGTGAAGACCTGCTCACATGACATGACCAGTGTGGACCAGCTGTAAAGGCTTTTAAAGGACACTTCCCCGGTATTTACTCTTTAAGGGACACTTCCGCAGTATTTACTCTTTAAAAATACCAACTTTTCCTCATGTCCCAATTCGTAGACTTGTAAAGGACCAATTTGAATCCACTAGCCCCTCTATGTACTCTTTTTAAAAGGTCAACCGTAGCTCCCTGCCTCAATACTCTACTATTGACTCTGTAGATTAAAGGGACAAGCTTGAATGAAACGTTACATAGTACTCTTGTGTGTTTATGTAAGGGACGTATCTGTTTGCTTTCCCACGCGCTGACATAGCCAGCGGTGTGTGGTGGCGGGGGGCTGTATTTACCGTGTACTAGAAGCCTACATGGGATATAGACATACTGTACATACTATACATGGAGATCACTATCTGGTTCTACGCCAAGACAACATTCTTAGTGTGTGTGTGTGTGTGTGTGTCACATGTGTGTCACGTGTGTGTCACGTGAAACAGGCCGCATGCTGCTGCATTCGTTAACTCTGTGTTTAGTTACATAAAAGAGGAACAGGTCAGAGGCCTGGGGGGCGATACGGTGGTTATAGCACTGCTGCCTCACAGCGAGCAGGTCCAGTGTTCTCCATGTGTTCTCCCTGCGTTCTCCTAGTGTTCTCCCCCCCCCCCCACACACACACATTTGACAAAGGGAGACATTAATCCACTCTGACTGTGTTGAGTTGGCTGTGGCAGAATGATGCCAGCTTGTGTAGGTGTGTGTGTAGGTGTGTGTGTGGAATGTGGATGTGTGTGTGTGTGCATTCTTCTGTAGTGGATAAGGACTATAGTCACACGTGCATCTCTATCTGCAGGCAGCTTGTGTGTGTGTGTGTGTGTGTGTGTGTGTGTGTGTGTGTGTGTGTGTGTGTGTGTGTGTGTGTGTGTGTGTGTGTGTGTGTGTGTGTGTGTGTGTGTGTGTGTGTGTGTGTGTGTCTGTGTCTGTGTCTGTGTCTGTGTCTGTGTCTGTGTGTGTGTGTGTGCGTGCGGTTGCCTAGGAGACGGTCAGACTCAATTTAATGTGTTAGGATCAGAGCTATGACTCATCACTGCTCCCTCACCTCTCCGTCTGTCTGTCTCCATCCATCCGTCTGTTGGTCTCTTTCTGTCTGTCTCCATCTGTCTGTCTCCATCTGTCTGTCTCTATCTGGCCGGAATCCACAGAGGCTTTGCGTGCTTTTTCCGAAGCAAAGCCGGTGCATCTCGCTCTCAAATGAATGAAATTAGGTTGCTCATGCGTAAACATAGGCTTTGCGTCCGTGCAATTGGCGTATATTTAAATGAGGTAACATGGGCGGAAAATCTCCCCTTTCTATGTAAATGAGCCTCTAAACAGGTGATCATGGCAGCAGTAATTGTAGCAGACCGTGAAAGAATATAGAATATCTTTTGGAACGACAATATCAAATCAAGATATTGAGCATCGTACTTATTTAAATATCGTTATATAACGTTGTGGGCTTTGGTGTAATACTCGTATAAACATAATCTAATATGAGCGACAAATATAAAGCCACATGCAGAGATATATCGCTATAGTGGCTGTATACAGCGCGCACCTGCACGTATTGGGACGGAGAAGAGTTACCGTTAGTTTGCGAGCCACTCACCTGCACGTTACGTATTGGAACGGAGAGAAAGATACCGTTAGTTGGGGAAGAAAAGGTGAGAGGGAGAGGAGAGAGTTGTTTTTTGCTACAACGCTGTATGGTCACGTTGGTGAAGTGAATTACCAGTTAAAAACGGTATCGTAATATCGCCAAAGCCAGGAGAAGTGGAGTGACATACTCCAACACCGAAGACCAGCGTTTTGGACTATAGGAACCCGGTCCGTACGAGACCCCCCTATCCAGCGACTACCCGACTGGTTTCATATACATTTGATTAGCCCCAGGATATTAATGTGACCACAGGATATTATGTAATATGTTACATGTGTGTTTTTATGTTACACATTAAATGTAATAATTCAACTTGGTACCCCTGTCCCCTCCAGTTAATAAGAGTGTCTCTCTGTCTGTCTCCATCGGTCTGTCTCCATCGGTCTGTCTCCATCTGTCTGTCTCCATCTGTCTGTCTCCATCTGTCTGTCTCCATCTGTCTGTCTCTATCTGTCTGTCTCTTTCTGTCTGTCTGTCTCCATCTGTCTGTCTTTCTGTCTGTCTGTCTCCATCTGTCTGTCTTTCTGTCTGTCCGTCTCCATCTGTCTGTTTGTCTGTCTCTATCTGTCTGTCTGTCTCTTTCTGTCTGTCTCCATCTGTCTGTCTGTCTCTTTCTGTCTCCATCTGTCTGTCTCTTTCTGTCTGTCTGTCTCCATCTTTCTGTCTGTCTCCATCTGTCTCTTTCTGTCTCCATCTGTCTGTCTCTTTCTGTCTGTCTCTTTCTGTCTGTCTCCATCTGTCTGTCTCCATCTGTCTGTCTGTCTCCATCTGTCTGTCTCCATCTGTCTGTCTGTCTCCGTCTGTCTGTCTGTCTGTCTCCATCTGTCTGTCTGTCTCCATCTGTCTGTCTGTCTCCATCTGTCTGTCTGTCTCCATCTGTCTGTCTGTCTGTCTCCATCTGTCTGTCTCCATCTGTCTTTTTCTGTCTTGTCTCCATCTGTCTGTCTCCATCTGTCTTTTTCTGTCTTGTCTCCATCTGTCTGTCTGTCTCCATCTGTCTGTCTGTCTGTCTGTCTCCATCTGTCTGTCTCCATCTGTCTTTTTCTGTCTTGTCTCCATCTGTCTGTATCTGTCTCCATCTGTCTGTCTCCATCTGTCTGTCTCCATCTGTCTGTCTGTCTGTCTGTCTCTTTCTGTCTGTCTGTCTCTTTCTGTCTGTCTGTCTCTTTCTGTCTGTCTGTCTCCATCTTTCTGTCTGTCTCCATCTGTCTCTTTCTGTCTGTCTCCATCTGTCTGTCTCTTTCTGACTGTCTGTCTCTTTCTGTCTGTCTGTCTCCATCTTTCTGTCTGTCTCCATCTGTCTCTTTCTGACTGTCTCCATCTGTCTGTCTCCATCTGTCTGTCTCTTTCTGTCTGTCTCTTTCTGTCTGTCTCCATCTGTCTGTCGCTCTCTTTCTGTCTGTCTCTTTCTGTCTGTCTCCATCTGTCTGTCTCCATCTGTCTGTCTGTCTCCATCTGTCTGTCTCCATCTGTCTGTCTGTCTCTTTCTGTCTGTCTCCATCTGTCTGTCTCTATCTGTCTGTCTCCATCGGTCTGTCTCTATCTATCTGTCTGTCTGTCTGTCTCCATATGTCTGTCTCCATCTGTCTGTCTGTCTGTCTCTTTCTGTCTGTCTCTATCTGTTTTGTCCTCTATAGAGCCCTGTCTCCAGACAGCAGTGTTGAGGGACATATATATAAATTTTTTGTCCTCTATAGAGCCCTGTCTCCAGACAGCAGTGTTGAGGGACATATATATTAAATGTTTTGTCCTCTATAGAGCCCTGTCTCCAGACAGCAGTGTTGAGGGACATATATATAAATGTTTTGTCCTCTATAGAGCCCTGTCTCCAGACAGCAGTGTTGAGGGACATATATATTAAATGTTTTGTCCTCTATAGAGCCCTGTCTCCAGACAGCAGTGTTGAGGGACATATATATTAAATGTTTTGTCCTCTATAGAGCCCTGTCTCCAGACAGCAGTGTTGAGGGACATATATATTAAATGTTTTGTCCTCTATAGAGCCCTGTCTCCAGACAGCAGTGTTGAGGGACATATATATTAAATGTTTTGTCCTCTATAGAGCCCTGTCTCCAGACAGCAGTGTTGAGGGACATATATATTAAATGTTTTGTCCTCTATAGAGACCTGTCTCCAGACAGCAGTGTTGAGGGACATATATATTAAATGTTTTGTCCTCTATAGAGCCCTGTCTCCAGACAGCAGTGTTGAGGGACATATATATTAAATGTTTTGTCCTCTATAGAGCCCTGTCTCCAGACAGCAGTGTTGAGGGACATATATATTAAATGTTTTGTTCCTCCCCAGGGTCCTGTCTCCAGACAGCGGTTTAGGGGAATCACAGGAACTCCTCTCGCTCATCCGCTCCCGTGAGGTCAGTACCATCATCATGTACAATAAATATAACTCTAAAAGGATTATACATGTTAATAACATTGCCCTAATGCAGGGGGTCGGCGACCTTAGGCACGCGTGTCACCATTGGCACACTGTAGCTTAACCAATGGCACACTAGCAATGACTGAGCGAGGAAGGAAACGTGTGCCCTCGTTCGCACGCCATTTTATGTTATTCACAGTAGTTTGATTGATATATAAAAAAAAATATATATCAGGGTCAGAGCTAATGTTCCCCGGGTCCTATGTTCCCCGGGTCCTATGTTCCCCGCTTTTTTTTAAAGAAAGGGTCCTATGTTCCCCACTCCCGGAATAAGGGTTCTATGTTCCCCGGTCCTGCCCGCTCCCGAACGCTCCTGAACAAAAAAAGGGTCCTATGTTCCCCGCTGAAATAAAGGTCCTATGTTCCCCGGCTCCTATGTTCCCCGGTAGCGATAAAGGCTTGCCACCCCAGCGCACGTACCGGCAATGATCTACAGCAGTGGTTTTACCGATACCAGCATTTTAGGCAGTATCGGAGGCATTTCCGATACTGGTATCGGTATCGGAACAACTAATATTAAATGTTCCAATGTTCCAAATGTACCAGTTAGAAATGAAAATGTGTTGAAAAAAGTTTGATAATTTAATTCCACGGCATCTGTGCCGGCCTTGTTTATTCCTCTCTGTGCATTCAGTCAAAAGCTATCCAGCTGCAAGCTAGCCTAGCTTAGCACAAATGAATGGAAGCAGATACGGATCAGCTAGCCTAGCTTAGCACAAATAAATGGAAGTCGTTACGGACCAGCTAGCTTAGCTCTCGGTCAAAAACACCTCTACTGGAGGTTTTAGCTAGGCTAGCTGATCCGTATCCACTTCCATTCATTTGCGCTAAGTTAGGCTAGCTTGCAGCCGGATAGCTTTCTACTGAATGCACAGAGAGGAGATTGGTATCTATCCTCTCATCTGACCCTGGAGAAGACGGTAAGCACATTTCCCATAATGTTCAGACTAGGGATGCACCGAAAATTCGGCCACCGAAGATTATCGGCCGAAAATGGTTAAAAAGGCTCTTTCGGCTTTCGGCCGAAAGGGTTTTAGCACCGAAAATATATCACAGAATGTCAAAGAACAGGTATACGTAACGTTCGTAACCGAAAGTGTTGTTGTGATGACGTAATCAAAACGCGCAACGTGTAACGTGAGCAGCTTGGCAGCTCTTCCTGCGTTCTGCAGCCTGTGATAACTAACTCCTCTTGGGAGTCGCGCTGTTTCTATGTAAACTCCGCGAGCAACGCATCCAATAAATGCGTCTTTAACACTTTGGATGCCCAACCTGAGTTTTCTCGGGTTTACCCCCCGCGGGTTGAATGCCCATAACGAGAATATTCGTTTTTTCTCTTTTTTTTTTAATTTTTATTAGCGATCTGAATTCATATTTCATCAACCGAGTCCACAGTTGGAAAATCAGCCACCCCAGGCGCTCAGATGTGAAAAAAGCGCCCCCTATCGTCTCCTAGATGGTAATTCACCCTTTTGGATTGGACTCAATGAAAATGAATGGGGAAAAAAGACCCGGACTCCACATTTTACTTCTCACTTCATGCTGGACCCTCAGAGCAGCGGGGATTATGTGTTTTTACAGTATACGCTGTGGATCAATAAAAGGATCGATTTTCGGAATGGCGATCAGGAATTGGAATAATCCATTTGAATACCATCTGATCTCAGGTAAGGAATCTATTTGACCAGTATTAGGATAATCAGACCCGTTTTCACTGAGCTTTCATATAAGCTTTTTCTTTTTTTTGTGATATGGCTGTTTGACTTTTAAGGTGCTCCCATAGTCGAGCGGACTGTACACGGACTGGACTCTGCGGAGGTCCACTGGACTCTTTGAGCTTTCATAGTCGAGTGGATCTCCGCTGACCAATTTCCTACATGTCTCGCGCCAGTTTACACCTCGCGCCAGTTTGTGTGACACCAAGTGGGTGCCGCGGACGTCCGCGCGTCAGAAAATAGGAGCTTCGCACTTGGACTCTGCGTTGGGTCCGCTTTGAGTACCCTTTGGGTCAGCTTTGAGCCCGCGCGAGCCTGCTCCGTGTACGGTCCGCTCGACTATGGGAGCACCTTAAGAGCGATCAGGAACTGAGAGAATCGATTTTCAGCGCGCGGCACTAGCGTGCACACGTACACATACTATCGATAATCTAGTGTCTATTTGAAAACGATTCATAAATAGGCAGACAAATGACAACGTTCTAGAATATTACAGTACGGGGCGATTATCATGGAATCCTCTTTTTTTTCTCGTGAAAAAAAAGGGTTTTCAAATAAAAAAAACAATCTGCTTCGACAATGTTGACTGGAAATAGGTCATTGATAATGCGACGGGCAGATTAGACACATAGCCATAATTTAAAACATAGATTAGGCGATATTAATGCTAACATTGAAGTGGATGTGGGCATTCAAGCACTAAATGTGCGCCCCCTGCTGGGCATTCAAAGTGTTAACATGCTTTATATCCTCGCCATTATTATATGCCCGTCGCGGTTAAAACATTTTGAACTAACGTTAGCGTTAAGATAGCTAACGCTTCCATTCCTCTTTGACCTGTCTCTCGTAAGCTACGTCATCCCCCGCTAAGAGTCATGGGAGATGTAATAAATACAACAGTCCTGTGTGTGTGTCTTTATGCAGATCGTTATGCAGTTTTAAAGCACCGTGGCGTTGTTCTGAATGCACTTTGTTGTAGTTATCCTACAGAGAAAAGAAAATGCACTTGACTTTAATGCACATTTTGTTGTATGCAAAGAGAAAATGTTTAAATTGTACAATCTTTCAGCAGTCAGTCTGGAATTAATGTATGCATTCAAAAGTGCTGAATAAATGTTTTATGGGCCCATAATAGTGATTATTAATATTATTTAAGTTAAGTTTTGCCATAATCATGTCTTTTGCCATAATCGGGTAGCTGAAAAAAAAATACATTATATATATATTTATAATATATTAATCATTTTTGGCCTTTCGGCATTCGTTTTTCGGCCAACTGTTTCCTATTTTCGGTATCGGTTTCGGCCAAGAATTTTCCATTCGGTGCATCCCTAGTTCAGACATTAATGGACAGACAATTACAGTAGAATAAAATAAAGGGTAAAATAAAATGGAATATAAACTAAATTAAAATAGAACAATAATATAATTATAAAATAAAATAGGCCTGGGCTGTACAATTGTGCACGATATGGTCGAGTATATACACTAATTTAAATGTATATAAGTGTGGTGGAATATTGAACAGGGCTGTGCAATTGAGCAGTAATGTGCAAAAAGTATGAAGTATGGACAAGTATGAAGAGTTTTTATTGTATATACAAATATATAGTCCAGTAAGGGTGTGTTAATGTAACACAGTGTGTTGGCGTGTTCCTTTAACATTGAATGGAACGAGAGCAAATTGAGCAATGACTGAACTGAAGTGAATGATGTGCTTTGAGATGAACCAGGTCTGACCAGGGCCCTCATTCATCAACGTGTCTTACGCACAGATATGTGCTTAACCTGTGCGTACGACCATTTCTAAGCAAAGAGTGGGATTCATCAATTTCAACTTGAACTTGACTTCGTGCTTATGTGTACGCACAGCTCTGAGCACACTTAGCTGACGCCCAGTGGTAGAACATCGTTACTACGGCATAAGCGCTCCTCAGTTCTGCATTAGTTTCAAGGCGGAAATAAGCTTCCGTGCATTAGTGTTCAACTTCTGTATGACCCGTAATTCATTATAGTTCATTATAAAATAGCGACAGTAGTGTAATTATAACGGGCTCACACGCGAACAAGAGGTTGGCCTGCTTGTTTGGCACGGGGGGGCAGACGCAAAACACCAACCTCCAAACGCGATTAAATATTGTTTCAAATAAAAAGCTAATTATTTTGTGTGTCATGTTTCCAAATAAGATTGGTCACGAAATGCTTTCTACTTCAATTTGTTGGTTAGAATAGATGACCTCCGTTGAAACTTCACTGAGACTAACAGTCTATTTGTGAGCTCCCGCTCAGATGTGATAATAATAATAATAACAATAATAATAATAGCTTCATTTTATATAGCGCCTTTCAAGAGACCCAAGGTCACTTTACATAGATAGGGGGGGGGGGAATAACAAAGTAACAGACATAGTGGACAGACACACAACATATAAATATGATGATGGAATTCATTCAAGATCCTCTCCACCCTCGGGTCTTTGCCACCGGCACGGTCCATCGTGATATTGGAGATGGATCGAGCAATAGACTGTTACTGTAGCTGTCAAAGCTCCATCACAAATGCAGTTATGTGAATAGAAAGGGATTCCACTAAGTCAATGTTGCGATGCGCATTTGCCTGATACATGTTGTTGCTGCATGCCGGGAGGAAGGCGATGCTGAATGTTTTCAATTAATTGAATAAAACAGATACTTTTTGCAAGGGTTTACTGACTGTCATACAAATAATTAACCAACTACATACTGTAACTTTTCAGTGCACGTTCTTATTTACATTGTGACAACAGCCTTGTGAGTTCCCGCAGTGACCCGCACACAGACATGATGGAATTCAAGTTCAAGTTTGTATTGATCACATATAGGCAGGCTACACATGGCGTATAGGCTACATCATTGGCAGTGAGATTCATTGTTCTTGTATATGCTCTCGTATTATTGTTTATATAGGCTACCCAATACTGACATCAAAATAGATTGTATGACTCTAGAAATCATATGCAGCAGGTAGAAAATTTACGGAAAATCCGTCGCGATTTGGAATAAAATTGAGGAGAACTTTAATCCCTGGGTATTAATCAAACAAAACGGAAAAAGGCAGTCATATTCCAGCACGGTCTTTATTAGTGTTTGCGCTGCCCAGGCAGCAATGGTTAATAGATATCATATCCGACATCACCGTACGTGTACACGTCTGTCAGCCTGTCTCATAACACGCTTCCCTCGGTTTAGTCCATTCTTCCACATTTCATGGGGGTGTCCATTACCGTATATGGTTAATCGGGGCGGTTTTGGTATGCAAATACGTGAAAGTGTGCACGAGCCTCGGTGCAGGGCCAAGGTGATATTTATCATGACAGGTGTGCGTAGAACCTGCGTACGCACGTGTGGTAAATCCCGTTTATTTTGTGCGTGCACTGATTCTAAATTCTGTGCTTACGTGTGGAAATAGAACATTTTCTACGCCACAATGATGAATGAGGGCCCAGGTGTTTTGTCTTGTTGTGCACATGTACTATTTTACACAGTGCTTTAAAGGGATGACTGTGATTTGTTTCATTACTTACCAGTGAGGATGCTGATTGGTGGAATCCTTGCTCAGCACTTTCTCTGTACTTCCTCATACGTACCAGCTCGTTGACTCGTGTCTCGCTGTGTTTCAGATCGTTCCGGTGGAAACCAGGTTCACTGGCAACGACCTGCTGAAATGTTTCTCTCAGCAAGAGTCTAGGTGAGTGTCAGAACACACACACAAACACACACACACACACACACGCACACACACACACACACACACTGTGTACACTCACTGTCTCACACACACACACACACACACACACTCTGTACACTCACTCACTCATTCATTCATTCACTCACTCATTCAATCAATCAATCAATCACTCTCTCTCTCTTTCACACACACACGCACACACACACACACACACACACACACACACATACACACACACACACACGCTGTGTACACTCACTGTCTCTCACACACACACACACACACACACACACACACACACACACACACACACACACACACACACACACTGTACACTCACTCACTCATTCTCTCTCTCACACACACACACACTGTACACTCACTCACTCACTCACTCATTCACTCACTCACTCACTCACTCATTCAATCAATTAATCAATCACTCTCTCACACACACACACACACACACACACACACACACACACACACACACACACACACACACACACACACACACACACACACACACACACACACACACACACACACACACACACACACACACACACACACACACACACACACACACACACACACACACACACACACACACACACACACACACACACACACACACACACACACACACACACACACACACACTGTGACACCCAGAAAGCCACCAGCACCATGGCAGATCCTCTAGATTCTAGAACATTACCTAGATTAAACACACACACACACACACAAACAATTGTGTACACTCTAAACACGAGTCATGAGCATGTGATCACCTCTAGACCTGAAACAATGGATTATTCTTTCACTGTTTGTTGCGGCGTGCCCAGGCAGCGTGTAGCTGTTTCGCAACAGTAAGTGACTTCCGGGGTAGGCCTGATTGGCCCCGACAGGCACGTGACGCGCAACTTTCTCTGCCGCGCGGCACTCTCCGCGGAGCCCTTACGGAATTACGTAACCGTCCAAAAACGCCATGACTCTCATTCGGCGCTATAGCTCACCTCGCAGAGCAGCGGTCCTGCGATCCTGCGGTCCGTTGTTGGTGAGTTCGAATCCCATCAAATCTTTTTTTTTTAACGTGATTTTTTTTTAACGTGTATTCTTTCGCCGGTTAAGGTTAGGCATGGTTAAGGTTAAGGTTAAGGTTAGGCATTGTTTCGGAGTTGGTTAAGGTTAGAACGGTTAAGTTTAGGCGCTGTTAAGGAGCTGGTTAAGGTTAGAGTTTGTGTTAGAGAATGGCAATATTCTTTCTATGGTTAAGGTTAGGCATGGTTAAGGTTAAGGTTAGGCATTGTTTCGGAGTTGGTTAAGGTTAGAACGGTTAAGTTTAGGCGCTGTTAAGGAGCTGGTTAAGGTTAGAGTTTGTGTTAGAGAATGGCAATAGACAGCCTATTTCCGCGCGACAGCTCTCAGCAGCCTCGTTGCGCGTCCTGAGTTTGCCGCGTCACGTGCCTGTCGGGGCCAATCAGGCCTACCCGGAAGTCACTTACTGTTGCGGAACCGGTACACGCGCCCAGGCAGGTCCTGCGTGTGTGTGTGTGTGTGTGTTGTCAGTGTTTTGGGTCTGGTTTCAAACTCATTGTCACGTCCAGTGTTTTCCAGCGGGGAACGCTCACTATTCTGGTCGCCATGCCAACAGCGCCAAAACAATAGTGATGCTGATCAGTGATGGAATTCTCCACTGCGGCACGAACCACACTATAGTGAGCTGCTTTCTCTGACCCATTGCTTCTCAACGTGGGGTCCTGGTGGAGATTCCAGGGGGTCACACACACACACAAGCACACACACGCAGACAAACTGACAGACTGTAGTCAAATGTAGTTTGATACCGATTGACGTCAATTGTACAAGGTCCTAAACGTCCTGCCTCATCATCTGCTGGTGACCGGAGGGGGGGGGTTTATAAGTCCGTGGCCGACGTTAAATCATTTATTTAGTATGGGCGATACATAGATCACAGCAGTTTATATGGATCATAATATTCAAACACGCTGAAACTTACCGCATCTTCCTCTGACCGTTGGGTGGTCAGTGTGGAGCAGAAAGTTCTCGATTATGGGATGTTGATATATGCGATCCATTTCCAGGTTGTATATATATGTCCAAATCATGTTGTTTATCGAGTTATTGGCAAGCTGTCCAGTGTGTCGAGCTAGAGTCCTGCTAACGATAGCGAGTGCCCGGACCGAATATGGATGAGCACCACTTCCGGCGCGTCACTTCCTGTTTGGGCGATCCGCCGATCGGCCACCAGATGGCGCTCTTGAACCGTTGGAGAGTTGAGAGGAGATCAACAGGAGATCCCAAGTCTCCGTGGGTAAAATATGATTGCCATCACAGATTTTTGAAATATTGATCTCAAAGACGCCTTACGGCGTCATTGGCAGATTACGCATGGCGGAGAATGACGTGGGAACACGTCATTGGCGAATAAAGGGTTAAGCTAGTGTTTCTTATGTTTTTATTATTATTTTTTTTATTATTACTCCAATGTTGTAAGTTATGTGTTCGGACCCCAGGAAGAATAGTCTTTCACCCATGGGTGTAGACTAATGGGGATCCATATAATAAACAAATGGGAAGAGCAATTGGTATTTCCAGGAAATGTGCTTCTTTTGTTGCCCGTCTCCTTTTATGTCAGATAGTGCAAAGTTTAGTTTTATGTCATCTTGATCTGCGATGTGGTCATCTGCTGCCAGTGGTGACCTCAGGAAGCTCCAGGTGGACCAGAACAGGGAAGCACGGTTGGTACTGGGCTGCTCACTAAGGTCTAATGTGAGCCATATGCATGCCCGCCTCTCTTGGCTTAACGTTGAAAATAGATTGTCTTTATATACTTGTGCTGTTCAAGTTGGTCATGAGCAGTAAAACTCCTGTTTTTATACATAATCAGATTGTTTTTAGTAATACTGTGCACGAGCATTACACTAGAGGTTCCAGTAGTGGGCAGCTTGAATTGCCAGGTCCTAAAACCAACGCCTTAAGGAGATCTTTTATTTTTATACCATTAACTCTTTGGAATAACCTGCCTCAAAACCTCTGCTGCATTTACAGTAGATTCACTTTTAAAAATAATCTTAAATTGTTTTTAACACTGTAAAGTAATTTTTTGTTTTTGTTTTACACTGTAATGTAATTTTAGCTATCTTAATTGTTACAGTAGTTTCATTATGCATTGTGTGTACTGACTTTTAATAATTTTGTTTTTGCAATAATAATTGTTTTTGTATGTTTTTGTGTGTGTGGACCCCAGGAAGACTAGCTGGTTGCTATGGCAACAGCTAATAAAAAAAATATCTAAATCAAATAAACAAATAAAGACACACATGCACACACAATAGCAATGATCCCCAAGCTGTCCTTTACTGTGATCATAAAGGCACGATGGTGAAGCAGGAGAAAACACTGAGGTTTTAGGATCAACTGTGTTTGAGTAACGATGTCCAGGTCACCGGCTGGACCTGCTGAACACACACACTGTGCCACCTAGAGACTCCCTCAAAACAAATAGTGTGTAATTAGTTGGCTTGCTGCTATTCTCAGAAGGCACTGCTAATGAGTAGTGCTCAAATGTTTTGTTTAACCCTTTCACTACCACACTAGAGAAGGTTAACCTTTCACTACCACACTACAGACGGTTAACCGGAAAGGGTTAACATTATGTAGTGTGGTAGTGAAATGGTTAACATGCTGTAGTGTGGTAGTGAAATGGTTAACCTGCTGTAGTGTGGTTGTGAAAGGGTTAACCCTTTTGTCATGTGGCAGTGAAGGGGTTAACCTTCTGTGTTGTCACAGTGAAAGGGTTAACCCTTTTGTAGTGTGGCAGTGAAAGGGTTAACGGGAAGAATGATGACATCCTACTGACATCATCGTGGACCGAGGTTGGAACGTTCACTTTTTTGAAATCGGGTGAATTCCAAACGTTCATTCAACCTCCTATACTGGGTTTATATGTCACAGCCTTGTTATGACAATGGTTATTCAATACACACATCTCGAAGATCATCCACTTACAGTAGCTGCTCTGATATCCTGAGTTAGTCTTCCTTTTAAATAAGAGTTGTGCAATGATTTATTGTGCAAGATCCTAGTAGTCCTCCTTCCTAAAACAAAGTGTGTCTTGAAGATAACATGGCGTGGTCATATGATTTCACTGCAATAATATTAATAATAATACACTTTATTTGTATAGAACCTTTCATACAGAAATTGCAGCTCGAAGTGCTTCACAACAGAAAAAAGACAGGCACAAAATGAGCACATAAAGTGCAGACATATAAAATCACAGTTTTTCACATCCCAATAGGCCACCTTGTTTATGGTTTGATTCAGTTTTAAAAATAGACTATAAAATAGTAGAATAGAATAGACAGTAAAATTATGCTGCACTGCAATAAAAAGTCAAATGGAATGGACCAATTGTGTTTCTTTAGTTATCTATTGATCACGGGACTCAAAACCTCTATTATGTTGCTTTAGGATTCTAAACCACAAATGTATTGCTTTAAACCATTTATTCAACTAAACATGTTTTGAAAAATGTCTCAAGACCAGTGATGATTTCCTTAAGGCATATTTTAGATTAGATTAGATTCAAATGTATTGTCATCATACAGCACAAGTACAGTACAACCAAAATAAGTTTGGCATCCAATCAGAGTGCACATGTAACAGTACTACTGAGTGTAGTGCTAATCAGATGTATACAGTTGTAGTATTAATATGTACAGTGATACAGGTATAAAGGTACTATGGTAGTAAGTCATACTGGCCAGCAGCGTAACTAGTAAGAGTATGTATGGGATATGTACGATATAGTATCTACATCTATTATGTAAAATGATTATGTGCAGGTATGTACAGACAGATATGGATATATATATATATATATATATACGGTAAGCATATATATATATATATATATATATAGGGAATATACAGCATTATTGTACATGCTATAATACAGAGATATGGTTTATATACAGGTGTACAACTGTAGTGTGAACAGACACAGTAGCTTGGCTTGTATCCAAGTTGGCCTTCCTCAGAATCTGTGTTTGTTCGCTGAGCGATTTGCTGGATTGTCCATCTGTTCTCAGAACTCTGTGTCTTAACAAGAGTCTGACGTTTATCTTTAACTGGAAAGATAATAGAATCGTGCAGAAATACATTTCCAGGGTTTATGGATATGGGAGCTTGTCTGCTGTCCAGGTACAGCCCGATCTCGGAATAAAGGTACATAGTGTTCGTTATGTTACAGTAAATATATTAGTAACATATAAGAAATTATATATATATATATTAGTAATATATTTACGTATTGTATAGAAAATTTAACATGTGTATGTATTACAAATAAGTACATTATATTACATATTTAAAAGAAATGTTAACTTTTTTACGTTTTCAGAAAACTTAAGTTCCCTGCTCGGGGATCAAGCCCTAACTTCTTAACCATAACCGTTAAGCGAATGTTAACTCATCCACTGCCACGCTGTTTTCCCATCTTTACTCCCTGGCACCAGCATTATTGACCATTTTCACGATGTTTGCGGACCCATCGTATATTCTATATTATAGCTATGGAGACAATTTGACAGGCACTATTTATACTCCAACAGGGAAAAAACTGTTTATTTCTACATACCTTCGTTTGTGAGCTATACCATGCAAGAAATTGCACCGTTTCACAATAATCCAGGCTGGTTTTCTAGATCGTGAGATAGTGTTTTGTGCGCATATGCGCAAATCTCGCAGCTGCTCGCCTGAAACCTATATTATTGCCAGGTCAAAGGTAAACACGACCATGTGTTTCATCGGGGGGGGTCGTTTTCCAACGCTGCGATCATTACAAAAGCATTTTTATGATGGGGTTCGGTAAAATAGACGTTACTTCTTCATAATATCCAATAGTTCGCTCTAGGCGATCGCCATTGTTGAACGTTAGTTGGCTGTAGTTTGCTCACCGCTGCTCGCTCCCTAGTGCTTTGGGTGCGGCCCCACACTAAACTGGCCCATGCAGTTAAAAAGGTAGGCAATACTACCACCTGTCGGGATTAGATCGTTATTGCAATTATAACATAGTCAGAGGTCCCAGGCACACTCACAAAGGCCTGCGCGAGTGTTTAGAATAATAATAATAAAAAAATATACGAAAAACGAGATATCTCGCTATTGGCGCTCAAGCGTTGGCTGTCAGAAACGAGATATCTTGTTTTTGCCGCTCAATGAGTTAAAACTAACCTTAACTCTTAGTGGTGAGAGCACTCACTGCAACACACTGCAATGACGGTTGCTTCAACTCCATAGCGTACCATTATGTGCCTTTTTGTGCCCTGTGGTCGACAAGTACTTTATTTGCGCTTTCGGATCAGACCGTGTTGCCAAGTGGGACTTCCTCAAAGGAAGCACTGTGCGCTGAATCATTTCCCAGACTCTATTCTCAGAGCGGTTAGTGATGACGTGGTCTTTGTGCGTCACACAGAAGAAGAAAGGTCCTTTCTATCCGCTCTAGTTCTATGAATAGAACACGCAGAGCTCAGCTGTCGTCCACCAGCAGATACGGCACATTATACAACAGTTAGCTCCAACCAAGTCGTTTGATTGGACAAGAGGCATTCCATGAGCACCTGATATTCAGTAGAACAGCACTGGGACTTTTAACTATATGTATCACTCCACCGCACAGGTGTTCTATCAAAACACTTGAACAAGACAATAACATCCTGACCAAATACCATAAAATAGTGCATTTCTATACCATCATTAAAAACAAGAATCCAATTATGACCTGACGGCTATCTGGCCACTTTACCCCAAATATATGAGCGAACCTGACCTTTAAACATTCCTCTAGATCCTGACAGTTTAATACTAAGTGGAAGGCTGTTCCACGTTGAGATCCCTGTGTAGAAAAATTTGTTCTGAGCCATAGACTTAACCCGCAGCACCTTACAGGAGCTCACACTGGCCCTGGTATTGTGTCCATGCTGCATATGGACCATATGGATCTGAGACTTCAGATAGCTTGGGGCTGAACCATTTACTATGTTGAACATGTGGTTCAGTTTCATCTGTTCAACAGGAGACTTCCATGCGACTTTGCCTAATCTCCTTGTTGTGCCAAAAAGGATCGACTCAGTCTTGCCTAGATGAATGGACAGCTTGTTATCTATGAGCCACTCGCTCACACTTTCTAGCTCAGAACTCGGGGCTCTCTCAATCTCCCTGACATCCCTACCTGGCACCAGAAGTGCTGAATCATCTGCATACAATAACAGTTTACATTTAACAGATGCTGGCATGTCATTGACATATATCAGAAATAATAGAGGACCTACAATTTATCCTTGAGGCACCCCACATACAATGTCCCAAGGTTCTGATCTGACGCCTTCCACCTCACATACTTGAGTTCTCCCTGTGAGGTAAGAAGTGAACCAACTGACGCAGTCTGACTAAAACCCATGCACTCTAGCTTTGACGACAATATAGTATGGTTCACGGTAGGGCTGGGCGATATATCGAGTATACTCGATGTATCGTGGCTTGTTCTACACGAGATGTAGTAAATTACTATATCGTGAACATCGAGTATATGTTGTCACGTCAGTTAGCCGCCGTGGCTGAGAGGAGACTTGCTTTAGCGCAGCGCTTTCCTCTCATTTCATTATAGACACAGACCAGCGTGGACCTTCAATGACAATTTTCATTTTATTAGACACAGACCAGCTCGGACCTTCAATGACATGCAATTGAATTGAATTGACGCAACCAACTGGCTAACGTTAGCCGCTAAGCTAACACTAAACTAACAAACGTTCTAACACCAGTTCCATTAGTGAGGAAAGGGGGGGGGTATATTGACGAGGCTTGACAACAAAGGTTCAAAGATAACTTCACATTTATTGGCAATTCGTTTCTTTATATCGCTTAGGCAGCTTCCTCCAGGTTCCAACTGTGTTGACAAAATGCCATCCTGGTGGCCTATTGCTTATTAACAGCGGAGCAGTGCTGCCGTTGCTTCCGCGTTTTCCCTGATTGGCTGCGACACGCCCCGCGGCAGGCGCGGCAACCGCGGAGCGTAGCGGCAGAGCTTGCGGCATTATGTAGCCCTAATCCGCCATGATTTTCATTCGAAGCTCAGCTCACCTGGCAGCGCAGCGGTCCTGCGGTCCGTTGGTGACTAGTTCGAATCCCATAAAAAAAATTGTTTACGTGTATTCTTTCGCCGGTTAAGGTTAGGCATGGTTAAGGTTAGGCATTGTTTCGGAGTTGGTTAAGGTTAGAACGGTTAAGTTTAGGCGCTGTTAAGGAGCTGGTTAAGGTTAGAGTTTGTCTTAGAGAATGGCAATATTCTTTCTATGGTTAAGGTTAAGGTTAGGCATGGTTAAGGTTAAGGTTAAGGTTAGGCATTGTTTTGGAGTTGGTTAAGGTTAGAACGGTTAAGTTTAGGCGCTGTTAAGGAGCTGGTTAAGGTTAGCGTTTGTCTTAGAGAATGGCAATAGACAGCCTATTTCCGCACTGCCGCTCTCTCGCGCTGCCGCGGTCACATGGTCACATTGTCACATTCTTGCACTGCTCCGCTGTTAAAAAGCAACACGCATCCTGGTGTGACATCATCAACTACGCCAACTTAGGACACTCATACTCAAACCTAATACATCACGCTCTCTCGCTCGCTCTCTCTCTACGTTCAATGATTTAATTGAATTGGCCAAACGTTACAATATAAATACTAACTGGATAGTTGATGATAAACATTTAATTTCATTATCTGAAATATTATAAAATCATTAAGTCTGCTTATAAGCCATTATCCCTTTGTGTGTGTGATAATTATTGTCTCACAGTAGTTTGTATATATAAAGTGTGTGTGTTTTTAGCTAAAGTGGATAGAAAACACAGTACTGTGCAAAAGTCTTAGGCACCCAAGAGTTTTTATATAAATTGTCTTACAGTAGATTATTTTATTTTTAATAAATAATAAATCAAGCATTTTTAAGTGCTTTAGAGGAAATGTCAAAAAAAGAAATTTGATTTGATTTGAAATAAATAACTATAAACAAAATCAAAACATAACTCAAACAAAATAAATAACTAAACAAAAGCAAAACATAACTCAATTTGTTCGAAAAGGAGTAGGAAGAAGTATACACTTATTTAATCCTACCCCTTTTCCACTACTCAAATGAGTGTACTAATTTGAAACATTTCAAAACAAATATATATATGCAAAACAAAAAAAACAAAAACTAACACCTGTGAATATCAAGTCCCTTCCTCATCCCTGTACCTCGTGAACATCATTTCCTTATAAATCAGTTTGAATGGTCTCATTTTGGACATTGCTTTAGCACCACATTCAGACTCTTCCACAGTTTCACTCCACATATTGAGATGCAGTGTCTTCTCATGGTAGTGCGTACACTAAGAACTTTTAAATTGAGTTCTCTCCTCAGATTATAACCCCCCTCCCTATCAAAGAACAGTTCTTGAATGTTTCCTGGAAGTACATGACCTTTTGCTTTATACATAATTGTGCCGTTTTTAATTCCACAAGATCATTTAACTTGAATGTTTTTGACTTTAAAAATAATATGTTTGTGTGATCACGATAACCTGCAATGAGAACTATCCTTATGGCCCTTTTTTGGAGTATACAAAGTGGTTGTAGTGTAGAATTATAAGTGTTTCCCCAGACTTCAGCACAGTAATTTAAATATGGTAAAACTAGTGAACAGTAGAGAATGTAGAGTGATTTTTTATCCAGAATGTGCTTTAGTTTACTCATGACTGAAATGCTTCTTGACAGTTTGTATTGGACATGTTTTATGTGAGGTTTCCAGCAGATTTTATGGTCTATTATTACACCTAGGAATTTATTTTCATAAACTCTTTCAATAATCACATCATTTATTTTAACTTGTACTTGAGTATTTAATCTATGTAGAAATATTGCGATATATATTGTGTATCATGTTATAGCCAAAAAATATCGCGACATCCTTTAGAGGCCATATCGCCCAGCCCTAGTTCACGGTATCAAAAGCTTTCTGGAGGTCGAGCAAGATCATTCCAACATAGTGAAGGAAATCGATGATTGGCATTTGGTTTATAACCTATATAGAGATGAGTTTTAAGAGGATAATATCATCATCATCATCATCATCATCATCACCATCATTATCCTGTATGTGTGTTTCCAGCCAAGACTGTGCAGACAGGGCCGTTATCAGCTGGGTGGAACAGAGAGAACTAGGGGGGGATAATATCAACAATTGAGCGGCTGCTATAGTGATCTGGGTCAAATAGCTGTGGTCGAAGACAGCACTGCTTGTAGCCATCTGAGAGCAGCCAGGTCAGAGAGGTAGAGGTGGTGGTGGAGGAGGAGGAGGCGGTCAGAGAGAGAGTGTGTGCATGTCAATGTTTTCAACATAAACACTGATAAGGACTGGGAACAGTGCAGATTTGGTCAGAGAGAACTATGCAGAGTTTGACATCGAACCATACTAAAGGTTAAAACGCAGTTGCCATGGTAACAAGAAGAGGGGCGGGCCTGTCGTTGCTATGGCGAAGATAATATAATGGAGTTTTCTTCCGGGTACAGTTCGAATGAGAAACGAACCACACCGAAGAGCGCACGCGTTGATCAGAGACTTTCATCCCTCTCCACCCTTGCTGGGTGGGGGACGGGAGTGACACCTCATCATTAGCTTCGGGCTAACAGAGAAGGGTTTTGGCTAACGACGAGGCCTCAGCCACCATTGGACTAACAGCAGACAAGAAGATAGAATAATGAATTTAGTGTTCCATCAAAGACTTTTCAAGGACAATACGAGATGGGTAACATGGACCACACACATTAACAGTGTTGTGAAGAAGGCACGACAACGCCTCTACTTCCTCAGGCGCCTAAGGAAGTTCCAAGTCAGCCAGAAGATCCTTAAGAACTTCTACTCATGTACAATAGAGAGCATCTTGACCGGCAACATCACCTCCTGGTTTGGGAATAGCACTGCACAAGACCAAAGCAGACTACAAAGAGTGACACGTTCAGCCGAACGCACAATTGGAGGGGGGCTCCCCACCCTCCAGAACATTTACTACAAGCGTTGCAAGGGCAAGGCTAAGAGAATCATTAAAGACTCCAGTCACCCGAACAACTGCCTCTTTGAACTGCTGCGGTCAGGCAAGCGATACAGGAGTCTCAAGGCGAGCACAGAAAGACTCAGAAGAAGCTTCTATCCCCAGGCCATCAGGCTGCTAAACGAACAATGAATGAACACTACACAACAACAACCACCAAACGCACATAGCACACACATCCACACGCACACACTCACTTTAAACAAACACACTGTAGCACCCACTCCACACACTTATAGCACACACCCACTTTAAACAAACACACTGTAGCACCCACTCCCCACACTTTATATTTATGGATGAAGGATTGCACTACAACTCGTACACCTTACTGTAAATTGTACCTAAAATTGTACCTCATCCCATTTCTGCTTTGCACTAGATAGTACTGTACATTAGTACACTGCATAGTATTGTGTATTGTATATTATATGGTAACTCAGAACATTGTACATATGTCTATACCGAACACTGTGACCTCATTTTCTTCTTCTAAATTCATGCTATATTATGTTATTATGTTATTTGATACTATCTTGTCTAGCACAGTCTCTGGAGCGTAACAGTAAGAAGCATTTTGTATGAAAGTATTCTGTACTTCTGTATGACAACTATTAAAGAACTTGAACTTGATCTGAGGCTTTTGTTTATGTAATAAACAACGGGTTCCAAGAAAGGTAACATGTCTGACGGTGTGAATTATTATGATTACGGATTGCATTAAAGGGGAATGACCACGATGTACAGCCAGTATGAGAAGACGTCAGAGAAATAAAACACAACGCAGAAACTACACGGGCCAACAGATGAAGAAGTGATAAGGGGCTGATTGTGGTTTGCCAGAATCCAACAAACATAATTACCATCCTCAAGATGTTGCTTGATGTAGTCAATCAGATGAATGAGACAGGTATCTGTGGAGTGGGCTGCTCTGAACCCTGACTGGTGTTCATACAGAAACTTGTTGTCTACTAGATACTCCTCAACCTGCTCATAAACTAGACGCTCAACTAGCTTAGACTTAACTGTTAAAATAAAAACCGGCCTATAGTTTCCAATGTCTGTCTTACAATTCTTCTTAAAAAGGGGGACAACCCTGGCCTTTTTAGTTCAGATGGAAATTTGCCTTGGTTAATCGACAAGTTTATGATGTGCAATTGTTCTAGAAATTACTTTAGCACTGTCCCTCATAAATCTGGCAGGAATAAGGTGGCTGTGGCTTTATTATTAGCTAGGGCAGATAGGCATACTCTTACCCTTTCCTCCGAGACAGATCTGATAGTGAATGCATCTGGAACTAAATGTTTTGTTTTGTAGAACAAGCTCACAGAAGCTTGGCTATAGACTCCTGAGCCAGTTTATCCACCAAGCAGGCAGCGATTGTTGTAAATAAAGTATTAAAATAGCAAGCCACCTTCCCCTTATCAAAGCATAATACATTGGAGTTATAATCTCCCAGGATTAAACATTCAAACAACTTATTACAGGCCGTTTCTGGTCTGTCTCTCATGGTCTCTGTCTCTTAGGGCTGTCCCCGACTAAGGATTTGGATGGTCGACTATGATTGGCCAAAATGTGCCGTTAGTCGACTATTGGCAGACTAAAAAAAATATATATATAAAAAAAATATATAATATTTTTAATATATTTAAAAAATATATTGGGGGTGCTTAATGTCTGAAGGAGTCGACTGAATGCTTCTTGTCCTCTGCAAAAGCATGCAATTGGTCCATTGATGGATGCATCTTGATATTTGTCTAGTCTAGTGCAGTGTTTCTCAACTGGTGGGTCGCGACGCAAAAGTGGGTCGCGGGGCCAGTTTGAGTGGGTCGCGGATGTGTGTAAAAAAAAAAAAAAAAAAAAAAAATTTTTTTTTTTTTTTTTACTACCTATCTTTGTGAAAGTGGCTTCTCAGCTCTGGTCCAGCTGAAGACAAAGCGGAGGAACAGATTGGACATTGAGCATGACCTCAGAGTTTCTTTGTCTACCATCACCCCAGACTTTGAGACTCTTGTCAGGAGCAAACATCATCCCCAGTTATCCCATTAGTTCCCTGCATGTTAAGCTAAGAAGTCTGCTAAGAAGGATATATTATTTATTATTATTATTATTTTATTTCATTGTGTTTTTAGCCCTTAGTTGCACTTGTGTTGCAACCCCAGTTATCCCATTAGTTCCCCCAAACGTAGGTCTGTTATGTTAAGCTAAGAAATCTGCTAAGAAGCATAATTATTTATTATTATTATTTAATTTCATTGGGTTTTTAGCCCTAGTTGCACTTTTGTTGCAACCCCAGTTATCCCATTAGTTCCCCCAAACTTAGGTCTGTTATGTTAAGCTAAGAAATCTGCTAAGAAGCATATTATTTATTATTATTTTATTTCATTGGGTTTTAGCCCTAGTTGCACTTTTGTTGCAAACTCAGTTATCCCATTAGTTCCCCCAAATTTAGGTCTGTTATGTTAAGCTAAGAAATCTGCTAAGAAGCATATATTATTTATTATTCTTTTATTTCATTGGGTTTTTAGCAATAGTTGCACTTTTGTTGCACTTTTTTGTGTTTATTTCATGTTTTGAAAGATTGCGTATTACTGCACATTTTCTTTTTTTACATAAATCATAGTGGTTCAAAATTTTGGGTCGCGACTTAATGACTAAGGAAAATGTTGGGTCCCGAGGCTAGACCAGTTGAGAACCACTGGTCTAATGTGTTCATTAGATGGGTGAAATCCTCTTTCAGTGCCTCTGTGCCTGTTTTCGTAGGCAGTTAGCCTCTGGTATGTGTGCCATTAGCGTTAGCCACGCTTCTAGGCCTCTTTTCTTTTGGAAAGAATGATAAATTTTTTATTTTATTTTTATTGATTTTTTATTTTATATATATATATATATATATATATATATATATATATATATATATATATATATATATATATATATATATATATTAGACTAAGAGGTTGGCCAGTTGACTACGGCTCCTTTCGACCGATTAGTCGACTAATCGACTAATAGGGGTCAGCCCTACTGTCTCTCATGGTCTCTGTCTCTCATGTCTCTGTCTCTCATGGTCTCTGTCTCTCATGGTCTCTGTCTCTGCTGGTCTCTCATGGTCTGTCTCTCATGGTCTCTCTCTCTCATGGTCTCTGTCTCTCATGTCTCTGTCTCTCATGGTCTCTGTCTCTCCTGGTCTCTATCTCTCCTGGTCTCTGTCTCTCCTGGTCTCTGTCTCTCATGGTCTCTGTCTCTCCTGGTCTCTCTCTCATGGTCTCTGTCTCTCCTGGTCTCTCTCTCTCATGGTCTCTGTCTCTCCTGGTCTCTCTCTCATGGTCTGAGTGGTCTGAGTCTCACACAGTGTCTCTATGGCCTGCAGTACCTGAGGCTCAGCGTCGGAACACTGGCCTCAACGGGTTCATTAAGGCAGAGGGTCAGAGACTACAGCCCCCTCAGCATCGACGGGGCACCAGTTGAGAGAGTGAACAGTTTCAAGTACCTAGGAGTCCACATATCCGAGGACTTGACATGGACCACACACATTGACAGTGTTGTGAAGAAGGCACGGCAACGCCTCTACTTCCTCAGGCGCCTAAGGAAGTTCCAAGTCAGTCAGAAGATCCTTAAGAACTTCTACTCATGCACAATAGAGAGCATCCTGACTGGCAATATCACCTCCTGGTTTGGGAATAGCACCGCACAAGACTGCAGCAGACTACAGAGAGTGGCCCGTTCAGCCGAACGCGGGGGCTTCCCACTCTCCAGAACATTTACAACAAGCGGTGCATGGGTAAGGCTAAGAGAATTATCAAAGACTCCAGCCACCCAAACAACTGCCTCTTTGAACTGCTGCGGTCAGGCAAGCGATACCGGAGTCTCATGGCAAGCACAGAAAGACTCAGAAGAAGCTTCTATCCCCAGGCCATCAGGTTGCTCAACGAACAATAACACTATGCAACAACCATCAAAAGCACTCACAGCACACACGCACACACTCACTTTAAACAAACAACTCACTGCAGCACCCACTCTACACACTTTAGAACACCTAAACACACTTTATATTTATTGGCAAAGAATTTGCACTACAACCCATACCTCAGTACACCTTACTGTAAATTGTACCTAAATTGTACCTCATCCCATTTCTGCTTTGCACTATATAGTATATTGTAATTAGTATATTGTATAGTATATTGTATGGTAACTCAGTTACTTCTACTCTGCATTGTACATATGTACATACTGAACACTTGTGTCTACGTACGTGACTTCTATTTTACTTGCTATACTTATTTTATTTTATACTTATCCTTTTGTCTACCACAGTCTCTGGAGCATAACAGAAAGAAGCATTTTGTATAAAAGTATTCTGTATTTCTGTATGACAACTAATAAAGAAACTTGAACTTGAGGGTTGGGATGGGTCACTAGTAGGCCAGGTGGTACTTTGGGGTGTGTGTGTGGGTGTAGGTGTAGGTGTGTGGGTGTAGGTGTGTGTGTGTGTCTGAGTTTTTTGGTATATGTAGGTATTGTGTCATGGGGGGGTGGGTGTGTGTGTGTGTGCGCGCGCACATGTATGTATAAGAGATAGACGGCAGAACAGAATGTGAAAAGCGAGATAGAAAGAGTGAAGAAGAGAAATATAGAAGAGACTAGAGAGAGAGACCCCCCCTCCCCCTCACACTAAGCCCCACAGGTCATCATTACACGGACGCAGAGCTTAATTGTACGTTGTATTTCTGACCCCGGGTTGAACTCCGCCGTCGCTATAGAAACGAGCCAGGGATCTCGGGACACCGGGACGGATTATTTATACCCAGGGCCATTATGTGCCGTCGCTCCCGCCGCTTATAGGCCGCCGCTTTGCCGCTCCGCCCGTGGCTTCTCCTGATTATTCCATGAGCCCAGGAGAGCAGCTGCTCGCAGCTCCTGCACCGCTAATGCATTGTTGTTCTTTTGTTTGTGCTTCTGCGGGCGACATATGTTAAATCACATCTCATGACTCTCTCTTACGTCAGGAAAGTTTTGTTCTCTGCAGAATGCTGCTGATGATGACGATGGTGGTGATGATGATGATGATAAAACCTCCCCTACCCGTAAACACCCTCCTCCAACCCATCAGCCCCTTTTCCCCTCCCCTACCTTCTCTCCTCTCCTGCCCCCCCCCCCTGACTGCCTCCCCTCCCCTACTGGCGCCTGTATTTGTTGTCTGTTACTCGTGGCTCTATGTTCTTGTGTATTCATATTGTTCCCCGTTTACCTGTGGTTCTATGTTTTTTTTTTTTTTTTTTTACTTTCTTTTATTTTGTGTCATAATGAACATCACATTGCATTAATCATACAGTATAATGGAGGGGGGGGGTTCGAGCTGGAGCATATGTGTGTAGGTTTTTTAGATAACAGGTATTAGGGGTATATCTTATATAAGACAATTAACTAAAATGTGATCTCATTGGATGTGCTCTGACAATTAATGCTTGTATATCTTATCGTGTGTTGTCATGTTTGTTTATGTGTTTGTTTAAAAAATTATAAAAAAAGAAAATACAAAAAAAAGAAAAAGGAAAAGATTGTAGAGAAACACTAATACCTTAATATGAAGAACAATGGGAAAGAACAATGTAAGAAAAAAAGGAGTGAGAGCTAAAATAAAACTCAACGTGGAGAAACCACTAGAACAGAATTGAATAAATAGATAAAAGAGAAAAACAGAGACTTTTAGAGCTACATTGTGCCAATCTCTACATCAGTGGAGTGATTATTTAAATTATTAGAATAACCTTGTTGTGCTCATACGTTTAGGTGTGGCTGATTTTTTTTTAAAGCCTTATTAAGGCTTGATTAAACTTCAGTCAATTGATCATATGCTTATGCTTATACACAACGGATGTTAATGTTAGAGTTGCAGGCCTTCGTTGTAATGGTGCATTATATTCTAGAAGGTTGTAGAATACACTAGTATATACTAACAGACTGCTGTTATGTTCCAGAATGATCTTCCTACCCAGGGTTCATGACTACTAGTATTTTTGGGATATTTCTTAGTGACCCAGAGCAGTCGAGCGATGAGCCCAGAATATTCCAGATTGTTCATAGTGTCAATGATATATTCTTGTCTCCACGAAGACCAGAAGTCTGTAAATATAATGCATTACGAACCATATTATACACATTAACTTTTGTTGAGCCCGGATAAAGTCATTCTAATACTGAGATACACAGAGAAAGAGAGAGATGAGTAGTGTAACTGAGGGGTACAATTCCCTGACTGTATTACTAGATATGATACTTACTACCACTACCTTTGTACTTTATATTCGGCCACCCAGTACTCGGCATAAATATATTATGATAAACACTCTCACGTAGATGAAACGGATCCAACACAAATGTACGAAGTCGAAGTATGTATTTATTGCTACACAGCAATGGTGTGTAGAGCAAGCACTTAATCACTTAATTACATTTATGAATTGAAATAGTATGCACTTTTATGGCAAAGAGTATTCGTCGGTATATCAATAGAGAATGTCCAATCTCTGATGGCGCAGGTGGTAAATATACGACCTGGAATAGTTAAGGAATAACAGCAATGATACTTTAATGATTATAAGACTGGATACACTAGGGGGGTTAATCCGGTCGCTTGTAAGACAACAGGAGTAGGAGGGGGGGGGGGGGTAGAGTCTGGCTGCCTCGTCCGGCCAAGGGTATCCTGGGTGAACCCACAGTTGTGCAGCTCGGTGCGCCAGCGATCCTTGGACCACAGATGAAAGCAGGTGGACTCTCTGTGAGCCGGCTCTCTCCGGTCCACGGGGGAGAGACGTGAAGCGACCTCGTCTTGCAGAGCGTCTCCTCACCTTGCGTCCTCTCCAGGGGGGGGGGTTCCAACACACGGCAGTGTTGGTCTTTATCCATAGAATAATCACTGTATACAAAGCATAATCCGTGCCTGGGAAGGCGGGCTGTCGTCGGTAGAATAATCCGGTATACAGGTCCACTCGCTCGTCGGCTCTGGGGCTCCTCGGATGCAGTCTCACATGGGGTCGACCATCCTGGATAAGCAGCCAGTTCTCTGCCCGAAACGATGGGGTACTGACTACGATAGTATTCTCACCGTACGAAGCACTATATATTAACAGACTATTATTAGCTTAATAGACTACGTCCAACTCGACGATATAGTGCCAAATATGACTATTCAAATATTAATATACACGATGTCTCAATACCGATGGTAGGCCGAACTTGGCCTTACTCCCACACGTGGCGTCGCGGGGAGGCTTTACGTCTGTCACTCTATTGGAGGGTAAGAAACTGGACTGAAAAGGAAGTCCTACTTTAGTAGCGCAGTATATATACGCACTATGAACAAATAGTACCGTTAGTGGTGCGGTAGCCAGATTCCTACGCGGAACTAGGACTTGTTCGTACATGTTGAGCGGTACGTTTGAACTGGGTCTGGGGGGTATGGCAGCCTGGCACCAAGGTCTCGACCAATAGTAGAATGGAGACTATTATGGGATGTTCAGTAGGCTAGAATGGATATTCAATGCATATTGTACAAGGAATATACAAGGGATATCAAGGAATATTAGAGAATATACAAATACAATTAAATATATATATATAAATAAATATATATATTCGGTTTAATCTGGCCCTTCACAACAAGTAGGCTTATCTGGTGAGAGACAGTGTTGCGTTCTGCCCTGGGGGATCTGCTCCATGTAGATTCAAGTATTCCTCGGCGTCTTTAGGCGTGCGTAATCCTTCCCTACGGCCGTCTCTACCCACGATCGATAATAGTGCCGGGTATATTAACCTTGGTTTGAGGCCACACTTGAACAATTTCTGCATCACCTCCTTGTAGGGGAAACGCTGAGCGATGGCCTCTTTGCAAAGATCCTCGTAGATAAATATTGAATTTTCACCATGTTTCAGCTTTCCCCTTTGGTTGCGTGCAACTCTGATGATGTCATCTCTTATTGCCGTCTTGCGCAGAGTAACAATGATGACTCTTGGACCGTTGCCTCTTTGTTCCCGAGTACCGATTCTGTAACATTGGTCCACTATAAGCTCTGTGGTTAGAATGTTGTTACCCAAAATCTCTGATAACACTGTTTGAAACTTGTCGTCTGTGCAATTGACTGATTCATCAAGTCCTACAATGCGGATGTTATTTTGCCTGTAGTAACGTTGGGTTTCGAGTAGCCTCTCCATCGCTTCATCTTTAACTTCTTGTATTTTTATCCGACATGCCTCTTCCACCTTTTTATCTCCTTAGTTACCTCTGTCAAACCATCGTTGACGATCTTCTCGTTCTCTTTGACTGCCCGTGTAATTTCTGTCACCGTATTCTCCACTGTCGTGATTCGCACGGACTGTACAGCGACCGCTTCCATAACTTCTTCGAATTTAGCATCGATGTGTGCGACGTGTACTTTGAAAGCTACCATCTGTTCCTTAATCAGATCCTTAATCAGGCTAGTCAGAGAGTTGAAATCGGGTTGTGTAATTACACTGCCAGTGCCAGTTGATATTGTAGGTGCAGTGATGGGGCCGATGGATTTGTTGGCTATTATCTTCTCAATATCCTCTGCTTTGTCCTTCACGCTACTTTCGTTCCCGTTATGTTGTCCTCTATTGTCTCCCTCTCGGAGCCAGTTGCCGATGGACCCGGTATATTCTCCGTTATATTCCCATCGGGGGTTGTCAACAGCGGATCTGCCGCCGCGCCTGTTGTTTTCTTGGATCGTGTATCAATCGTCTTACTGTTACGCTCCAGAGACTGTGCAAGACAAGATAAGTATGAAATAAAATAACATAGTATAGCATGTAAATTAGAAGTAAAAAATGAGGTCACAGTGTTCAGTATAGATATATGTACAATGTTCGATGCATAATAGACGTAACTGAGTTACCATATAACAATATACTATGCAGTGTACTAATATACAATACTATATAGTGCAAAGCAGAAATGGGATGAGGTACAATTTAGGTACAATTTACAGTAGGTGTACGAGTTGTAGTGCAAATCCTTTATCAATAAATATAAAGTGTGTTTGTGTGATCTAAAGTGTGGAGAGTGGGTGCTGCAGTGTGTTGTTTGTTTAAGTGAGTGTGGGTGTGTGTGCTATGTGCAATTGATGGTTGTTGCATAGTGTATTGTTCGTTGAGCAGCCTAATAGTTAGAGGTCCATGATCTGAGATGGTCGCTGGTTCAATGATACATGATTCAACCTTGTCAATATCTTGCTTGGAAATACAGAAGTAATCTATCCGAGAGTAGCTACAGTACCATGGACCCCAGACCTAAAGGTAAAGTATTTCTGCCTAGGATGGTGGAAACGCCATGCATCTATAAGTCCAAATTCTTTTATCATTGCATTCAGTGATCTAGATTTTTTTGAAATGGGTCCACAATCTACAGGAAGTTTGTCTACTTTTGGATTTAGTACACAGTTGAAATCACCGGCCATAAGGATAATTCCTTTGGCGTTACCAGCCAAAAGTGAGGCTATACCTTTAAATAAATTGGGGCAGTCTTCATTTGGTGCATATATATTTAGAACGGTTATGATTGATCCTCCTATTGACCCCAGGACCATAACATATCTGCCCTGGTCATCTGCAATTTCCTTTTCTTTGGTGATGTATACTGATTTGTTAAATAGAATAGCCACTCCTCTCTTTTTCCCTGTTTGACAGGACGCACTATACACCTGGCCCACCCATTCTCTCTTCAGTTTCTGGTGTTCGGTTCTATGTTTCTTTGTTTCTTCTTTTTCTTTTGCCTATTGTCAATTTGTCAGCGACTTCGTGTCATTGAGATGCGCTATATAAAATAAATGAATTATTATTATTATTAAAAGAGATATATAAATGCACTAGGGCTGACCCCTATTAATCGATTAGTCGACTAATCGGTCGAAAGGAGCTGTAGTCGACTGGCCAACCTCTTAGTCGAATATAATAAAAAAGAAATATATATATATATATATTTTTTTCATTCTTTCCAAAAGAAAAGAGGCATAGAAGCGTGCCTAACGCTAATGGCACGCATACCAGAGGCTAACTGCCTACGAAAACAGGCACAGAGGCACTGAAAGAGGATTTCACCCATCTAATGAACACACTAGACTAGACAAATATCAAGATGTATCCATCAGTGGACCAATTGCATGCTTTTGCAGAGCACAAGAAGCCTTCAGTCGACTCCTTCAGACATTAAGCACCCCCCACAGCCCAAATGGAATGATAAAAAAGTTAAAAAAAAGAAAAAAATATATATTATATATATATTTTTTATATATATATATATATTTTTTTAGTCGACCAATAGTCGACTAACGGCAAATTTTGGCCAATCCTAGTCGACCATCCAAATCCTTAGTCGGGGACAGCCCTAAAATGCACCATTTACCATTTACTGTCTTTTTACTATTATGTATTATGTAACACTATTGTTACAAAGGATCAGATTAAACCGAATATATATATTTATTGATTGATATATATTGCATAATATTTGTATATCGTTTGATATCCCTTGTATATTCCTTGTACATATACACGGAATATCCCTTTAGCCCAGACCATAATATTTCATTCTCCTATTGGACAGCGGTCCACCGGCGCCAGGGACCGGCCTCCGGAGTCAGGTTCAAAGTCACCGTCAAGACATGTCTGGACATGCCCGGCCTTGCCCAGGGATACGCGACAGAAATGAGATTGGCACTAGTTTGTTCACCGTGCATATAAATACGGCGCAGGTGAATACAGAAGTTACCCAATAAGTTGAAGCCTCACCCACGATACAACGTGCGGTGAAGTATGGCCTGTTTGGCCCCAGAATAGAGCATTGAGACCGCGTGCGAATTAATAACTGAATTGTCAGAGTTTGGCGCTATACCGTCGAGTGCGACATATTTCTATTAAGTCAATAATAGTCTATTTGTGTATAGTGTATCGTGCGGCTAAAGTTCTACAGTGACCAGCATCCCCAACGCTTCCTCGTATTAGCTAGAGTTCTTATCCAGGCTGGGCGGCTTTCACGGCGCTTTCACCCGAGGAGACCTAGACGAGAACCGTGTGGACATGTACACTGGATTAATCTACCCGACGACTACATAGCCCTTTGCGGCTGGAATATATTTGCTTTGGTCCTGTGATTTATGGAGCGGAGAATCGCCGACGCCTGCACGTGTTGGATTTACCCCGCTAGGAGCCAAGTCGAGTCGGCGCCTCAGAGAGCCTGAGGCCGGCTAGCTTTCTTCACTGTGGAGCTACAGTCTACGGAGAACAGCTGTATTCGTCTGTGGATCAAGAGGCTATTGCACCGTCTCCTGTACCCGGAGTCTCCTTAGTCATCGTTGACCAGACTCTCTACTACCGACAGATCTTCTACCCCTGCTGGCTTACAACCAGGGGGACCCTTCCAGTATCTCCCGATATATTACTAGTGTACCATAGATATAATTCCCTAAGATTCAGGTTGTATAACTACCTCCTGCGTAACCAGAGAATGGACATTCATTGTTGATTTGCCTACGCACATTCCTTTGCCTTACAAGTGCATTCAAAGTATATCGAGAAGTATTATGTACCTTTTGCTGCAATAAATACTTAAAGACAACTTTGATTGGAACCGGTTCATTGTGGGAAGTGTTCATTATATTTAGATATCATGTACTGTATGGCCAGTAATTAAAGTACATAAAGCGGTAGTGGTTTAATGATACCATACTTATCAATACAGTCAGGGAATTGTACCCCTCAGTTACAACTATGCTACTATTCTTATGCTACTACCTATCATGCTATTATGTGTCTATACTACTATGCACTCGGAGTGTAACACTCAAGCTCGATACTATTTGACGAACAATGCCACTGACCCTTAGCTGCCAGACATGCACCCCTCCTGCTGACTTGTTGTTCTGTCGCTTTGGATAAAAGCATCGGCTAAATGACTAAATTGTAAATTGAGTGGATCAAGACTGAAAATGGAACGATAGTTTTTTTCCATTAGGTAGAGCGAGAGAAATGCGATACATGTCGAAATTATAATTATCCACTAATCCTGTTCTAGGAATAGCGGATGACGGCGATGAGGAAGATGATGATTAATAGATTCAAGAGATTTATTTGTCACATACACATCCAGACATGTAGTGAAATGAAGGTGGCCATGCCCACCTTGATTGTGCAAAAATACAATAATAAGATGGAATAGATAATAAAATAGACATGATAAAGTAGCAGTACCTACAGGGCCGTATAGGGGCACTGTGACAGCACTACCATGTGTTTAAGATATATTATATTTATCTTTTGCAGTGAAAGCTTGGGGGTAGCTTAGAAACAGATGCATCATTGTCTAATGTGTGATTGCTCTGTGTGTGTGTGTGTGTGTGTGTGTGTATGTGTGTGCAATAATTTACATTTACATTTAGTAATTTAGCTGACGCTTTTATCCAAAGCGACTTACAAGTTCTGTACGACAAGTCAGCAGGAATGGTACTACTCTTACAGCTGAGTAACAATGTTCATCAAACAGTGTTGGGTGCTGCAGTGTTGAGTGGATAGTAGTAGAGACATATTAGTATAGTAGGTAGTAATATAGACAAGGAAGATTCTTTAGTGGAAAAGTGCATGATAGTAGAATACGGTACGAAGGTTAGTGTGTGTGTTTTCACATTCAACGTTAAACTATTGTGCAACCTCACTACTTAAATAAATAACTTATTTGGATAACTTATCCTTGTGTTTGCTATTTTATTGAAGTTATGTTTCTAAGTTGCAGGAAATTACAGCAATTTTTTTTTTTTTATTATAATTTTTTAAACACACATATAAACAAACATGACAACACACGATAAGATACACAAGCATTAATATACAGTGTATATCCAACGAAATTACCATTTATACCAATGTCTTATACAGGATATACCCCTAATACCTGTTATCTAAAAACCTACACACATATGCTCCAGCTCGAACCCCCCCCTCCCGGACCCCTCTTTGGATAGTACCTCCATTATCCCTCGCTCCTAACCAGACACTACCATTATAAGCTAGCTTTTATTCTCTCCACCACTTCTAACCACATTGACATTTTGGATTCATTGAGACCCAGAATTCTTGCTGTAGATATTTCTTGATAAATCACATCGAGATATGTAAGAACCAAACTTTCCGGCACATTTTTTCCGGTTGAAACCAGCGTGATGCGATCAGCTTTTTAGCTACTGTGATACCCGATAAAACCAATCTCTTTAGCTGTGGATTTACTGCAAACTCAAAAACATCATTCAATAGTAATACAGAGGGGTGTACAGGTATATTCCAAGATACGAGTTTTGATAATTGTTGGGTCACATCTTTCCAGAATGTCTTAACTGATGGGCAGTCCCAATACATGTGTGCATAAATGTCCCTTCGTCCCCATTTGTACATTGGGAGCATTTGGAGTCTTGTTTAAGACCCATTCTGTTCAGTCTTATAGGAGTCAAGTATGTCCTGTGAATATAGTTAAGATTGATTTGTTGATGGTCCGGGTTCCTTGATGTAAGTCGGACATTTGCCCAGGCTCCTTGCCAATCAAAGTCACTTTCCAGGTCTGGTATATCCCTCCTCCAGATAGTCTAGTTGGAGGGTTTCATACGAGGACGTTAGTAATTGATGATAAAAATCTGAAACAAAACCTCTCGATGTCTCTCTTTCATAGAAGAATTTGTGGTATCTGTGGTGTTCAATTGGTATGTCTAATGGAACACCGTGAGACTTCAAACATAGCCGTAACTGTATGTAAAAAAAGCCATGTGGACTTGGTGAGATTAAATTTTTTGCATATTTCTCCATAACTACAAAAACCCTGTTTGTTAAAAACATCCCCTAATGAGTGTATGCCTTGCTCTTCCCATATAGGGAATCTTATAGGTCGTTTTTCAATTAAGAGTGCATTGTTATTGAATAAGGGAGTATGATTGTGCCATTTATGTGGGTTAGGATATTTTTTTTGTGTTTCACGCCATATCCGGATCGCATGGGTAATTATGGGGCCAAATTTCCGTTCACAGTGCTTGATTGGTAGTTTAGTGTATGCTATGTCCTTCAGTCTATGTGGGGCTACTATGTTTTCTTCTAATTTTCTCCAGGATACTAATGCTTGGGGATCAAACCATGTTGTCAATGGTCTTAATGTGTACGCCTTAAAATAGTGGAAAAAATCTGGAAATGCCATGCCACCGTCTGCTTTATTTCTCTGTGCGGTGGATCTTTTTATACGTGGTGGTTTGTTATATGTGGAGGAGTGTAATCTTTTCCAGTAACCCTCTGGAGGGGGTAACGGTAGCATTGAACTGAAGAAGTTGATTCTAGGTAGTACGTCCATCTTAACTATTGATATCCGTGCCTGTACTGAGTTTTTAAGTTTTGCCCACCTATCAAGGTCGTCTTTGATTTTGCAAATTACTTTCTTTATTGCAATTTTTCCCCCTACATTGTTGTCAAAACATATCATTTGGTCTAAATGAGTTTCCGTATAGTTCAGCCGAGACGAACTAGAGACACTAGAAATAACGTTTAGTGAAAACCTTCACACATCCACTGAAAAAAGGTGTAGATTAAACTCGATCTTGGGATATATATATTTACATTTACCGTATATATATCCACATGTGTCTGTACATACCTGCATATACATATCTGTACATATCCCTTACCTACTCTTACTATTTACACTGCTGGCCAGTATGACTTACTACCATAGTGTCTTTATACCTGTATCACTGTACATACCGTAATACTATACTCTACTTTAATCACATGTACTGTACTGTACAGTACATTGTATATTGTTAATGCACTTTACTGTTACATTTGCACTCTGGTTAGATGCCAAACATATTTCTGTTGTAATGTACTTGTGCTGTACAATGACAATACATTTTAATCAAATCTAATGTTAAGAATCAATCCGATTCAAGCGAAACGGTTCAATATCAATATTTTGTTTCCCGGTGATAATTATCATCACCGCTAGTGGGAGTAGGATGGTGTGAATTCTGTATTCTGTGCATCGCCTCTTTATATCGCTATCTGCCACTTTGTAGGAAGGTTGTTCCTAATGAGCTCATACAGCAGCTCAACACTCCCCTGCTGCTAAAGGGATTAGTGTTGTTCAGTTGCTCTGCAGGGAGAGATGAGACCGATATATGAGATACGATGAGATAACGGGGGGCTTTATTATCCTCCCGGGGGGGGGGGGGGGGGGGGTATTGTTGTTGTCAACAGTAGCACTGCTGGGACAGAATGTACTGAGATGAAAACATAACAAGAAGAAAAATTATAATAATTGAATATAAATTAAAGAACTAAGAGGGATAGAAGGAGGTGTTTAAGCAGAGATTCCTATTAACATTTTAATTGTATTCATCCTTTATTTAACCACGAAGGTCCCAAGATACAAGATCTCTCTTCTTCCAGGGAGTCCAGAGAAGAGGCGGCACATAATTCTATAGCAATGTATCGACACTGGAGTAGCAATAGTATCACATCAAATCAAATTTATTTGTAAGGCCTGACAACACACGTTAATGTCCCCATGGGCCGGACACGTCTTCTTTAAACAAGTCAAGAAGAAACATCACAATAAATCAAGAACAAAACAAAAACACCATAAAGTCCAAAAAGAAATGTATAAATAAAATAAATGCAACACTCCCAGACATACCCCACGTGAAGGTAAGGGAAAATATTTCCTAGCAATAGGAAAAAATGCACCACAGGCAATGTGGAGGAGAGAAACCTTAGAAGGGCCGTTCAAGGGGGGATCTCTCTTCTTAGATGTCGGTGATAGTAGTGTTGCAATAAAACAGGCGAAACAGTTGGTAAGCATGCACTAGCAATGCAATAGTAGTAGTTGTAGTATCATTACTATTAATAGTAGTAGTTGTAGTATCATTAGCAAATGAACCGCGGGAAGATGATTAAACGGAAGGATTTGTAGATACAGTAATTAGTGATAATCGACTTTAATTATAAATTCATATTTGACCTTGAACTTGACCTTGACCTTATTATGGCCAAATCATACATCTATGGATAGGGAAAATGCTCTTCTTTCCAATGGCAGGGTTGAATCTGGATTTAGTCATTTCTTGCGGTTTTTACGATAATTAGCATTTTCCGATAACTTTGTATTTCCGATAAAACATATAAAACATCGGTAAAAATGAAAATATACAATTTGACTACTGTTTTTGATAGGGTTATGGTATTTACTCTTGGCTACAAAAAAATATTTAAAAACATTGACCTCTTAACATCCAAGGGCCCACATGTGGACGATTCTTTGCCGACCTCTAGTGGCTCGGGTGTGCACTATATACAATACACAATATATAGATAGAATTAAAGCCCTATTTGTTGCCTGTCGATTGCCCTTTCAGGTGACAAAATCCGTTCAGCGGTTCTCGAGTTACATGCCGATATGTGAGGCGTGCCCCAAAGTAAGCAAAAGTACACATTACCACCCCGACTCCCGGGGCTCTAGCTCTGTCAATCATTTGGCGATCTCGAAAATCTTTGCACAGGGTTGTAGCCAATGAGTGTGGCTTTCCAATGATACCCCATGATATGATAATTGGTGATCTAATACGGTCTCTATTGATCGATTTATGATAAAGAAAAGCAGGGTCCCCCTATAGGGGGACCTTAAGGCTTAACAGATTAACTATGTACAGTACATGCTTCGTATATGTACTGTAACCAAAGTCTCTCAAGAGAAGTCTGCTCACTCTGCCGCCATCTTCGTTAACCCTTTCACTGCCACACTACAGAAGGTTAACCCTTTACTATCACACTACCGACCGTAACTGGCTGGTGTGTGGCAGTGAAAGGGTTAACCTTCTGTGTATTGTCACAGTGAAAGGGTTAACCTTTGTGGTAAATTCCCACAGAACTTCTACAATAATTTGAGGTTATTGTAGTACAGTACAAATGAGATTGATTATCTGGAAGGAGGAGAAAGGGATCATACTTGATAGAATTGTTGATCTCCTCATCTGACTTAAGCAGATGAGGAATAAACGTGTACGCCAGACAAACCAGAACTGTAGTTCAACTCAGCTGATTTATTTGAGCCAGGGCCAAGAGTGAATAAAAGGTTGCCTTTCACATACAAAGGATTTATCAGAAAACATTAACATGGCTGCTGTGTACAGGAATCAACAAGGTTTGCATCTCAAACCCCAACATGTACATAAAACAGTCACTCGTTAACATAATTTGAACATACATAGTTTACTGTAGGCCCCTTTTTATATGAGTAAGCCTGGTTTCTAAGATAAGTATCTTTACATTCTATTTTAACCAACCATGGGTCCATGATTTACTCACATAAAAAGCAGCACAGTCTCTCTGGTGGAAGGAGCGGTGGAGCCCAACAGACCCCTGGGGTCGGTCTGGTCTGAGGGCTCCCGAACTACCAATTTGTCTCCTCTTATATACTATAATTTCTAGCCAATAATAGAATACAGTTTACTAGTACAGTTGATCCAATCAGGCGTCTCCTGTGGGCGATCTCCTGTGGGGGCTGGCAGCCCCCCCCCTGGGTTGTGGCGACGTGATGGGACAGAGATGGAGGGGGCCTGTCGGTGGCCCCCGTCGGTGTGGTCCCCCGCTGAGCACAGAGGGGTTCCGCCGGTGGCCCCCGTCCGTGTGGTCGCTGTGTTGGGTCTTGTCTCACGAGTGGGGGCTGGCATGATGTCCTCTGGTGGGGGGGGGGTGTGAATACTCTTTGACCTTTTGGGCCATTACCATACAGTACTAATCTGGTCACATTAGGTGTGACCTTTGTCTATCCAACTGTCCCTACGTCTCATTCCTCATTTAGCCCTGCAACCACTTCTGCTAAACAGTATACAAGGTTATTTATGAAATTCAACTCAATATTTACCACACCTTCTTTAGTGTGGCAGTGAAAGGGTTAACGGCGACTAATGAGACCTGAGCCCCTTCTACTCGTGTGGTTTCTGCCTCAGTCCTTAGTTACTCAAAACGCACTACATTATAATTGTAAAATAACATCACGTTTAATTATTTTCTCTGAATATGTTTGTTTTGTAGCAAGCAGTTTCGTTGTTGCCGCCATCTTTTTTAACATCTTCAAATTCCTCCATTCAAGATTCCCGGAGCGCTCCGTCTCCTTGGTTACAGTTTCACTGGAGTTCTGTTGCCTGGGGAACTGCTTGGACCACAGATGTGTTTTCCTGTCAGCTATTGCATTAGCAAACATTCGTCCCATTTCTGCCTTGCACTATATAGTATTGTATATTAGTACACTGCACAGTATTGTATATTGTACGGTAACTACGTCTATTCTGCATCGAACATTGTACATATGTCTAAACTGAACACTGTGACCTCATTTTTTTACTTCTAATTTTACTATGTTATTTTATTTCATACTTATCTTGTCTTGCACAGTCTCTGGAGCGTAACAGTAAGAAGCATTTTGTATAAAAGTATTCTGTACTTCTGTATGACAAATATTAAAGAAACTTGAAACACATACATATATGTATATACATACATACATGCATACATACATACATACATACATACATACATACATACATATATACATACATACATACATACATACATACATACATACATACATACATACATACATACATATACACACACACCACAGTAGGGCGACAGTGGCTCAGGAGGAGGTAGAACGATTGTCTGGTAATCTGAAGGTTCCTGGTTAGATGCCGACTCCTCCCAGGCAGCGTGTCAAAGTGTCCCTTGAGCAAGACACTTAACCCCTAACTGCTCCTAATGAGCAGGTTGGCACCTTGCATAGTCACCTCTGCCGTCGGTGTGTGAGTGAATAGTGAGTGAATAGTGAGTGAACAAGCGAATGTGAGGAACAAAATTGTAAAGCGCTTTGGATAAAAGCTGTTATATATACAGTAAATGCACGATTTACCATTTTACATGTCTGAGTGCATGTGTATGCATATGGCATTGTGCCTGTTTGTGTGCCTGTTTGTGTGTGTGTGTTTCCTCCGTGAATGCTATCTGTATGGCGGTGTGTGTCCTAGCATGTGTCTGTGTCATGGTGTTTAACCTTTCTCTCTCGCTCTCTCTCCTCTCTCCGCTCTCTCTCCGCTCTCTCTCTCTCCGCTCTCTCTCTCTCTCGCTCTCTCTCTCTTACATAATGGCTTCAGCGAGACACTACCTCAGCCACCCCTGTCTTATCAGCTGCGCTCTGTTGTAATATTTACACCTCAGTTATCAGCAGATCTGTGAGGCGGAGGCTCCACAGGGAGCCTTGGGGCTGGGAGGTGTACCAGATACTGAGGTGTACAGTCGTGAACCCATACCAAGGTATGGTTTTTTCATTATACAGTCGTGAACCCATGCCAAGGTATGGGTTTTTCATTATACAGTCATTAACCCATGCCAAGGTATGGGTTTTTCATTATACAGTCGTTAACCCATGCCACGGTAATTATACGCAAGTGAACCCATGCCAAGCTATGTGGTTTTCATTATACAGTCGTTAACCCATGCCAAGGTATGGGTTTTTCATTATACAGTCGTGAACCCATGCCACGGTATGGGTTTTTCATTATACAGTCGTTAACCCATGCCACGGTAATTATACGCTAGTGAACCCATGCCAAGGTATGGGTTTTTTATTATACAGTCGTTAACCCATTAAGGCTGTCCCCGAAGCCTGTTTTTGGGATTCAAACTTCGTCAGGGTTTTTCGAACGAACGTTCGAACCTTCGTTTTTAATGACATTTTTTTAGATGTTCGGGTAGACGGCCATTGTAAAGAGCTCCCGGTCAAAGAACAACGAAAAAGGAAGTTAAAATATCTAAAACAAAATAAAAAGTGACAATTCAATGATATAAGAAAAAAGGAAGGATGAACACGAGAAAAAGCGAAAGAAAAGCGACCCCAGAAGAGATACAAGCACCGGAGGAAAGTTATCGACACGAGGAGGTGACGCAGGAAAATCAAGCTAGCATGGCGCAAGGCGACAGAGCAGAGGTGCCCACTTGGGTAGAGGAGCTACAAGCTAGCATACAGACTAGCATCCAAGCTAACACGCAGAACATCCAGAACAATATCGACAGACTTGGGGAAGAATTAAAGAAGGGTCAGGACGAGCTCAGAGAAGAAATAAGAGACTCGAGACAATTGATGGAAAACTACAGGAACAAGAGAAAGACATAAGGATGTTAGAAGAAAGGACAGCTGAAACGGAGGAATGGAATACAGAAATACAAGGAATTCTAATGGCGACGCTCGAACAACAAAACATGTTGAGAGAAAAGCTAACGGACTTGGAGGGGAGGTCAAGGAGAAATAATATACAAATATGGGGACTGAGAGAAGGGATAGAAGGAGACTTGATGACCAAATATGTAGACAACCTAATTCGAGAAGAATTAGAAATGTCAGACCTCGACAAGATAGAGATTCAAAGGGCGCACAGGGCCCCAGCGCCGAAGCCACAGATAAACAGACCACCGAGAGCAGTTATAGTTAACCTGTTCCACCCGTGGAATATTGCTCCACTTCTACAAGGTCCATTTGCATATTCTTGGTATCTAGGGACATCTATGGACCTCGGGGAATGTATTCACAGTGTCAGAAATATTGTGTCTATTACTAGGCTTGCTTAAATTGTGATGAAACAAAGGAGAATATGAATTATGATTTTTCTTTGCATCTTTGACAGTGAATAACACCATGCTAATAATGACCAAACATTAAAAACTGCCACTGATCTCGTTCAGTACCCTCTTGAGATCATGTGTAAAAAAATATCTAAGGAAATTAATAAAGGGAAGATGATTAAACCGAAGGTTCTGTAGATGCAGTACTGAATTCTCCCATCCGGACCAATGCAATTTGAAATATTATTATAGAATATAGAATATGATGCTTATAAATTACCTTATTATAGCCAATTATAGCACATTTATATATATATACATATATTATCTTTTAAATGCCCGAGTTCAATTTGGATTTAGTATCACCAGGCATGCATAAGAACAGATAATGAAATCTACTGTAATCTACTGTACTTAAAAACCTTCCCCACAGTGCAACCGTTTTGAAACTAATTTCAAATATAATTGTTCCTACATGTTAACAATAGGGAAGAGAAACTAACTGTGTTTAAAAATTTGTCAAAAACTTTACCTTTTGTGGCTTATTATCCCGAATAATAACAGTTATTGAAATAATTCATACAGAGCTCTGAACCTTGAACCCCATATAATCTTCCAGGAAGTGTAGTTCGGAAAAATTCCAACGCTGATCGACAGCTATGCAAGACCTCTACAAAATGGCCACAAAAAGGCTACAATTCCCACGGTTCAAAATGTCCAAAATGGTCGCCCTCGCGACTAGACTTCACCAAGTCAAAAAGTTAAATCTATCTAATGGCACTTTTAACCTATTGCTAAACTAACGTATTGATGATAATATACATTCTACATGCTTTTGTGAAGTGTTAGTGATGTTAATACGTGACTACGTTTGAATTTAAAATCGCAAATTGTATGCAACACTCTGAAAAATATTGATTTATGACCAGATGCCATTTCGGGACCGGTACCGGTCCCGTCGGGTGGAACAGGTTAATTTCTTAAAATTCGTAGTCAAAGAAAACATTCACAGAGCAGCCTGGCAGATGATGATGGAGGTGGAGGGGCAGAGGATAACCTTCGACCATGACTATTCAACAGAGGTGGCTGTAAAACGTCGGAGCTATGTTCAGATAAAAAATACTTTGAAAGAGAAAGGAATCAGATTTCAATCACCAATGACCACGCTGAAGGTCCATTGGAAAGAAGGCATCAAGGTGTACAACGACATGCGGGAAGCGACGAGGGACATGAAGCGGAGAGGATGGAGGGTGCCGGAAGGAGAAGGAGAGAGGAGAGGAGGATGGGAAGGTGAAGGAGATCTGAACCGATTCAAAGCGGATCAACTGAGAAGAACGACGAAAAGACACAGGGAAGGGGAGCAGAGAGGAGACGAGAGGGGACACGGTGATCCAAGGAAGGATAAGTACAATACACATTAGACTGGTATACATGTGACATACACAATACAAGTAACATGAAAATGATTTATGCAATGAGAAGATGGTAAAGTACATACGAGATAATTATACTAGGGATGTCCCGATCCGATCATGTGATCGGGATCGGGGCCGATCACGTGATTTTCCGAAGATCGGGATCGACAAAAAAAAAAGGAAAAAAGTATCTGGATCTTTTTTTTTTTTTTTTTTATCGGTCTTAAACTCATACTGAGGCCTTAGTTTTGGTTTTAAATTGCATATCATCATTCATATTTATTGTCACACAGAGCAGAAGCATTTTGCCAAAACAAACCAATAGTATCCAGCTGCAGAACGGCAGACCAGCCACAGTCTCGGACCCAAACGCATTTTCTTTGATTTAATTATACATCAAATGATTTATGTCAAGGATTGCAATGCCTCGCTTGAATGAAGTTAACTTTTCACCTGGATAACGTCAACATTCAGGGTGAATGTAATGTGAGAAATTGGGATTAAAAAAAAATATTTTTATTTTATTTAAAAAAAATGGATCGGATCGGGAAAGATCGTTATCGGTAGATACTCAAAATCACATGATCGGGATCGGATCGGGAGCAAAATAAATTTATCGGGACATCCCTAAATTATACCAAAAGTTATAAAAAAGGACATGGCGATTCAAGAGATATATTGGGACAGACATGAAAGAACCACAGGATTACACGTGACACATAATACAAATAGACAGGAACATGAAAGTGACTAATGCAGAGCTTTTGACCGGGAGCTCGAAGGTCGCACACAGAACAAGTTGGACATGTATAGTGCGCATCTTTTAGCCACTAGGGGGAGCCCTCTCACTAGGAGAGCCACTACTCTCCACCCGCCAGCGGGGGAAAGAGGGATACGACTGAGATCCTCTACTACCATGGAAGTACCAAGTGTTAATGTTGATGTTAATGTTTATTATGGTTATATGTATGTAAATCAGACGGGGATAGCAGAGGCTACAACCACAAATATTATTTTATGTGACATGGGTAGAACGGGAGAACATTTGGAAAATAAATATGACACAAGTTAAGGGTATCAAAATTATGTCGTTGAATGTTAATGGTATGAATAGTCCGATCAAAAGGAGAAAGGTGATGACGAAACTTAAGAAAGAAGAGGCGCAGGTTATCTTCTTACAAGAAACACATCTAATATCACAAGACCATGAAAAGCTGAAGAGATTCGGGTATGAGAATTTGTTTTATAGTTATTTTAAACAGAACTTTAGAAGAGGAGTAGCTATACTAATTAAGAACACAGTGAAGTTTGAAATGATCAGGGAAATAAGGGATAAAGAGGGGAGGTATGTACAGTAATTGTCAAGGGGAAAATGGAAGGTCAAATGGTAACACTAGTGAATGTGTATGCTCCACCAGAAAGTGATAAATATCTATTTGAAACAATCTTTGATATCATAGCGATGGAAGGGGAAGGGGTCCTAATCTGTACAGGTGATTTTAATGTAGTACTGAACTATGACATAGACATGACAAGCACAAAGAAATGGAGGACAAACATTAGCAAATATATGAATATACAAATGGCAGAATTAGGAATCATGGATATATGGAGAGAAATGCACACACTAGACAGAGAATACACACATTATTCACATCCACACACAACATATTCAAGGATAGACTATTTTCTCATGACAACAGGGGACAGATACAGGGTAGAAGACTGCAGGATAGGGGTAACGGACATATCAGATCATAGCGCAATATATTTGACAGTGAATCTTAAAAGTAGGCGGAGAAATACAGTTTGGAGACTGAACGTAGGACTATTAAATAACAAAGGTTTGGTTAACGAAGTAAAATTAGACATTAGATACAGAGAAGGAAATGATAATGGAGAGGTAGACCCAAACATTTTATGGGATGCACTAAAGGTAGTAATACGTGGGAAATTGATAGCAAAGACGGCATTACTCAAGAAGGCCAGAATAGAGACATACCAGAACTTGATAAAGAAACTGAAAGAATTAGAGAAAGAACACCAAAGCTCAAAGAACCAAAAGACACTTAGAGAGGTAAAGGAAGTTAGAGGAAAGATAAACAAAGAACTGCTGACAGAAATAGAGAAGAAAGCTAGGTACATGAAACAGACATACTATGAAGGAGGACCGAGAGCGACCAGACTTTTAGCTAGACGAATCAGGACACAACAAAAACTTAACACAATACACACAATAAGGGACACGAACACAAATAAAATACTAAGAGAACCAGCTGAAATAGAGAAGACATTTGAAGAATACTATAAGAAACTATACACGCAACTGATAGCGGCAGGAGAAGAGGAGATAGAGTTTTTTTTTTTTTTTAAATGTGATCTACCATCGATAGGAAAGGAACAGAACGAAATATTAAACGCAGAGATTACAGAACAGGAAGTGGGGAATGCGATCAGTAAAGCAAAGAACAGTAAGTCACTGGGTAGCGACGGATTCCCCTCTGAATTCTACAAAACATTTAGACAGGAACTGAGCCCCATATTAGAAGCAGCATTCAGACACACGATGAAAGAAGGCACAATGCCACCTTCATGGAAAGAAGCCATAATTACTACAATTCCAAAAGAAGGGAAAGCTAGAGAACTATGTAGCAGTTTCAGACCAGTGTCCATACTTAATGTAGATTACAAGATGTATACATCAATAATATCCAAAAGATTTGAGACATTTATGACGGATATTATAGACGAAGACCAGACCGGATTCATTAAAGGAAGACAGACACGCTCGTCACCAATGCAAGAGGCTGCGGTCTCGACTCCCGGAGAGTCAGCATTGCCTTGGCTTGGGCTGATCGCTATACTAACTCGTTTGGCTGAGTTAGGAGGAGGGAAGCCGTAGGTGGGTCCTGGGCGTTGTGGACAGCGACCCCTACAGTTCGGTCGGGGCGCCTGCACAGCGAGGGTAGGATCTGGAGAAAGGTAGTGTGACCTTCCACACGTTACACTCTCCCGGTGAGAATCTGCGCTGGCTGCCGGCTGGCTGCCGGCTGGCTGCACATGTGTCGGAGGAAAGCATGTGACAGTCTCCGGCCTCCCGGACCAACAGTAGGGGGGGGGTGCACAACAACCAGGAAGGGGGTTGGGAATTGGCATAACGACTAACAGTGGGATGGGAGAAAAATCGGAAGGAGGGGGGAAAAAGATTAAATTTTTTTTTAAATGTTTAAAATAAAAAGATTTTTATTTTCTTTATTAAAAATTCGAATTTTTATTTAGAATTCGAATGTTAACGAACAAACTTTCGAACTTATGGGTTTTTTATTATACAGTCATTAACCCAGAGTCAGAGATTTTATTTGCCATGTATGATGTATGGACGAATCCACATTGGAATACAGGTACAGAGCAAACACTGTGTGTCTACAACTAATCCAAAACAGGAGCAGAGTAGAAACCGTACAGAAAAGAAAATATGTAAAAACACAGACAGTATAGGTGGGTTGGGTAGTCTGCTGTTGGGTTGGTTGGGTAGTTGGTTAATCGTTTGGTTAGTCGGTTGGTTGGTGAGTGGGTGGGTGGCCCCACTGGTGGAGACTGAAGGATGGAGAGGTGAGGGGGACGTTATGATGATGAACCCACCACTGGGGGATCTGTTGATGTGGAATTATGAATCATTGTTTACACCCACATTTCTCTTCAAATCTAAAAGTAACAAATATAAACCATTTAGAACATTGTGAAGGTGGATACTTTTCTCTATCTTCCTCTCTCTTCTCCCCTCTCATCCTCTCCTCTCTCTCCTCTTCTCTTCTGTCCTCATCATCTCTCCTCTTATGTCCTCTTCTGTCCTTTCATCTCCTCTGCTCCTCTTCTGTTCTCTCCTCTTCTGTTCTCTCCTCTCTTCTATCCTCTCCTCTCCTCATATGTCCTCCTCTTCTCTATCTTATATTATCCTCTCATCTTCTCTATCGTCCTCTCTCTCTCTCTCTCTCTCTCTCTCTCTCTTCTCTCTCTTTCTCTCTCGCTCTCTCGCTCTCGCTCTCTCGCTCTCTCTCTCTCTCTCTCTCTCTCTCTCTCTCTCTCTCTCTCTCTCTCTCTCTCTCTCCAAGATGATGGATTTGGTTGCCATGGCAGCTGAGCTAGAGGAGAGGCTACATGTCACCTGAACTACACCGATTGGGTCGTAGACAACAATAGTGTCTAAATGTCACCCGCCGAGACACGTGACCTAGCATTAAATTGAATCCTATTCAATAAATCATTGCGGTCCCTCTGGGCTGTTTTGGAGGAAGTTCATTACAGTGGGACGTAATACCCAAATGTATTATGTAATACAAACACAAGCGACACAGTTCCTGCTCTTTGTGTGTACATCACACATACGGGTCAGTGACTTTGTGTAAGTGTGCGTGCGCGCAGATGAGTTTGTGCACAATGCTTTCATGCTGTGGGAATGACAAACCGTGTGTGTGTGTTTATTTGTCTCACACTGTGTGACATCCCGGTCGTCAACCTAAACGCATGACAGACGCATGAACATATATATATTGACGATCCTCTTGGGAGGAATCAGTGTGGACTGTGGGGGTGAGCTTGGGAGAGCGTCTGTCAGTGTGGAAGTGTATTTTGTTGTCCTGTGTTTTGTTATGTTATGTATTGTATTGTATGTTTTGTATTTTATGTTAAGGACCCCCTTGAAAATAGCATATCTCAAGGCCACTGCCACTAAGCCTCTTCAACTCATTCAGAACGCAGCGGCCCGCCTGATCTCAATCCTACCGAAGTCGGCCCATGTCACCCCACTTCTTAGGGACCTGCACTGGCTCCCCATTGCTGCACGAATCCGCTTCAAGGCCCTCGACCTAGCATACCGTGCGGCAAAGGGAACCGCTCCCGCCTACCTCCGGTCAATGGTCTCTAACTACACACCCTCAAGACCCCTACGCTCTGCATCTTCTGGCCGCCTCAGACCTACTCCTATCCAAGCTCCTGGAGGGTCATCAAAGAGAAGTCGCCTATTCTCAGTTCTTGCCCCACAATGGTGGAATGAACTACCCACCCCAGTTAGGACAGCCGAATCACGTCCAATCTTTCGCCGTCGACTAAAGACGCACTTCTTCAACCATTATCTGAATAAAAAAAAAAAAAACTATAAAAAAAAAATCTAACCCTAACTAACCGTACTGTCATGCACTTGTCCTAATAAACTAACCTACACTGTAGCACTCAACACTTTGATGAACATTGTTGCTCAGCTGATAGAGTTGTGCCCTTCCTGATGGCTTGTCGTACAGAACTTGTAAGTCGCTTTGGATAAAAGCGTCAGCTAAATGACTAAATGTAAATGTAAATGTATATCCTTCAAATACATTTCAAATGACAGACACATGACACTGACAGACACATGACGGACACATGATGGACACATGACGGACACATGACAGCAGGGTACAAAATAGTTACACGCCCAGCGCCATTGGCTTGTAGATTTATAATTTGGCGATTAGAATTTAAGGTCTGCCCGCCACCTGGCGGCTAACAAAATACACTGCTTCTACCGCGGCCGGCAGGTAATGGGTCGTCAATATGATGCGGCGGTGGTGAGTTGAAACTGTGTGTGTGTGTGTGTGTGTGTCACATGTCCGCTCTAATTTTTACAAACAATTAACCTTTAAATGTAAATGAGATGCGCTCTGCTCACGAGGTCAAGTTTGTAACCTGAGACGCACATGAGGTCTTACATCACCCGTTCTTTAGCCTACAAGAAAACCCTGCAATCGCGTTTTTGATTGTGCTCTGATATTTTACTATTTCGCATTTGATTTGACCAAATATGTGGAGGCATATTCCCTGCAACAGGTTCAAAGATAACTTCACATTTATTGGCAATTCGTTTCCTTATATCGCTTCCTCCAGGGTTCCAACTTGTGTTGACAAAATGCAACCCTGCTCAGCTACGGGGAATCAGCGCTCTCTCTCTAGACTAGAAAGGTGCACTCAGTAGAGCACAGATGTCCGCTAGGGCGGCAGCCACACATAATAATAATAATAATAATAGATTGGATTTGTAATGCACTTTTTGTTCACTGGGATCCCAAAGTGCTACACTATATGGTTAAAACAGTTAAAATCTTTTAAAAAAAATAGTTATTAGTAAAACAAATAAAATTAAATACAGAATAAAAATAAGATAAAAATAGAACATAGTTAATTAAAAACATAGTATAAACAGACAATTTAAAAACAAAAGTGCAATAAAATTAAAATAAAAAGCTAACAGTCAAAGGCCTTTTTGAACAGGTAGGTTTTCAGGCCTGCCTTCTCTCTCTCTCTATCTATCTATCTATCTATCTATCTATCTATCTATCTATCTATCTATCTATCTATCTATCTATCTATCTATCTATCTATCTATCTATCTATCTATCTATCTATCTATCTATCTACTCTCTCTCTCTCTCTCTCTCTCTCTCTCTCTCTCTCTCTCTCTCTCTCTCTGTTCAATGATTTAAAGTGGCCAAACGTTACAATATAAATACTAATTGGATTTTTGGCTGGTAAAAAATCTGCCCGGCTGGTCGTTTTTAAAATCTACCAGCCAAATGGCTGGTAAGTCAAAAAGTTAAGTTTGTTCCCTGCATGACAGACATTCACACTCACCGTGGAACCCAGTTAAACAGTTTCTCCTTGTAATCAGTGGTGTTGGCTGGGGCAGGGCAATGTATAGAGAGATCATTCAAAACAATCTGACATAATATGTCACAATGTCCTCTTAAGTATGGAATGTCACATGTTAAATAGGCCTAATAAACATGTTTTTTTATTGACAAATCTGAGCTAATATTTAACTAAATTAACTAAATGATTCACAATATATGAAAAGGAATCCCACAATCCAATAGCACTGGTGATTAAAGGGATAGTTTTGATTTCTGGACATTAGTATGAAATACTTGACAGTAGTGGAAGCAAAGCTATTAGCTTTACTTACTGAATCCTGTGGTTAGAGTTCTGGGAACCCTGCATATATCGGTATCGGTTGATATCGGTATCGGAAATTAAGAGTTGGACAATATCGGTATCGGTAAAAAAGCCAATATCGAGCATCCCTACTTTAAAGCCATTGTTCTCAGTTTCACTGTTTGCGTGGTCACTGCGGTTTGCTTCTGCAGGGCAGTGTAGATTACAATAGATTCTTCATCACAACAAAATCTTTAGATATTTTTTTTTATCATTAGAAGAAAGTATATCCGATTATTAATGGAGTGACTGAGCCCGCATGAGGAGGGAGGACAGAACCTAACGTACCACAACCTGCGCTGGAAGCAGAACCATGTGACTCTGACTCTGAGGTGGGAGGACAGAACCTAACGTACCACAACCTGCGCTGGAAGCAGAACCATGTGACTCTGACTCTGAGGTGGGAGGACAGAACCTAACGTACCACAACCTGCGCTGGAAGCAGAACCATGTGACTCTGACTCTGAGGTGGGAGGACAGAACCTAACGTACCACAACCTGCGCTGGAAGCAGAACCACATGACTCTGACTCTGAGGTGGGAGGACAGAACCTAACGTACCACAACCTGCGCTGGAAGCAGAACCACATGACTCTGACTCTGAGGTGGGAGGACAGAACCTAACGTACCACAACCTGCGCTGGAAGCAGAACCACATGACTCTGACTCTGAGGTGGGAGGACAGAATCTAACGTACCACAACCTGCGCTGGAAGCAGAACCACGTGACTCTGACTCTGAGGTGGGAGGACAGTGACCGAGGAGGGGGGAGGGAGGAGGAGGGAGGGGGGATGAGGAGGAGGAGGGAGGGGGGAGGAGGAGGAAGAGGAAGAGGAGGGGGGTTGAGGAGGAGGAGGGAGGGGGAGGAACCTAACGTACCACAACCTGCCGTCTCTCAGCCGGTTACATACAGTAAACACTTGCATCAGCTGCAGGAGGAGGAGGAGGAGGAGGTGGTGTTGACACTGACTCTCTCGCTCTCTCTCGCTCTCTCTCTCGCTCTCTCGCTCTCACTCTCTCTCTCTCTATCTTGCTCTCTCTCTCTCCCCCCCCACTCTTTCTCTCTCTCGCACTCTCTCTCTCTCACCCCCCACTCTTTCTCTCTCTCGCACTCTCTCTCTCTCTCTCCCCCCACTCTTTCTCTCTCTATCGCTCTCTCTCTCTCTATCTCTCTATCTCTCTCTCTCCCCCACACTCTCTCTCACTCCCCCACACCCTCTCTCTCTCTCCCTCCCTCTCCCCCACACTCTCTCACTCCCCCACACCCTCTCTCTCTCTCTATCTCTCCCCCACACCCTCTCTCTCTCTCCCTCTCTCTCTCTCCCCCACACTATCTCTCGCTCCCCCTCCCCCACACTCTCTCTCTCCCCCTCCCCCACACTCTCTCTCTCTCTCTCCCCCCACACTCTCTCGCTCCCCCTCCCCCACCACCACCACCGGTTACGTAATGTTCTGATAGAAACAAAAGAGGAGCAGAAAACGCACAAACAAGCAACAAGCACTCTCACTGTCTCCACTGCCAAGACCAGAGAGGTGTGTGTGTGAGTGTGATTAGTTTGTGTGCGTGTGAAAAGAGGTTTGTTTGAGTGGGGGTGTTTGTGTGTGTGTGTGTGTGTCTGTCCATCTTTATGTCTATTGTCTGTGCTTGTGTGTGTGTGGGAGTGTGTGTTATTTGTGTACATGAGTTCGTGTGTGTTGGCGGCCTGTAGAACATGTAATGCCAGTGAAGAGGCAATATAAAGCCACATGCAGAACATCAGCTCTGAATACAAACACTGTGTACGTTCTGCACAGAACATCTAGCTCTGAATACAAACACTGCACGTTCTGCACAGAACATCTAGCTCTGAATACGAACACTATGTACGTTCTGCACAGAACATCAGCTCTGAATACAAACACTGTGTACGTTCTGCACAGAACATCTAGCTCTGAATACAAACACTCTGCACGTTCTGCACAGAACATCTAGCTCTGAATACAAACACTCTGCACGTTCTGCACAGAACATCAGCTCTGAATACAAACACTCTGCACGTTCTGCACAGAACATCAGCTCTGAATACAAACACTATGTACGTTCTGCACAGAACATCAGCTCTGAATACGAACACTATGTACGTTCTGCACAGAACATCTAGCTCTGAATACAAACACTTTGCACGTTCTGCACAGAACATCTAGCTCTGAATACAAACACTGCACGTTCTGCACAGAACATCAGCTCTGAATACGAACACTATGTACGTTCTGCACAGAACATCTAGCTCTGAATACAAACACTTTGCACGTTCTGCACAGAACATCTAGCTCTGAATACGAACACTATGTACGTTCTGCACAGAACATCAGCTCTGAATACAAACACTGTGTACGTTCTGCACAGAACATCTAGCTCTGAATACAAACACTCTGCACGTTCTGCACAGAACATCTAGCTCTGAATACAAACACTCTGCACGTTCTGCACAGAACATCAGCTCTGAATACAAACACTCTGCACGTTCTGCACAGAACATCAGCTCTGAATACGAACACTATGTACGTTCTGCACAGAACATCTAGCTCTGAATACAAACACTTTGCACGTTCTGCACAGAACATCTAGCTCTGAATACAAACACTGCACGTTCTGCACAGAACATCAGCTCTGAATACGAACACTATGTACGTTCTGCACAGAACATCAGCTCTGAATACGAACACTATGTACGTTCTGCACAGAACATCTAGCTCTGAATACAAACACTGTGTACGTTCTGCACAGTACTGTGAAACAGCCTGCCTAGCAGCATTAAACAGGCCCCCGGGTTAACTGGCTTCAAAAAAGTATGTATGATCATGGCTATCGGCATAGGTCACTTTACTTTATAACATTTTTTTATTAAAAAAATTTAAAATAAAGAACGGGAATGGTTCTTGTATAGCAAGATAGCATAAGGATATATAGTATATAGTAAAACTGTATATTGTATAGTATAGTATTGTATCGTAGTGTATATAAGACCCAGTGCCTCATCTGTAGCTTAACACTGTATTGCACTATCACAGGACCTTAGCATGTCTTTTACCATGCATTTAAACTTTATGTACATTATACCTGTTATGTCTTATTTTTATTACTTGTATTATTGCACAATCGCTGCGGGCACCACCCGCATTTCACTGTATGCCCTGTATGCCGTGACAAATACAACTCTTGACTTGACTTGATAGGAAAGAGAGGGTAGCATATTTATTTATTATTTATCTTATATTGTAACTTAATGTTTTATGATGTTGTTGTATGTTGATGTATGTCCTGTTTTTTTAATACCAGGGACCATGATGGAAATAAGTGCTTGCATTTTATCATGTTTTTATCCCTTGGATGATGTCTCTAATCCACAATAAAAATCAATCAATCAACCAACCACAGAACATCAGCTCTGAATACAAACACTTTGTTATAGATGTGCATTCTGCACAGAACATGCTCTCTGAATACAAACACTTTGTTATAGATGTACATTCTGCACAGAACATGCTCTCTGAATACAAACACTTTGTTATAGATGTACATTCTGCACAGAACATGCTCTCTGAATAGAACATTCTGACACAGAGCTATCTACCCTACCCCGCCTACGTGCTTACTCTCTCTCACTCTCTCTCGCTATCTCTCTCGCTCTCTCTCTCTCTTGCTCTCACTCTCGCTATCGCTATCGCTCTCTCTCACTATCTCTCTCGCTCTCTCTCGCTCTCACTCTCTCGCTATCGCTCTCTCTCTATCGCTCTCTTTGTCTCTCTCTCTATCCCACTCTCCTCTCCCACCCACATACACACACATTCTGGGCAGAGTCATTACCTCCACTGGTCTCTCTTTCTCTATCACTTTATATCTATCTATATATATCTCTTTCTCTATATATATCACACACACACAAACATTACCTTCATCTGGTCTCTCTGTCTCCCTCTATCTCTCTCTGACTCTTAATTATAAACACTGCAGGGCGGCTACGTGGCGTAGTGGGCAAGGCACTCGCCACGAATGTGGAGAGACGCTGGGCTCGCCTGTTCGAGCCCAGCGCTCCACATTGCTTTCAGTTTAGCTGGTCGTTCATACTAATACACATTGGCCGTATTAGGGGGTGGGAAACTGATGGGTGGGGATCGGGCGTTGTGGACAGCAACTCCTACAGGTCGGTTGGTGCGCCTGCGCAGTAGAATCAGGAAGTGTCTGCGGCAGCGTGAGCCTCCCACGCGTTACTCCTCGCCACTGAGAGATCGAGCTGCGCAGGTGAAAAGATGCGACTGCTGTTACCTCAAGTACCGGAGGGGACTTGTGCTATGTATGACTTAGTCCACATTGCAGCCGGCTTGTGGGAGGCAAGAAACAGCGTTCGTGACAGGGGAGGGTTGAATTGGATTATACGAAATTGGGATTGGAGAAAATATAGAAAATGGGAGAAAAAGTGGATCAAAAAATTATAAACACTGCACAGACTCTGGTTTGGACCATGTATACCATCATCACTATTACTACTGTCTGATTTAATCCACCCCCCCCCCACCATGCTGCTATGATACCTGCATTTCCCCCAAGGGTATTCATAAAGGAACACTTGATTTGTATATATCTATCTATATCTCTGTCTATCTGTCTCTCTCTCTATCTATCTAGCTCTCTCTCTCTATCTATATCTCTCTCTATCTTTCTGTTCTTTCTTATGTCTCTCTATCTATCTTCATATATATCTAGCTCTCTCTATATATATATATATCTATCTCTATCTATCTCTCTCTCTATCTAGCTCTCTCTATCTATCTCTATCTATCTCTCTATCTCTCTATCTATATCTCTCTATATCTCTCTATCTCTCTCTATCTCTCTATCTATATCTCTCTAGCTCTCTCTCTATAGCTCTCTCTCTCTCTCTCTCTATCTCTATCTCTATCTCTCTATCTCTCTATCTCTCTATCTCTCTATCTCTATCTCTATCTCTATCTCTATCTCTATCTCTATCTCTATCTCTATCTCTATCTCTATCTCTATCTCTATCTCTATCTCTATCTCTATCTCTATCTCTATCTCTATCTCTATCTCTATCTCTATCTCCATCTCTCTCTAGCTCTCTAGCTCTCTCTCTCTCTCTCTATCTAGCTCTCTCTCTCTAGCTCTATCTATCTCGCTATAGCTCTCTCTAGCTCTCTCTCTATTCATAATGTGTGTGTGTCTCTCTCTCGCTCTCTCTCTCCAGGGAGAAGCTGAGGATCGGTGGAGAGCAGCTGATGGTGCTCAAGGTGAGTCTGGAGCGCTGTGCCGAGGCCGTTCCCTCCGCTTGGCTCTGATTGGACCGGGACCAGGAAGTTCGGACCGAGCCGCAGACCAATTGGGAAGCGCAAGGAAGTACAACTCGGCCGACTCAGACAACAACAACCATGTCTCGCACCATCCAACTCCACAGACTCAACAGAATAAAATTTATTTTATTTTATTTTATTAGGGATCCCCATTAGCTGGTGCGATAGCAACCAGCTAGTCTTCCTGGGGTCCACACACAAAAAAACATACAAAAACAATCACTATTGCAAAAACGTATTAAAAATTAAAAATTATTAAAAGTCAGTACACACAATGCATAATGAAACTACTGTAACAATTAAGATAGCTAAAATTACATTAGTGTAAAACAAAAAATTACTTTACAGTGTTAAAAACAATTTAAAAACAATTTAAGATTATTTTTTAAAGTGAATCTACTGTAAATGCAGCAGAGGTTCCGAGGCAGGCCATTCCAAAGAGTTAATGCTATAAAAATAAAAGATCTCCCCAAAGCGCTGGTTCTAGGACCTGGCAATTCAAGCTGCCCACTACTGGAACCTCTAGTGTAATGCTCGTGCACAGTATTACTAAAAACAATCCGATTATGTATAAAAACAGGAGTTTTACTGCTCATGACCAACTTGAACAGCACAAGTATATTAAAAGACTATCTATTTTCAACGTTAAGCCAAGAGAGGCGGGCATGCATATGGCTCACATTAGACCTTAGTGAGCAGCCCAGTACCAACCGTGCTGCCCTGTTCTGGACCACCTGGAGCTTCCTGCGGTCACCACTGGCAGCAGATGACCACATCTAATAACCGCAAGATAAAGATATTATAGTTTATTTGATTTGATTTTAATTATCTTTATTTATTTTTGTACTATGTTGCAGTGAGCGGTGGGACTTCAAATGTTAAAAAAAAAAGTTACCTATTGACTATATAGGTAGAACTGTTCATGGAATGTAATGTTTGGTTTACAGTATTGTTGGGCTGTTTTCCAGTCACCCTTGCACTGTACGCACTGAGTGGGGATGTTTCTGTCAGGTGGCAGGGGGTAAAGTCTGTAACCTCTAGGCAAACGGGTCCCATTTGGTATTGCACTTTGTTTACATTTTCTTTTTGTTTTGGTCTGGGTTGGAGTTGAGTGTGGATAGGGGGAGGGGTTGCTATTACATGGTTACACCAGGCTCTGTCGAGCGGTCTGGACTTTTTTTTTTATAAATTACTATAGTTATCTATGTATTATGTTAGTGATGCACGATATATCGGCCGCCGATATAATATCGGCCGATATGGCCGTTTTTTTACACATCGGTATCGGTCCGATATCAAGATAGGGCCGATATAAAAGGGGAACTATTTTACTATTTCTTTCACTATTTGGGCAATTTTACACAATTCCTGTGAGTCTATGGAACACCTCTGTACGGTTTTGTATTTCTAATCAAGTACTCAAAAACAGCATTTTTCTACCTCAAGATCTTAAGCTGTTTAGAGGCTGGGCTCCAACCACTGTGTGGCCTGGTGCCAACTGCCACATCAACTGCCACATTATTATGCAGCTGAGAAATCTCTGACATCACAGATATGCACATTTTCAGATGACTCAGTTCAGTGAGGGTGAATATTGTGAGAGGAGAATTGGAAGAATGCGCCAATATGAGAATTAGAGACATAGATCCTATTAATATAAGTCCACATAGCTAGTAAACAATGCTAAACACTTATAAGATAGTTCCCCTTTAAAATTATTATTATTATTTTGTATCTTTTTTTTCTTCTTTTTACATGTTTTGGCCTTAAATAGTTTCAAAATATCTGTCATTTCTGAAAATAAGTTACAAAAGTTAAAAAAAAAATAGCATTTTGGAAAATAGCTCTTTATTTGATTATAATAAAAAAGTGTTCTATACAGAGATATCGACATCGGTAAATATCGGTATCGGCCAGAACAGCAATATTAATATCGGTTATCGGTATCGGCCACAATTTTCACATCGGTGCATCACTATATTATGTTATACATAAATACATACACACACACAAATAAATATATACAGTATATATTGAGGTGTGGTCAGCAATAACAACCCTTCCCCTATCCCCACTCAACTCCAACTTACACATCAGACCAATACAAATATTTTAAATGGGACATGTTTTAGTCCTTTTCAACAAGTTAATATAGGTATTCGAGGACAACTAAACACTTATTTCTGTGTTTCTATCCCTGAAATGAGCTTTTATTGTACGAAAACTATTATTAACGTACATCTAGCAGTGGTGCACGAGCCTGTACCCTCAAAACGGAATTCAGATCAAACTGTCAAACCTAGACATGGCAGATCAATATATGACTCAAGATCCAGCAATAGCATATCAAACCTACCGTCAAACATGTTGTCAACTTTAGGTGGAAAAGAGAACGTTTTAAGAGCGAGCTGCCATCTTGTACACGCACATCTTTTCTGAGATATCTTCACACTCACGTTATTAACTACGGTGGTTGTGGCTGCAATTCTGAATGTCTCGTTTCAAGAGGGAGGGTTCTTGTAACAGATAAACTGCAGAAACAACACTATGTACATCATTTAACATGTTCTCAGTGTTGGGACAACCCCTCATGCTGTGAAAACAATGCAAAACACAGGAAAAGGCCATTTTCACAATATGTCCCCTAGAGGTCGCTGTTTGACAGCATTACCTTTTTAAAGCAAATAGCACCAGCCATCTGGATGTTCCTGCTTAGTAAATGATATCATCATATATTGCTGGCAAAATAAGTAATCTCTGTGATGACATAATGTGTGCTTACTAACACCAGACGGCTTAGCGGTCACCTTGTAACCCCTGGGTTGGTATTTATCAGAGTTGGAGGTCATGGTAAATGGGTTGGGGGACCCTAGGTCGGAGGTCATGGTAAATGGGTTTGGGGGACCCTAGGTTCGCTGTGTGCTGGACGGACAGGATCCATCTGCATCCTGGTGGGCTTTCACACCATCACTGGCAGCTTGCCAACCACACACACTGTAGAGAGCGGCAATCATAACGCACAGCATGTGTGTGTGTGTTGTGTAATACTTTAGAACACGGTAACGTCGGCGTGTGAGTTCTGTCGTGGAGACAAATTAGTTCCGTCTGCAGAAATGTGTTTTTCCCCCGACCGCTCTGAGTGTAAACTGATCAATTATGTTGTTGTGTGTACAATCAGTTTCCATTGTATTTTAGAAACACAAACGACTTTAAAAGAACACGGCAACTTTTGGGGACATTTGTTTATTTGCCGTCTTCCCCAGAGTCGGACAAGAAGATGGATACCCTTCTCATTTCTGTGCGTGCAGTACAGAGAGAGACTCACAGCGAGCGCGCTATCTTACACAATGACTAGAAGTGGATACGGACCATTAGCCTACCGTCAAAAGTAACTAAATACACGTTCCAACAACTTCAAACATTTTATTTACATGCTGTGACAAATAAGCACATTTCCCAAAAGGTTAGCATGTTCTTTTTAATAGAGAAGCTGATGCAAGCCAACTAGCTAGCAGCCATCCGGGATTACTAGCCTTGTACAATGATGATCTAATGTCATATCAAGCATGTCAAACGGAAACTGTGTGTGGTATGTGGTTATGTCATGAACTGATTGACGTTACCATTTAAAAATGTATCTTATATAATGTTCGTTTATGACAGTTTATGATCCACACGGTCATCGATGAAAATGTCTCTCTGCACCTTTCCCAAACCCGTCGTCCTTCCCAATCTTACCAATTCTAGTGCTCCTGTCCGTCTTCGTCATGGACGTGACAGCGTTAGTGATCTGTTCTCGCTGTTTTCCCCCATTGGGTTTATCTCTTTTTCTGCAGGGGAAACCCTTGCGAGCACGGGGGGGGGGGGGGGAGGGGGAGAACATGCAGAAACTCCACACAGAAAGGAGATACCCCACCTGGGTTCCTGGCAATGTGGCAACCTGGTCCCCCACGCGGGAATCGTACCCAGGACCTTCTAGCTGTGAGGCGACAGTGTTAACCACTACACCACCGTGCCCCCACACGGTTCTGTGAGAGCTCTACTGTAGGAGAAGACCCACACAGTTGTTGATATAAGGGTGGATGGTGGTCGTGACATACTCACCGCTGACGCTGATTGGTTAGAATTTCGTAGTTCAGTCACACTCCTACGCAGAGATGTACCTCCGCTATGCCTGAACGTCACACGGCCTGGAGAGCGGCTCTTTCCCATGTGCCTTATTACTGTCACAGGAACGATTGATACAATATAATGTATTCAATATGTTAAGGGGAAATAATAAGAGTATAAGTAGCACTGTGGTTTGTTCCCTCTTTGGACAGAGAGATGTTTGACAAGTGGAAACTCTGTGTTAAAAACAAGAAGCTGTCCAGACTCGAGGCTCATCTAGTCGCGGGCTTCGTTAGAAGCACGTACGTAATCACTGCACGCGTCCTACTAAAATGTCCCACTAAGCCTCCCTGCCAGATCATCCGTAACTGAGTGACCACAGTTTGCCATGTGTACCCCATGACGGCAGTCCCTGCAGCAGGATGTGGGGGGGAAAACAGCAGTGGAGGTTAGAAACGATTGAAATGCACTCGCCTACCACTGCAGAGACCTTGGGTTCAAATCCCGGTGTCGGCAGTACCTCCGGCTCCTGCGGGTGGTGGGTGGGTGGGAAGTCGTGGGGTGAGTCCTGGTCGTTGTAACAGTGACTCCTACTGGTCAGTCGAGGCACCTGTTCAGCAGGTAGGGGGGGAAATAGCGTGAACCTCCTTGCGCATTAAGTTCTCCCAGTGAAACTCCTACCTGTCGGGTGAAAGGAAGCGGCTGGCGACTCCACAAAGTTCAACAGTTTATCAATTCAGATTTTGTCCATTCTTGAATTAATTCTGTAGCATAGGCTATAGTTTACCATCGGTGCTTAGACGTTTTCTTGCAGTTCACTCCCTTAGACGTCCAGGGATCCATGGCTTGATACCATCTTCCTCTGCCATGTACTTACTTCTCAATCGCAAATCAAGTGCAGAAACTCTCAGCCAAGCAGCCCGAGACCTTAACCAGCTACACATGTGGTTATTACGGCAGGAGCTATTGACTCAACAGCTGTTTCAATTGCAAAAATCGATCCCTGTTGAGAGGAAGTGAAATCTGCCATAAACAAGTTGTGAGGCGTTTGTTAACTTTGTGGTTAAAAAGGATGACGATTCACACTAGTAGGTGGAGAGAAGTTTGCACAAGATTCTTTCTGGATTGCACAAAACAATCAGTATGAAGGATATCGGATGATGTCACATTCTTAACATGGCAACACAATTCTCACACATAAAGGCAGATTCATGTGTTGCAGCAAACCTCTAAAGACACCATCCTCCACTTGAAACCGTAGTGTTGAGTGTTGACCTGGTAACGCCTTCTCCAAGTATTTGTCCAGGGGTCTGCCAGTGACGCATGATACTCAGGACAATTCTCCGATCTAGCAGACCAAGTTCACATCTTAAAGGTTGAATATAGAGTTGCGTGATGCTTCGCTTGAAGCCGGCTTCGCGACACAACTATCCTTTGTAAAATGGCTGCATTTACATGGTGCTTTTTCAACACATGCCCCAATTCAGGGCGGAGGCGACCATGCAAGGTGCCGACCTGCTCATCGGGAGCAGTTCGCTTCAGGGTCTTCACCACTTTGTCGGGAGGAGCCGGAATCAAACTGGGAACCTTCCGATTAAAAAAATTATACCGCCCAAGCCTACGTGGAGGGGATACATGTAAACAAACATCATTTGTTTTGGACCCGCCAACATTTTCTTAAATGATAAATTCATTAATCAATATTTCTTTGGTTGAAAAAGCAATACTTTTGTTCTGCACCTTTTTATAATCTGTCAATTATTATACAAATATCATCTATAACACCTTTAACCTTTTCAGCTAATTTTATAGTTCATTGTTTTTGTTACAAATGCATTGTTTGTTATTTAATGTGTTTGTTGTGGTTGTTTTATTAATACCTTATTTAATTATGTTTGTTGCGGTTGGTTTTATACATTTTGTTTAAATTCATCTTGGATGCTGATGAGTGAAAATGTAAATACTTTTATAGAAAATCTATTTTTTACGTTTGTATATTTTCTTCAATGTTTTTATGAAGGCAAAATAAAGTTTTTTTTGAAGTACGTTGCACAAACAATTGTCTCTGTGCCTGCTCACACAAATACCACAAAAACAACACAACTAGAATTAAATATGAAGAGAAATATAGAAATAAAGTAAATAGAAAATATGAAACAAGTGTAATTATATATAAAGATGTTTTGGAGGTATTGTGTTATTGGAGTGAAGAGTGCTGTACAGAAGATACAGTAACAGCAGCGTAATAAACAGTGTTTGCAGGGTTTAACCCTTTCACTGCCACACTACCAAACGGTTAACCCTTTCACTGCGACTACACAGAAGGTTAACCCTTTCACTGCCACACTACAGAAGGTTAACCCTTTACTATCATACTACCGACGGTTATATATAGGACACTTTACAATGAGAGAGAAGCTATATAAAAGAGAGGGTAAAAAATATGAATATATATATAGTAACGGGAAGAATATATTAAAAAAAAAAAAAAAAAGGGAAGCAAGGTGCTGTCCAATTGGACGAACAGTAACCGAAAAATAAACAAAAACAAGGGGGTCGGTAGTTTAAAAGAAAAGAGTCGGGGGTGGGCTACTTGGGAGCAGGGCCGTGTTGCGTGAAGGCAAGTGTGAACAGGTGTGTTTTTAGGTGTGTTTTGAAGAGGTTGATTGTGTCGTAGTCTCGGATGGAGGGGGAGAGGGAGTTCCACAGCCTGGGGGCAGCTACAGAGAAAGCTCGGTCTCCCAGTGTGGAACGCCTGGTGCGGGGGATGGTGAGGAGGTCGGAGTTGGAGGAGCGGAGGCCTCGTGCTGGAGTGAAGGGGCCAACCCGTGCAGGGATTTGTTTCAGTTTATTTAAAAAAGGACCATACACATTAATAAACATTTCTGTAAATGTGTCAGTTTTAGCCAGCTGGTTAATTCGCAACTGTAGTCCTTTTGGCTAGATGTTATGAGACCGACAATACACCTAGAACAGAAGCATTAAAAGTAAAACACAGTATTTACAACAATCCAACATAATAGTAAAAGCAATAATAAAATACACAATGAACTGATTAAAAGTGATCACATGTTTGCAGTGGTGCAGTCGCGGTCACACCCGGTTACACGCCGTGTTACCAGATCACTGAGGCAGAAGTACGCGCGATCGCGCACGGATGTGTACTCGCGTGTACGCGCACACAAAAATGCGCTGTATCCATTTGTTGTGACTAGTACCCGGCCACCGTTTTACATAACAAAAAGCGCAGGTAGACTAAGTGTCTGGGTGTTGGCTATCTGAATGCATCTCCCCCTTCATTCTGTGTGACACAGGCAGTGGAGGTGAATACTAATGTGGCTCGGAATTCGTGATGGGGGTCTACCTGCTTATGATATTGAATCAAGCGTCTGTGCTGCGCGCCAGCTTTCCACGCGCACAGCCACATTCACACAAATAGAGAGCAAGAAGAGCTTGTATGATAGAAAGATTGCACTTGCGTATATGCGCTTGTGTGTGTGTGTGCGTGTGTGTGTGTATAAATCAGTTATGTGCGCGTGCACGTGGCGTGGCGTGTTACCAGTTCCCATATTAGGACTGCACCACTGCATGTTTGATTGGTTAATAACCAGGTATTGAGTTTTTTTTTTAACGGTGTGTTAGGTAGCACAGTGTCTTATTTCAGTTGGTAGGATGTTCCACAACTGAGTGGCTCTGACTGAAGGAGCTGGACCTAAACGGCACAGTACAGTCCCCTCTCTGGGTAGATCTTTTATGAGATGTTTTTTGTTTGACAAAAGTACTGAGGTGGAGGGGCCATTTGTAGATGAGGAGGAGGATCTTGTAGGGGATTCGGTAGTTGATGGGGAGCCAGTGGATGTTTTTGCAGGGTGAGCTGGTCGGTTCCTTCCCATTATGATTTCATTCAGCTTCCTCTTCCACTTTCACAACAGAACGCACCCTCGAGACGGAACACTTCCCCCTTTTTCTCCACTTGTTGTCAAGACACCAAGCCTTCTGATGAACAACTAAACACGGTCAGTCCGTGTTGAAATGTTTTGAAGAGCCGATGTGCTACTAAGCTACTGGAGTAGATCTGAATCGTTTTGGACTGTGAATGTATCGCCTGAAAGTGCAACACTCCGATACAGTAGCATACATAATGTTAACGGCAAATATAACTGAGGGCATACATACCCTCATCTCGCACCTTGTTGCCCATATGCACATGTCCAGTTAATTATATTGATTTGTTATATTGTTTACACTGCTTTTTTATTCTATTTTATTTTTACTTCTTCACTGTACTATAATTATGTCACCTGTACCATGTCTTATACTACCCTCCCCCCTCCCCATGCTGCTATGATGCCTGAATTTCCCCAAGGGGATCAATAAAGGAATATCTTATCTTAGCTAGTATGGTTACAATCCATAGAGACCTTGACCCTTCTCGGTGACCCGCCTCTGTGTAGGCTGTCAATCAGGTTTTTCTTTGGGTATAGAAACAACAAGCAATCTGAGACTGGATGGTAAAACACTGGTTAAAAATAGTCTTCTTGCACAACCTGCTATCTCTGGACAGGTGTGTTGGAGATGATAAATGGACTGCATTAATATAGCACTTCACAACGTATGCCTCACATTCACCCCTATATTGTTGTCACAACCAAAGGTCTGATGATGAATGAATGAATGAATGAAAAAGTTTTGAACATGTATTCATTTTTTTCCTTAAATAAAAAAAAATACATTAAAATAAAGGAATTATAAACAAAAAGTCAAGAGCAATGCATTTAGTTAGCAGACATGTCCAAAAAAGGAGTAGAGGGAAGCTAAGCTTATTGATCCCTACCCCCTTACCTGATCACCTAACAAATTATACCTGGAGCGGGCTGTTGTGAAGCCAGCCCATCCAGTGCGTGCTTTAAGCACAGGTCCCGGCGGTAGGAGGAAATAATAAAGCGGTTTCAAAAGTAAATGTATTTATTAACACATTCCCGGCCATTAGATTACAACTTTTCACTGTCACGTTTGTAGAGCTAAATCTATATTTTATATTATAGCTATGTATCCATTCCATTGTCAGTATGAACCTTCCGTTCAATATGCCATAAAGAAATAATTTTTTCATCAATACGTTCCCGTTTTATACCGTGATGAATATGAGCGTTATATGGGAATGGTCTGGGATAATTCCTGCAAGGCTAGTTATAAGGCGCTAAGCTAATAACGTTAAATCTATTGGCATTTCGTCCTTCCACAAGCTACAGTTAAAAATCTAAATGCATATGATCGGTATCATGTTCCACCATGAATGCATGAAAGTGGGGGGGGGCGGGGGAAGTCGTTTCTGATTATTGATTGAATAACGGCATTCGTTATTACAACAACATACGCTGATCAGGGGAATGGCTATGAGAACAAGGCTCGATCAGGCTGAAATTGACGTCAAATCGCTCTTACCTGTGGCCGGTTGGATTCCAAAAATAATTTCCCAGTTATCGCCATCTGCTAGATCATATAGTCCATTGGCTGATGCCATATTCCTTTACACTTTACACACAGCATGAATTCGGCGTCGCAAAAAGTATTCCAGGCGATCGGGTGAAGCCCTCGCTTCAGACTAACAGAATAGTCCGCCCGGACCGAAAAAAAAGTTACACCAGGTCTGCAACAGGGGAAACTGCATTCTTGAGACAGCGCCAATACCAGGATCTGGCCGGTACTGCACTTTCGGAGTCCCAATATGCCTTTCCAGCCAAAATACAGCTCTGTGACATTGAATAGGATATTAAAATCGAATAAAAGAAAACACAAGTTAAAAACGTATATATACGTGATTGGCCGTCAAGCGCTGGCTCCCAATCACGTATATATATGTGAATGGCCGGGAATGTGTTAACACTTTAAGGACCAGCCACGTGTATATATACTAGAGGTGGGCATAGATTAATTTTTTTAATCTAGATTAATCTATCTGCAATCCTGGATTTAATCTAGATTAATCTAGATTAAAATGGCTAAAAAAAAAAAAAAAAACCTGCCGAAGGCATTCAAAATATGTGTGTTCTACCCAAATAATGACCAGAAGTAAGTCCTTACTTTTTCTTTCCTCCTTATGTTTCTCAGGCCAGGTGGCCCATTACACCATGAGCCCATCTCCCGTTTCCAAAATGCATTACAGACTGTTTGAAAAAGCTGTTTTGCTATGATAATTGGTAATGAAATATCAAAATAATGTTCAATAAGATGTACTTGTGTTTAATAAGTTGTTTTATTCAGAAGCTAACACAAATACATAATATTACCAGTACAGTACAGTATCTAGCACACTCTCAGGAGCAAAACAGAAAGAATCATTTCAAACTTGAACTATGTGACATGGCTTGAATCAACTGCTCCAGTGGAGTTGCTCAGTGGCCAATTGTGTCAACTGTGGTTGTACTGGGAAGCTCCCAGGTGTGAATGGAAAAGAACATCTGTGCTCAGCGAACCTATCCTTGGTAAATAAAGGTAGAAAAAAAAAAAATTTTTTTTTTTTTTTTTTTTTAGATTAATGCGTTAATTATATTATCGCGCGATACTAGTATAGCGTTAACGCAGCACGTTAACGCCGTTAACGGCCCAGCTCTAATATATACGTGTTTCGGGGCCATGCGTTGTGGACCAGAGGCGCGTATATAGCGGTGGCAAGTTGTTATTGTTTTATTCCATATTAATAACCGGATCAAGATCCCCGATCGACTCTGCAGATCTACCCGCCTCTGTGGAATCGGCAACATGCAATACCGGCCAGATCCTCTTAGGGGCGCCATCGCTCCACTGCAGTATCATTGTGGGCGAATGGAATTTCATTTTTTTTTACCCTCCAACGGAGTATCATATTACTCTGATCACAAACCAACAGCATGCACCGTGTATCACGTTTCGAAGCGGAGATTTCACCATGGAATAAGGGGATTTATCATCAACCAATGGACATATCGATCTACCAGATGCTGATCGATAACAGGGAAATGCTGCCGGGTATCACACAAGCGTTCTGTCTCATCTCAATAAACCCCAGTAAATCGAGCTTACGTAAATGTATTTCCTTAGAAATCGTGCCATTTGTCGCTTGATTTATGAATCGTTTTCAAATAAACACTAGATTATCGCTATTATATGTGTACTTATGCACGAAGAGCAGCAGGGTCTGAAAAATCGGTTCTCCGTACTTTGGTCGGCACAAACCTCTCTCACACACACTCCGATGGAGGTGATAGGAACATCTGATTACCCCAAGACTTGTAACATAAAGGCCTTACCTCACAGCTCAAGTTTCAAGTTCAAGTTTCAAGTTTCTTTATTAGGTGTCATACAGAAATACAGAATACTTTTGCATGAAATGCTTCTTTCTGTTTTGTTCCGAGAGTGTGCTAGATAAAATAACAAGATAGTGTAAAATAGTATAATATAAGCATAAAATAGAAAGTCAAGTACGTAAACAAGTGTAAACAAAACAAAAATGTTCAATATACATATATACAGTATATGTACAGTCTATACTTCTGTACAGTCAGCTACTATACAGTACAGTGTAGAATGGTGAGGTATAGCTTAGCTTGTGGTGCCACCTTGTGGTGGTGAGGTGCAATGAGGTGCATGGGATTGATGCCAATAAATATAAAGTGTGTGTTAGTGTCTAAAGTGGGTAAAGTGCGTGCTACAGTGTGTTGTTTATTTAAAGTGAGTGTGTGCGTGTGGATGTGTGTGTTGTGGGTGTATTTGATGTTCTGTTGTTCATTGAGCATCCTGATGGCCTGGGGATAGAAGCTCCTTCTGAGTCTCTCTGTGCTTGCCATGAGACTCCGGTATCGCTTGCCTGACCGCAGCAGTTCAAAGAGGCAGTTGTTTGGGTGGGTGGGGTCTTTGATTATTCTCTTAGCCTTACCCATACAGCGCTTGTTGTAAATGTCTTGGAGAGTGGGAAGCCCCCCCTCCAATTGTGCGTTCGGCTGAACGGGCCACTCTCTGTAGTCTGCTATGGTCTGGCAGTGCTATTCCCAAACCAGGAGGTGATATTGCCAGTCAGGATGCTCTCTATTGTGCATGAGTAGAAGTTCTTGAGGATCTTCTGACTCACTTAGGCGCCTAAGGAAGTAGAAGCGTTGTCGTGCCTTCTTGATAACACTGTCAATGTGTGTGGTCCATGTCAAGTCCTCGGATATGTGGACTCCGAGTAGGGCTGGGCGATATGGCCTAAATATGATATCACGATATTTTCTGACCTTTCGGCGATACACGATACGCATCACGATGTTTTTCTTTTTTTCCCCAAACAATTCATTATGAGGCTTACCAAGACAGTATTTGAGTTTGCAAGCTAACATTAAAGACAAAATAAAATACCCATGCATTTAGCATTTTTATATTATATATTAGATTTAGATTATTGGATTATTAGATTATATATTGCATATATTTAGCAATGAGATATTATATGATTTAGATATGAAATATGATGAATTGAAAATGGGGGACCCTGATGTAAACAAGACGAAAGTCTTTCGCTGGTCTGCATCCCCTTAACAATTGTATGTATTGAGCTGTACTGTACCCATTCTGCAATATGTTAATAAAGTTTTAAATCAATCAATAGGATTTTAGCATTTTTATGAAACTACTGTATATTTGTATGTCTCTAAATGTTTTGATGAATTGAAAATGGAGGACCCTTATGTAAAAAAGCCGAAAGTCTTTTTCTGGTCTTCATCCTCCAGTCAGTCCACTGTTGTTGTATTGAGCTGTACTGTATTGTACCCATTCTGCAATCGTTAATAACGTTCATTCATTTAATCATTCAGCCGGCAACAGAATAATTTTGATTGACAGTCGAGTCTGCCAATTACGTCACACCGCTTGTACCCGCCCTGCTGTTCTTAGCACCAATCGGCAAGCAGCGCTATTCTTTTTTTACTTCCTGAATGCCCTCCTTGATTTTAACGAGAGCTCAGCTCAACGACAACAACAACAGCTCACCGCAGCCGACGAGTGATTACTAGCGCACCGCAGCATGACAACGAGGCATAATGATTTTACTGCAACAAATGTTATAATAAAAGCCTTTCCATACATCTGTCTGATTGAAAACTTTATTAACAGACCGCAGAATGGGCACGCACAACTCGGCACGGACTGAGATATGAACAGTAACGCTTGCTATCTATGTCGTCATCGGACGTTGCTATGTTTGGGTAAATACGCTGATGTGTAACTATATAACGTGTAACTATATAATGTTGATGCCACAAAACGAATGCCTTTGTTAATCATAAGTACTAACTAACTTTGATGCAGTAGTGTGTGTGTGGGAGCGGCGTTGTTCAAAAGTTTGAACGGGGTGGACCAGATTGACGCGACACAATCCTCTTGGGCAAAACATCACGATATCCACGATACGTTAAAAAAGTGTATCGTTAATGAACTGTACCCGATATTTATATAATATCGTCATATCGCCCAGCCCTAACTCCGAGGTACTTAAAACTGTTCACTCTCTCAACTGGTGCTCCGTCAATGCTGAGGGGGCTGTAGTCCCTGACCCCCGACCTCCTAAAGTCCACAATCATCTCCTTTGTTTTGCTGACGTTCAGGGAGAAGCTGTTCTCTTGACACCATCCCGCTAGAACCTTTACCTCTTCCAGGTAGGCCCTCTCGTCGTTTGCAGAGATCAGGCCCACCACTACTGTGTCGTCAGCTAATTTGATGACGGACATCTGATGTCATGCAAAAAGATTAATCCAATTCCTGATCGCCATTCCAAATATTGATCGTGTTTATTGATCCAACGTTATATCCAACAACACATAGATCCACGCTGCTCCCAGTCCCCACAGTCAATGCAATAGTATCCAGCTGCATCCCCGAGAAGTAAAACCTGGACCGGACACATTTTTTTGCTGCACAGTCCCAGCCAATCCAATCCAATGATGTGCAATACCATCCGGGAGACGATAGGTGGCGGTATTTGCCCTTTGCGAGCTCGGACCCATTCACAATGATCACGTCAGGCTGGATGGATGAAAAATGAATGGATATTGCTAATAAAATAAATATGGATTAAAACCCGGGATTTCTCGGGTTTTGGCGCCCAGAGCATGGCGAGTTAACCCGGACTATCTCGGGTTTGGCCTCCAGTGAGTTAATGGTCTTATCGGTCAGATAATGTCATAAAATGTTGTGATGTGTGTAAAAATTGGATGTAAGTGAAGACAAGTGTGAAGGACTTTTTCTTTGTTAAACACAGGCTGATCCCACTAGGTTCTCATGTAACGGAGTTTGTGTCTAGTCCTCACAAAAGGGTAAGGCTGAGACGATATGCCATTTGGAAGAATCGATAAATCAACAAATGTATGTTTATTTTGCAGCAATTCTTTGTCGTTGCTGCCGTTCTTTGTCGTTGTGTTACAGATTTCCCCATTCAAAACAACCACAGTGATCCTTCTCATTTTATAGTCGGTGGTCTCTGGATGTGATGGAGGAGTCATATTGAATGCACAATGCAGAGTTGCAATTCAACTGAATTTACATGAATGTGGATGTTTTAACTAAAACATGCCACAAGACCTAGTATTTTAGTATAGTATAAAAAAGGTTTGATGCCACTTATCGATTTCACGTAGTTTTCCATAAATTGATATAAAGTGGTCTCAGCCTCACATAAGGAAGTAGGGCGCTGTGTCCTTGTCTATATACACTGCACTGTTGCATAATTTTACTATCTATTCTATTCTACTATTTTATTGCACTGTACTATTTCACTCTGTCTATTACAGGTTCAACACTGTCAGGTATTAAACTGTGTGGGTATAAAACAAGAAAGACTGTCAGGCTTTAAAACTGTGTAGGACCCAGGCCTAGAACTGCACCCTGAGAGAGGGAACTGCACCCTGAGTGGGAGGTTCGAAGGGTCAAAGTGGGTATAAAACAGGAGGGAAGACTGAGTGTCAAGTTTTAAACTGTGGATACCAAACAGAGAAGGTAAATACGACTTTAAACTGTTAAACAGTAATCCAGAACTATTTTATTGCACTGTAAAAAACTAATTTTATATGTCTGCACTTTATGTGCACTATTTTATGTCTATTCTATTCTACTATTTTATTGCACTGCACTATTTTACTGTCTATTCTATCTTACTCTTTTTATTATTGTCTATTTAAAACTGAATCAAACCATAAACAAGGTGGCCTATTGGGATGTTAGATCCTAATGTGAAAAACTGTGATTTTATGTCTCCACTTTATGTGCTCATTTTATGCCTGTCTTTCTCTTGTGAAGCACTTTGAGCTGCAGTTTCTTTTTTTATTTATTGATCTTTTTCCCCCTCCATTTTCCTCCGATTTTTCTCCCATCCCAATGTTAGTCGTTATGCCAATTCCCAATCCCCTTCCTGGTCGCTGCGCACTTACCCCCCACAGTCGATCTGGGAGAGTGGAGGCTATCACGTGCTTCCTCCGACACACGTCCAGTCAATCAACCGCTTCTTTTCACCTGGCAGCGCGGATTCTCATTGAGAGGGCGTAGCGTGTGGAAGGATCACACTATCCCACTCAAGTCCTATCCGCGCTTAGCAGGCGCCCCGACCGAACTGTAGGAGTCGCTGTTTACAACGACCCGGACCCACCCCGCCAGCTTCTCCCACCCTCTAATACTGCCAATTGTATTAGTGTGAACGGCCAGCCAAGCTGGTGACAACCCCGGAGCTGTGAGCTGGATTCGAACAGGCGAATCTAGCCGCTCCGGGGTTTGGTGACTAACGCAATCTCCGTTACGCCACCTGACCGCCCTTTGAGCTGCAGTTTCTGTATGAAAGGTGCTATACAAATAAAGTTTATAATTTTTTTTTACATTTTTTGTACATTGACGTTTTTTTTTATAAATCTATTTATTGAACTTGCTCAGGCCATTAGAAGGGCCATTCAAGGGGAGATCCCCCTTCTTGGATGTCGGTGATAATAGTGTTGCTATATGGATAATTGATGGGTGGAGAATAAAACAGGTGAAATAGTTTGTATGTATGAACATATACGTGTAATAAAAGACAAATATGTACATGCGATAGCAACTGGGGTACATAAGAACATTTTTGAAAGATATAAATAGAATAGAGCTAAGAACAACAACAGAAGAGAAAGCATAGAGAGACGAGCGCTAGTGGAAATTAGGATAAAGGCTAAATGTCAAGGCTCGGAGGTCAAAATATCTGTCATTTTGTTTGCACATGAGTATGTATTCCGTTTGGATCCATTAGTATGGAGGTGACGTAGGCTACGGATCATGGCCATCACCACGGGGCATCCACCACCTGGTCATCACGAGACATCCACTCACAGAGACAGGGAGACGGGGACGCCTGAATACTTTCCACAACAGTCGTGTTTCCGCATCTCTGATTGGCCAGGTCATGTGACATGTACGCCCAATCGTGGGACCGCAAGTTTTTGGATGGTTAAGCTTAGGCGCTCTTTCGAAGTTGGTTAAGGTTAGAGTTTGTCTTAGAGCATGGCGATAGAACGCCTGCCCTGATTACAAACTCTAACCTTAACCAACTGCGAAAGAGTCGCCTAAGCTTAACCAGTGATAAACTAGGCATTAGGTAGTTTGCAGGCTGTTCGACCCGTAAATAGGCGCATAACTTGCCGTCCCACGATTGGCGCACATGTCACATGACCTGGCCAATCAGAGCGCAAAACTCGAACGCGGAAACACAAATTTGTTGTGGAAAGTGTAGACGTGACGGGGACAGGCGTTAGACTGTGTGCATGTTTTGGGGGAGGACATAGCAATAGATACTTGTAGTAAGCATATAAGTGAATAGAATAGATACATGTAGTAAGCATATAGAATAGAAGTACTGAACTAGAACAGGCATGGTTTAGACCAGTGGCGTAGCGGAGGCCCCCGCAACCCCCGCGGTGCGGGGGGGCCCCGGAGCTTAGGGGGCCCCGCCCCCACTGTAGACTATCCTCTTAGATTTCGTAACGCGCGAGAACAGGTCGCAGACAGTGGAGCCCAGTATGGTTCTGTGGGGCTGCAGCTGGATGCATCTCGCGCAGAAGGCGGGCCCCCCCCCCTCCCTGCTATGATTTGCTCACCTGCGATAGGGCTAGGCTGATAACTAATGTTCATTGGCAGCGTTCAAAACACAGCGGGAAGCGCCGCAAATATCCGAGCAAGCGGCGGTGCTTAGAAAAACAAGATGAGAGCGAAAGCCGAACAGGAGACGGCAAAGCTACGAAAAAGAACATCATTGTTCCAGCAGGCAGCAAAGGTAGACTGACTCTAACGTTACTGAAGAATGCATCGGCAGTAAGCTCCCCACCCAGGCCGCCCGCCGCTGATCACAGGCCTGTATCACACACACACACACACACACACACCATTGCACATCAAAGCCATGGACACTCCTCCCCCCTCATATAAACTCCCCAGCACATGGTGGTGAATCAACGAGGCCTATATGCATATCCAATAATGTAGCTTAGCCTGTATCAATTTGAACCTGCATGAATAAAATAATGGCAATATAACCTCCAAATAAAATAAGCAGATCATTGTGCATCAATGCCTGCATCACACACACCACACACACACACACACACCATTGCACATCAAAGCCATGGACACCCCCCCCCCCCCTTTGAACTTCCCAGCACATGGTGGTGAATCAACGAGGCCTATATGCATATCCAATAATGTAGCTTAGCCTGTATCGATTTGAACCTGCATGAATAAAATAATGGCAATATAACCTCCAAATAAAATAAGCAGATCATTGTGCATCAATGCCTGCATCACACACACCACACACACACACACATGTACATGCTTTGATGTACAATGGCCGCTGATTTATTTTGTGTTCATTACAGGATCCGACACAGAGTCCGGCGGTGGTACACCAACATACTTGGGTATGTACTAACTACATTCATGTATGTAAATGTATTACTATTGTGTTTTATGAGACTTACTTACTGAATGAATTTAATCCAATTCAGATTCTGGCGCAGACTCCGCAGAGAGTGACACAGAGACTGGCAACGACATAGCATCACAGTCTACTCCTGCAGGTGATTGTACATAAAATATAATACATAATGCTATATATATATATATATATATATATATATATATATATATCATGTAAATAAAATGACAATACGTTGCCCTAGTGTAATGTATTACATCATGTGATTCTAGAACTGGATGCTAGTCGGGACATGCCGGAACCCGTTGCAGGGCGGAAACGCACTACTAAGCGCGGTAAGTTGGCCTCACTCTGCACACCACTTCCAGCTCTGACCTCTGACCCCCACACCACGTTCAGCTCTGACATCTGAACCCCACACACACTCACTCATTCACTCACACACAGTTTGTAACTACGTGGCATATGAATGTTTGTCTACAGTAGGGGTGTTATAGTATATTTGTATAATTGACAGGTCGTGGCGTGCAACGCGGAGGAGCGAAGAGCAGGTCTGCGAGCCGTCAGGACCAGGAGAATGCCTGGTCTCGTGAGGGCTGGGTGCCTCATAGGATCCCATTCACAGCCCAACCGGGGTTGCTCCAGGACGCCGCGGCACTGAATTCGTACCGGCCTGCAAAATGGCTAGATCTGCTCCTGACAGATGATTTTCTCAATGCCATTGTTGCCCAGACCAACCTCTACGCTGATCAGTGCATTGCCCGGCTGGACCCCACGCTAACCAGTAGCAGGGCACTGAATTGGACGGCCCTCACATTGAAGGAGCTGAAGAAGTTCCTTGGACTCAATTTCCTGAGCAGTATCCTTTGGAAGCCTCGCGTGGACATGATGTGGACCACTGATGATATGATGTTCACATCATACTACTCAGCCACCATGCCACGCAACCGGTATGAGTTGATCTGGCGATTCCTCCACTTTGCGGACAACACATCCCTAGATGTTAGAGACAAACTGTGTAAGGTACGCCCTGTAGTCGACCATGTCAACATGAGGTGCAAGGAACTGTACCAGCCCGAACGTGAGCTCGCCATTGACGAGGGGATGATGGCATGGCGAGGCCGCCTGACTTTCCGTGTCTACAACCCCAACAAGCCAACCCGGTATGGCATCAAGTCGTACTTCCTGTGCGAATCACGCACAGGATATTGCTTCGCATTCAAGCCATATTGCCGGGATGGCGCGAACCTGGGGGACACGGTCGTCGGTCTGCTTGGACGTTTGTCTGGGGCCGGTTATACGCTGTTTATGGATCATTTTTACAACAGTGTAAACATGTCCGCCAGGCTCCGACAGTTGAGGACCGATGTCTGTGGTACCCTCAGGAAGCACCGGGGGGAGCCAGCGATCATAAAGAACCTGACCAAAGCTGACATCGGTGTGGGGGAGCGCATTGCTGTCAACAATAAGCAGGTCATGATCGTGGCATGGCGCGATAAAAGGATCGTGAAGACCATCACCAGCTTCCATGAGGACACCATGGAAATGGCAAGAGTTTGGCAGAAGCAGAAGAAGGGCAAAGCGGTGAGGGTGGAGATGCTCAAGCCGTCAACCATCATGTGTTACAATAAATTCATGAACGGCGTCGACCAGTTGGATCAGAATATATCGTACTATCCGGCTGCACGTAAGACTGGAAAGTGGACCAAAAAGTTTGTGATGTATCTGATCCAAATATGTATGTTCAACGCTTTTGTCTTGTACAAAATCAGGCACCCACAAGGGTATTATTACAACCTCTTCCGGTTCACCAGGGCTGTGGCGCGGACCTACACAGGGGGTCAGAAGTTGAAGATTCCTGGGGTGACAGAGGAGGCGGAGGCAGGGGGTGGGGGTGAGGAGGAGGCAGGGGCTGAGCAGGTGGGGCGTGACGGGCAGCGCGACCCTAGGGCCCCACCGGGGGACCCGCAGAGCAGATTAGTGGGTGGCTTTGGGAAGCATGTAATGGTTGCATACAAAGCCACCCCCAAGCAAAAGCTACCGTGTAGGAAATGTCGGGTCTGCAGTAGGCGTGGCCTCAGGAGTGAGACCAGATATTTTTGCACATCGTGCAAAGTCCCCCTGCATCGTGACAAATGCTTCACTCTGTACCACACAAAGAGGGATTTCTCTAAATAGTTTCTTTATTAGTTGTCATACAGAAGTACAGACTACTTCTAAATAATCCGGCACACAGAAGTACAGATTACTTCTAAATAATCCATCATTGTGTGATACAGACAGAACCATGTGTACCGGTACATAGTATAGCTAGCTGAGAGTAGTATAGTGTAGTATAGTATAGTATAGTATAGTGTATGGGTTGTTGCACTGTTTTCTGTACAATACAAATGCGTTGAACACATGTATTTGGGCCACGGTTGTCGATATTGCATAGGCATGTTTGGACCACTTGCAGATGAGACGTTATGTTAGCGATCTAGCTGTGTCGACTCCATTCATCATTTGCATTGTGTGTGTATATAGTTTATTTTTTTATTTATCTTTTTCCCCCCTCATTTTTACCGTTTGCACAGAACCAATGGTTTCTGACAGTCACCCAGTTTATAAAAGTATATACTGTACGTAACATACCACACTTTTCTAATGCAGTCCATTGGCCTCTTATTTATATACTTTGGAAGCATGTATTGGATATTTTTTGGTCCACAGATCATCTGGCGCTTCATCCATTTATCAATGGACAATGCAGTCATTGATGCGAGAGACCAAGTAAGATATGCCCTGTAGTTGATCATGTGACGTGCCTGTACTGTGAATGTTACCAGCAAACTTCTAAATGCACTGAAACAATGGTTGGTTATCCTCCAGTGTTCACTTTTTATAAGGTATTGTCTTGGTAAATTACCATAATCCTATACTGTGAATGTTACCAGCAAACCGCTAAATGCACTGAAACAATGGTTGGTTATCCTCCAGTGTTCACTTTTTATAAGGTATTGTCTTGGTAAATTACCATAATCCTATACTGTGAATGTTACCAGCAAACTCCTAAATGCACTGAAGCAATGGTTGGTTATCATCAGCCAGTGTTCACTTTTTATAAGGTATTGTCTTGGTAAATTACCATAATCCTATACTGTGAATGTTACCAGCAAACTTCTAAATGCACTGAAACAATGGTTGGTTATCATCAGCCAGTGTTCACTTTTTATAAGGTATTGTCTTGGTAAATTACCATAATCCTATACTGTGAATGTTACCAGCAAACTTCTAAATGCACTGAAACAATGGTTGGTTATCATCTAGTGTTCACTTTTTATAAGGTATTGTCTTGGTAAATTACCATAATCCTATACTGTGAATGTTACCAGCAAACTTCTAAATGCACTGAAACAATGGTTGGTTATCATCAGCCAGTGTTCACTTTTTATAAGGTATTGTCTTGGTAAATTACCATAATTTTATACTGTGAATGTTACCAGCATGTCTAATGCACAGCAACAATGGTTGGTACTGATGACTGAAATAGAAATGTCTTCATTTCATCAAAGTTTCAAGTTTTCTGCATTGTAAAGTATTCTGTATTTTATAATAATGTTTTCTGGACCTACACCAGTAGTTATAACTTACTTGTTCGTTAGCGCCAGGCATGGTGGTTGATAAGGTAGTAGTATTTCCAAGTGAAACTAATTGATATATTATCAATACAAGATATTATTACTTTATGAATGTGTTTATCATGTATGGACGAATAAATTGGAAAACAGGTAGGTACAGAGCAACACAGTGTCTACAACACAGGAGCAGATTATGCACAGTACATGAATGAGAAACAGTCAAAATGTTTTTTTTTTTAGTTTATTGCATGCACATGATCTATAATACCTGATTGGTACAATATCTACTAACCTGATCAATACAATATATTCCCACCTGATCGATATAATAGTATTACTGCATTTCAATTTCAGTCAGTCGGACTGTCAATCAAACAATAAATCAATCAATCAAACAATAAAACAATCTATCAAACAAACCATCAAACATTCAATCAAACAAACCATCAAACATTCAATCAATCAAACAATAAAACAATCTATCAAACAAACCATCAAACATTCAATCAAACAAACCATCAAACATTCAATCAAACAATAAAACAATCTATCAAACAAACCATCAAACAGTCAATCAATCAAACAAACCATCAAACATTCAATCAATCAAACAATAAAACAATCTATCAAACAAACCATCAAACATTCAATCAATCAAACAAACCATCAAACAAACCATCAAACATTCAATCAAACAAACCATCAAACATTCAATAAAACAATCTATCAAACAAACCATCAAACAGTCAATCAATCAAACAAACCATCAAACATTCAATCAATCAAACAATAAAACAATCTATCAAACAAACCATCAAACATTCAATCAATCAAACAAACCATCAAACAAACCATCAAACATTCAATCAAACAAACCATCAAACATTCAAACAATAAAACAATCTATCAAACAAACCATCAAAGATTCAATCAAACAAACCATCAAACATTCAATCAATCAAACAAAACAATCTATCAAACAAACCATCAAACATTCAATCAATCAAACAAACCATCAAACATTCAATCAAACAATAAAACAATATCAAACAAACCATCAAACATTCAATCAATCAAACAAACCATCAAACATTCAATCAAACAAACCATCAAACATTCAATCAATCAAACAAACCATCAAACATTCAATCAATCAAACAATAAATCAATCAAACAAACCATCAAACATTCAATCAATCAAACAAACCATCAAACATTCAATCAATCAAACAATAAAACATTCAATCAATCAAACAAACCATCAAACATTCAATCAATCAAACAAACCATCAAACATTCAATCAATCAAACAATAAAACAATCTATCAAACAAACCATCAAACATTCAATCAATCAAACAATAAAACAATCAATCAAACAAACCATCAAACATTCAATCAATCAAACAAACCATCAAACATTCAATCAATCAAACAAACCATCAAACATTCAATCAATCAAACAAACCATCAAACATTCAATCAATCAAACAAACCAAAGATTCAAACAATAAAACAAACCATCAAACATTCAATCAATCAAACCATCAAACATTCAATCAATCAAACAAACCATCAAACATTCAATCAATCAAACAAACCATCAAACATTCAATCAATAAAACAATCTATCAAACAAACCATCAAACATTCAATCAATCAAACAAACCATCAAACATTCAATCAATAAAACAATAAAACAATCTATCAAACAAACCATCAAACATTCAATCAAACAAACCATCAAACATTCAATCAATCAAACATTCAATCAAACAATAAAACAATCTATCAAACAAACCATCAAACAATCTATCAAACAAACCATCAAACATTCAATCAATCAAACATTCAATCAATCAAACATTCAATCAAACAATAAAACAATCTATCAAACAAACCATCCATCCATCCCAGTCTAAATTGCTTTATAACACGTTCTGTAACTATTATCACCCCCTGAATGCCCATCACGAGAATTCTCGTTTATTTTTTTTTATTAGCGATCTGAATTCATATTTCATCAACCGAGTCTACCGTTGGTAAACCTGCCCCGCCAGGCGCTCACATGTGAAAAAAGCGCCCCCTATCATCTCCCAGATGGTAATGCACCCTTTTGGATTGGACTCAATGAAAATGGATGAGAGAAAAAAAACTCCGGAATCCACATTTTACTTCTCACGCATGTAACCGGAGCCGATCAGATTCATTCTGGACCCTCAGCACAGCGTGTAATATGTATTTTACAGTATACGCGTTGGATCAATAAAAGGATCGATTTTTGGAATGGCGATCAGGAATTGGAATAATCCATTTGGATACCATCTGATCTCAGGTAAGGAATCTATTTTACCAGTCTTAGGATAATCAGACCTGTTTTCACGGAGATATAAGCTTTTCCCCTATATGTGATATGGCTGTTTGACTGTGTAGTATATTTTTGATTGGTTATTAGACATTATAGCATAATCATACTGGCTAGTCTGAAACCAGACAATAATGTGGATTTAGCCAATCTGCCCCAACGGCTGAAACCAAAGCTTAATCATCAAACAGGTTCCCCAGAGAGAGTTGGAGGCCAAAGAAACAGTTGATTAGGGTGTGACTGAATGACCTTTTGTTACTAGACACACACACACACACACACTCTGTTCCATGCGTCCTCCCAAGAGACCAATGTTTGAACCAACACAGGACAAAGGTTTTTAGAGCAATCTGATCAAACACACCCCATGACCAATTGATTGACGACCCACACACTTTCAGCCATCAGATACCCACCCATCCAGTTGGCCAGTAGTGGTAGCAAATTACAGAACAGTATTAGATTTGGGTTGAGCACATAATATATAAGGCAGTCATTTTGAACTGAGACACACACTCGGTAGAACCAAACTATCTGTCAGGATGGACTACTGTTGCTGTGTAACTTATGCTTGTGGTATGCTGAATTAAATCATCTTCTTCACCAACTGAGCCATTGCCTCTGAAAACCATCTCCAGTCTGAATTCTTCTTGAAACCAGCGCCCACTCTCAAAGAATCTACTTCAACTGTAAGAGCGATCAGGAACTAAGAGAATCGATTTTCAGCTCGCGGCACCAGCGTGCATATCATATACTATCGATAATCTAGCGTTTATTTGAAAACGATTCATAAATAGGCCGAAAAATGACAACGTTCTAGAATATTACAGTACAGGGCGATTATCATGGAATCTTTTTTTCCCCCTTGAAAACAAGGGCTTTTCAAAATGCTATAAAACAGAAATGAACCGATAAGAAAACAATCCACTTCGACAATGTTGACTGGAAATGAGTCATTGATAAGCGACGGGCAGATTAGACACATAGCCATAATTTAAAACATAGATTAGGGCATTCAAGCACTAAATGTGCGCCCCCTGCTGGGCACTGAAAGTGTTAAGTATACAACAGATGGATTCAGATATCTAGGGGTTAACATCACCAACTCAATCCAAACAATGTTCTCTAAAAACTTCTCACCTCTTCTTGAAAAGTGCAAACTAGACTTCAACAGGTGGACATGTCTTCCACTGTCTCTAGTGGGCAGAGTCAATTTAATTAAAATGGTAGTGCTACCAAAGTTTTTATATCTCTTCACCCATATCCCAGTCATCATTAAGAAGTCGTTCTTTAAGACACTTGATCGATTAATAAGCTCCTTGGGGCAATAAGATCCCGCGGATGAGGAGATCAATACTACAACTCCCCAAAGAGCTAGGGGGACTGGCACTGCCTAACTTCCAGCACTACTACTGGGCGTGTAACATACATAAACTTTTATATTGGATGAGGGGCACGACACACAACTTAGGCCCGGTGTGGGTCGACATGGAACTCTCTTCCTCTAGATACTCTCTTCGCTCTCTGCTGTGCTCCCAACTCCCTATGTCGGTTACTGGACTCTCTGCAAACCCAATGGTGGTCGACTCCACTAAAATTTGGATTCAAATCAGGAAAAGCCTCGGCCTCCATAGGGCCTCTGACCTTTCCCCCACTTTTAACAATCATTTATTCCTGCACTCTTGCACTGATTCTTCCTTTCAAGTCTGGTTTGACAAAGGGATAACCACTTTTAATGATCTCTACGACCAAGGGACTTTCATGTCTTTTCCAGACCTCGTAAAGAAATTCAACCTTCCCAAATCCCACCTGTTTTGTTTCTTCCACATTAGGCACTTCACACAGAACCCCAAATTCCCTAGTCGGCCCCCTGAAACCATTATAGATTCACTAATTGTTCTCAACCCGGGAAAAAAACTGCTAATCTCCAACATCTACAACCTGATTAGCTCCACTACGGATACCCCAGGAACCGGCCCTAAGTGGGAGCGGGAGCTGGGAATTGAATTGTCTGATGAGTATTTGAGTTGGGCATTGGACTCTGTCCACTCATCTTCCATCTGTGCGAGACATGGCCTCACACAGTGCAAGGTTATACACAAAGTCCACTATACAAACTCGAGACTCTCGAATGTATCCCAACATCTCTGACGCATGTAATAGATGCAAACAATCCCCTGCCGATCACACCCACATGTTCTGGTCCTGCCTCAGTCTTGCCACATTCTGGTCTGAAATTTTAGAAACTATCGGCACAGCCTACAACCTTACTATCACCCCTGATCCTCTCGTGGCCTTGTTCGGTGTTCCTCTGCAGCCTCTACCCTCCAAAATATCACATCCTGTTCTTGCCTTCTCCACTTTATTGGCCAGGCGACTTATTCTTTTTAAGTGGAAACATACTCAACCTCCATCTCACAATAGGTGGGTTAAGGAACTACTATTATCGATTAATCTTGAAAAGCTCAGATTCTCCCTCAAAGGCCCTACTGGCTCCCTGAATACCTTTGAGAAGACTTGGAGACCCATTTTAAAGCACATAGGATCCTTGACATCCCTGCCTGGTTGTGACGACTGAGTCCCCCCCCCCCTCAGTTTTTTCCCTATTTTTATTTATTTCTTAAAATGTTTTGTCTTTTCATCTCAGCTATATTAGTATCATAGTTTTCGTGTATTTTATGTATGTTTGTTGTCGCTCTTCGTGGGGGGGGATGGGGTGGGGTTAGGGGATAGGAAAGGGAAATGGGGGGGGGGGGGGGAAATGGAAGATGTATAATGTGTATAACTGTCTGCATCATTTTGAAAAGTCTTCCAATAAAGAAAGTTATATAAAAAAAAAATGAAAACAGTTCACACATCATGTTTTCGTGCTTTAGTAAGCTACACCATGAGTCTATACAGTTAGCATGATGCTAGCTCAAAACAGCTGGGGGATGCATTTTTTTTCAAAATGGTAGGCTTGGGGTGATTTGTGCCAAAGGGCCTGGGTTAAGTTGTGCCAGATGTTCTGGTTTGTTAAGTTGCCCCAACTTATAATTATTAACTATATATATTATTTTATTGTATTTTATTGTTATTGTATTCTTACATTTGATCACTAAAACTATATGTGATATTCTTAATCTTAGACCAAAATCCATCATGCCACGCAGATACAAACGGAAGACAGGCAGGGTTTCAACTCCTCTTGAGAAGTTGGAAAGAGCAGTGAAAGAGGTGCAACAGGGAAAGACTATACGTCAGGTTGGAAAGGAGATGAAGATCTGCAGGATGCTTTTACAGCTTTTGAGATTAAAATAATCTGTTTTACTTAAAATTACCAATGGCACAATTTACCCCAGTGTATTATCTCTAATGTCACAACTTACCCCGCACCGGGGGCAAGTTGTGCCACAAAACCACTTTTTTTTCTATAAACTATATGTACATAATTTTAGTTGGGGGCATTACTGTAATCCCCTTGCTTTAAAGGCACTTTAAGTAAAAATTGGCACTACTTACCCCACTCTCCCCTAGGGGTCAGCAACCTTTTTGACATGGAGTGCCTGTTTGAAATATAGTTGTAACTAGTGTGCCTCGACAATATTCCATGCATCGTAATTTTTTTTTCTCATCAGGTATTTTTAATGATAATTTTTACATTATTACATCATTATTGTTATTGTTATTATTAACAATATTATTATGATGGTTGTATCAACCCTAAATCTGAGTTGGGGGGGGGGGAATGCAATGCAGACAAACAGCTGCATACAGTGCGACCATTTCACTCACATTTGCCCATTCATTTTTGGACACATCACACACTATCTGTGTGTACTGTACGTGTGCTGTCATAGCTCCACCTACAGGCCTAATGGAGAACACCAGGAGAACACCAGGATGTGAATGGAGGGTGAATGTGAGGTATATCGTGTAAATAAGTTTTGATTGATCGCAAGACTACACTGTAAAAAAAATAATAATAATAAGTTACCAGAACTTAAAAATACTGAGTTCAGTTACTGTGCATTAAGGTTTTCAGTTTTCAATCCATAATAAGAAAAATAAGTACACAACCACATTATTTCAACCTAATAAAACTATGTTTATTGTCATTGTTTTAAGAACACAAGTTGACTTGGTAATACTCACATTTTGAGTAAAAAAATGGCTTTTAACATGTGCAATGTTCAATGAAATAGAAAAATAAATAATACAATTAGTTGATTAATCCCACTGGTCACAATGGTGACCGTAATAATGTTTTTGTTATAAGGCTCTGCAAATGTTACTGAATGATGTAGCAATGTATATCCAGCTAAATTGAAATAATAAACAAATAAAGGGTCTCAATTAAATAAGTGCTAGTAAAAAGAACCTGTGGGAGGATTTCAACAAGATAAATGTGACAACAGTGCAAAATATTTCACTATAATATTTCAAAGCAAAAAAAAAAAAATTATATATATATTTTTTTAATGCTGCCCCCTGTGCCTATGAAAATGCCTCTGCATGCCTATGCAGGCACGCGTGCCTAGGGTTGCCTACCCCTGAGGTAGAAGGTCACTGGAATGTCTATATCGATATTCACTCGGAGAGACAGGGACAGGGGTTAAGGTTAGGACCTTTATGGTCTTGGTCCTTTTAGCTTTGTAGCCATGTTTTTGTAAATTATTGTTCTTTTGTTTTAACATGTTTTTGTATTTTATTTGTTTTATGTTTGGGGACTGAGGATGAAAATGAGCATATCTTGCTAAATCCTGTGTATTTACAGTGCATTATATTGTAACGTTTTACCGTTTCAACCGTTATTGACGACTCTTGAGGCAGGTTGCTAGTTCTCACTTTACTTGTTTATTACAACACAGGTGCATAGGTTGCAGTATCACGTGACTCACCGCTACCATTTCCCATGCCTCAAGAGACCGCACCCTAGGTGCCACACCCTCTTATATCCTTTCCAGGTCAGCACCTGCCCCCTCCCCTCTACTAACCCCCGGCTTGCGCGACCAATAGCGTCGTCGCCGCCGCCAGCCCCAGGTTGGCAGAGTGACAGCTCGGCTGACCAACCGACCCAAATCCCAGGGTCGCTACAATATGTATTGTCCATTAATACATGTTGTCCTCTTCCCCTCGGGCAGACGCTACCGCTCTATCACATGCTCTACCTCTCGGTTTACTAAGAGTTTCTTCCCCAGTGCTGTGCGCAGCCTGAATAACTCCAAAGGCTAGATTTGTATATTATCCTATTTTGTTTTGGTGTGTTATTAGTCAGGTTGTGGAAGTGCTGTTTTTGTGTCTGTGCATCATGCACTTTGATTATATTTTTACTGTAAATTGTGCCTATGCATTATGCACTTTACTATGATATGCACTTTTAGGGGATGTTGATATCAACTTTAGCATTTGTCCTTTTATACTGTGTGTTTTTACATATTTTTTTTCTGTACGGTTTCTACTCTGCTCCTGTTTTGGATTAGTTGTAGACAGTGTTTGCTCTGTACAGTATTCCAATGTGGATTCGTCCATACATGGCAAATAAAATCTGACTCTGAAAATAAACGAATAAATGAAATGAAAAGGCTATTGATGGGGAATGAACAAGGTCTAATATTGCCTCCCACTGCTCATATGAAAGGTCCTCTTCCAGATATTGTCCCAGAGTAGCCAAAGATGAGATGTTAATGTTGATCATTCTGTCATATCTCCGACACAGCCCTCCTTTTAGTTGGATTTAGTTTGAGGAAGTCATCAAGGATGTATGAAGGGGGATGATTGGGGAACTGTTTCGCACAAAGTGAAGAATTTTAAAACAGCGGAATAAATAGTTTTGGCAAACAAGCTAGAACGTCCCGGTCATGTAGTAAATTCTTCAGGCAAAGCCGTTGCAGTACCTTAAACGAGGAAATATTGTGCACTTCACACGTTTCTATAATTGTTTTGTCGAAACCGGAAAGCCTGTACTTCTGTTTACACACTTTAGAAGGCATATCTTTACCAGCCTAGGGTCATCATATCTCTCTGACACAATCCCCTTTTTAGCAATTTCTCAATGCAAATTGATGTCGGCGATCCTGGGTCAAGATGGCGACCGGTGTTCAGCGAGTTTCTCACCCACTTCCTGAGCCCTATATCGATGTTAGCTGACCGACCGACCGGGCAAAACGCCAAACCTGCGTCTACTCTCACCGAGTCCCTGCTTTACCCTGCGGCACAGTTCCTTCCTTGAGGCTCTGCTGTGATGGACAGCTCTGTTGTCTGGGATTACCTACCGGAGGCTGGAGTGGAAAGAGGCAGAATACGAGGAAGGAAGGGTTTAACAAGCTTTGCTGAGCCGCTGCTCAGGTCTCAAGCGACCCCTTAGTGACTGACTGAATGAATGAATGAATGAATGAATGATTGAATGAAAACTTTATTTAACAGATTGCAGAATGGGTACAATACAGTACGGCTCAATGACTGTACTGTTCCCCAATTTATGAAGGAATATCTTATTTTATGATTGATTGATTGATAACTTTATTAACAGATTGCAGAATGGGTACAATACAGTACAGCTCAATACACACAATTGTTAAGGGGATGCAGACCAGAGAAAGACTTTCGTCTTGTTTACATCAGGGTCCCCCATTTTCAATTCATCAGGACATATATGACATACATGACATACAGATAGTCAGTACTGCTACATCTATACATTTATGACATACCAGATTTGCAAATACAGTACTGTTTGTGATACAGAAGGAGTCAGGAAAAGGGAGTATATACATTTGACGTAGAAACTGTACATTGGAGGAGGTTGGGTGGGGGGGGGTTGGGTACACTGGGATATTGACAACCATACTGGGTAATCTACATTGGAGGTGGTTGGGGGGGGGGGGGCACACTGTATATACAAGCAAAACTGTACATTGAGGGGGGGGGGACACTGTCAGACACTAGGGCTGTCAGTCGTCCCTAAGAATACCATTTGACTGTGAATGAGCTGAAATGAGGCAAATCCGAATGAAATTTGAAAACATTTACATAATGTTACCACATTGACCCTTTCACTGCCACACTACCAAACGGTTAACCCTTTCACTGCGACAATACAGAAGGTTAACCATTTCACTGCCCCACGAGTCACGACAGCAGGTTAACCCTTTACTATCACACTAGACGGCGAACCTAAAATGTAGTACAGGCTACAGGCTTTCCGGTTTCGAAAAAACAATTATAAAAACGTGTGAAGTGCACACTATTTCCTCGTTTAAGCCACTGCAACGGCTTTGCCTGAAGAATTTACTACATGACCGGGACGTTCTAACTTGTTTGCCGACAGGATTGGGGAAAAGTTTGGTCCGTTCGGCGGCAGCTTCCAGGGGAAGTACATACACCGGAAATTCTACCCGGGAACGAGGTTAGCGATGAGACCAGGGTCCACGTGTAGAAGATATAATTAGAATAGGACGGAGGGCTGACCTGAGACCCGGTTAATCCGGTGATGTTCTACGTTCAAGTGACCCGACCGTTGACACTAGATCAGTAGCCTACACCTATTCTGAGAATCTTCACGCACACGGGACGTCCTCATCTGCGCTACACGTTAAAAATGTCATGTGCAACGCGGCCCGGTGAGCTTAGTGTAATCTCTTGTAACCAACCACTTCGGGGAGCAGGAGATGCCGTGGCTTAGCGAGGCGCCCACAGTGGAGAGGAGCAGGAGACGGCCGCTCTTGTGCAGAGCAGGAGATAAGAGGGGGGGTTGCTAAATTTGGAGTCTCAGTAATTGATACCATAAGGATTTAGTCGAGGCCAGCGTCCTGGGAAGAGTGTACATCAGGTCAGAAGTGTGTAGCCTACTTCCGGCCTGGATGGAAAATATCCAGAGTATATCGCCACTATAAGCAGGTCATTTGTGACTTGGCACAGTCTAACCCGCCTTGTTAAAGGAAAACTCCAACATTTTGGGAAATTAGCTCATTTAACATCTTCCCTGGAGTTAGAGAAGATGCATACCTTTTTCATCTCTCTGCATGCATTGGGCTTAGGAAACGCCTGGACCGTTAGCCTAGCTTAGCTTAATCACTGGAAGTGGGGCAGACATCTAGCCTAGTTCACTAGTCAGGAAATACTCTAAATACAATCAAAATACAACTCCCAAACGTTCCTGTAAACATGTTGTGACCTGTGTATTTACTAGGGCTGACCCCTATTAGTCGATTCGTCGACTAATCGGTCGAAGAGGAGCCGTAGTCGACTGGCCAACCTCTTAGTCGAATATAATAATAATAAAAAAAAAAAAAAAGTATCATTCTTTCCAAAAGAAAAGAGGCCTAGAAGCGCGTCTATACTTTCCGTAGCTGCATTTCTGCAGGACGCTCTCTGATTGGCCACTGACTGAAGCTCTCCGACATGTTTGCCCAATCGCGTGACGAGCTGTCTTTGCCCATTTCCGCGTCGAACAGCAAACTACCTGGCGTTCTATCGCCATGCTCTAAGACAAACTAACCTTAACCTACTTCGAAAGAGTGCCTAAGCCTAACCAGTGTAGAAACTGACGTCGGCCAATCAGAGAGCGTCCTGCAGAAATGCGGCTACGGAAAGTAGACGCCCTAGAAGCGTGGCTAACGCTAATGGCACGCATACCAGAGGCTAACTGCCTACGAAAACAGGCACAGAGGATTTCACCCATCTAATGAACACACTAGACTAGACAAATATCAAGATGTATCCATCAGTGGACCAATTGCATGCTTTTGCAGACGACAAGAAGCCTTCAGTCGACTCCTTCAGACATTAAGCACCCCCCACAGCCCAAATGGATCATGGAAATTAGGTCGAGATTGTAGGCAAATAAATAACCCTGCAAGGCTGGTGTACCAACTTAATATTATTCTGGTGTACCAACGTAATATTCATCTTTTCAACAATTCTATATGGCAGCCTTGAATATATAGAACATGTTTGTTAAGTGTTTTGCAAAGAAACTTAATCTAAACTCATCTGAATCCAACTAGCCTACATCTAAACCAGTCTGAATCAAATTAGTCGACTAAAGTAGTCTGAATCTAACTAGTCTACATCTAAACTCGTCTGAATCTAACTAGTCTACATCTAAACTCATCTGAATCCAACTAGTCTACATCTAAATTCCCAGCAGCGTTCTTCTCCTGTATTGGACAGGTTTGTTTCTGGTGGGTGCAATAAATGATTTATTTCCTTCCCTGCTACCCCCCCCAAGAGTAACCAACCTTCTCTAATAGTGCATTAGGTAGGCAGTGTTCCTGGCTCCAGAAGGCGCAGCCAAATCGATCAGATTCATCCTCTTATGACATCACAAACTGCAATAATTCTGAACAGTTTGTTAATCCGACTTCAACCCACCTGCCCCCCCCCCCCCCCCCCCCCCCATGATTCAAATAGAAAATTTAAAAACCGACGACTGCATGAAAACTCAGGTTGAAATGGTTTATTAGTTAAGAAATACCTTGTTACAAATGTGATACAATGTTTTCATTCTACGTTCTCCACCGCGAGAGAATCTAGGCCAACGTCTGACACTTTGTTTTTCTCCTTTTTTTTTTATTTTCATTTATTTATTTTTTATTTTAAACACTCATCACAAGAAATTAAAAGAAAAAAAATCTATACAACAGCATATCACTACAGAAGTGAATTAGTCAAAACTGCCGTAACAAAAGATTTTGGTTAGCGAGAAGCTTAGAAGCGTGATTGTTGTGCGTATGTGTGTGTGGTGGCGTGCGTGTGCGCACGCACAGAAAGACGTGTTTGCTAAAAAGTGGCACTGGTTACCCTCGATGACTCTGCCGTCACGCGGTCCTCCCGTTTGTAAATCAGCAGTGTATAAAAATAGAAAAAAGGCCATCATTAAAGAACTTTAAAGCAATCCAGCTTCAGCTTTAAAATGACAGATAAGCCATTGATGGGCGTTCACCCCCCCCCCTGCACGCTCAAGTAAGGCGTCACACCACAGATGTTTAAATATGAAGTGAGTAAAAATAAGAAAAAAAGAAAAACGATCGACAAGGTAAAGGGGATATTCTGAATAAACTTTTTTTCTCTCTACAAAATCAATTCAACCCAATGTTTTCGTGTATGACATCGCTCCGGATCCTTGGAATATATATATATATAGCCTTTCAGATTACTTTTATTTTTTAAACAGTAGCTTAGCTTCTTTTCAGAAAACCTTCAAAATGAAAAAAAAATTAAATAAACATTTCAACTCAAAAAAAAAAAAAAAAAAGCACTAATTGCGTATTAAATGTTGGCATTCTTCGACAAAAATGAGGAAAAAGAATCAAAATATATACAGCACGGAAAATATCATATGCAATATGCAAAGGCTTCATGTTGCTTTGGGCAACCGCCCCCCCTCCCCCCCCCCCCTCGAAATATAAGCCGGTCTTCACTGAAGACCCCTCGAACCCTGAACCCCCCCCCCCCCCCCCCCGACCCTGCTCACGGAACATCACGAAACACGATTACGTCACTAAGCCCGTTAGTTTGGGAAATGTGCCCCACGTTGAAGCTCCCTTCCTCTCCTCCTCCCGCTCTCCCTCCTTCCTTCAGGCGGAGATGGAGGGAGAGATGGAGGGAGGGGTGAGGGCCTCGACGCAGTCGCTCCACTCGTCGGTCTCGGTGTCGTAGACCTCCAGGGTGTTGAGGAACTCGTTCCCGTCGAAGCCGCCCACGGCGCAGATGGCGTCTCCCAGCACGGCCACGCCCGCGTTGCTGCGCGCCGACGTCATGCTGCCCAGCATCCTCCACTCGCTGCGGGCCGGGTCGTAGGCCTCCACGCAGCGCAGGGCCCGGGAGCCATCGAACCCACCCACCACCACCAGCCTGCCTGCAGAGAGAGAGAGGGGGGGGGGGGGGGGAGTTTATGTACATAAACTGGTGATATAAATTACAAATTCAACCTTCCCCCTAAGGTGCGCCCGTGGCAAAACGCTCCCGCGCACATCTGAAATCTGTCGCGCAAAAAAAAAAAAATAATAATTCAACAAACATGACCATGTTCACGTCTTAAACTCATACTGAGGCCTAAGTTTAGGTTTTAAATTGCATATCATCACTCATTTATTTATTGTCACACAGAGCAGAAGAATTTTGCCAAAACAAACCAATAGTATCCAGCTGCAGAATGGCAGACCAGCCACACTCAAACGCATTTCCTTTGATTTAATTATACATCAAATGATTTATGTCAAGGATTGCAATGCCTCGTTTGAATGAAGTTAATTTTTCACCTCGATAACGTCAACATTCAGGGTGAATGTAATGTGAGAAATTGGGATAAAAAATGTAATAAAAATTAAAAAAATATATATTTTGTTGATTGGATCGGGAAAGATTGGTATCGGTAGATACTCAAAATCACATGATCGGGATCAGATCGGGAGCAAAAAAAAATTATCGGGACATCCCTAACGGTAACCTGTTGCGTGTGACGTTACCAAGAGAAGCCCCGCTTTCAGTGCTTTGTGGGCAGCGCTACTGCACGCTCACACAGACACACACAACAGATGAGGAAGTGGACAGATCCGACCAGCATTGCTGGCTCCTCACAATGCAAACGCGAAAATGTACACTACAGATGAACTGCAGAGAAAATGTCCAATTTATCATCCCGGTCGAGACTAATTGGAAGCGGAGTGCAACGCGTGCAAAGCTTGACCATAATGTTTATGTGTCTAATAAAGGTGCTGGCGATCTCAAAGCTCACATGGACACAGCAAAACATTACAAACAAAGCAGTGCGAGGAGAGAGTTTGATGGCAAATTGATAAGAATGCAGCTATACAGAGAGAAAGAAAATAATTGAAAACTATTTTGATGCCTCAAAATGATGTTTTGGTTTGATAAATGCTTATGATACAATCATTCTAAGGATTATGTGTGTAATAAATTAGTTTAGTACACTAATTGCAACAAATCTGAAACTGCATAGTGCACTTTTAAATTAGTATCTTTGTGAGGTTTCCGTTTTATAATTTACATTACATTGAAAAGATAGATATATTTTTTAAAGCTGGATTTTCTAATACAGAAGAGGTATTATTTAGAACATTACATCATATTTTTCTTGTTATTTATTTTGTCCAGTAAGACTTGAAAATATATATTATTTTGTCATAGGTTGATTTAGTTATTTTCTTGAGATTTGTCATAGATTACTTTAGGCATAATACAGCATGTTGAGTAACTTTGGTTATAGAGATATTATTTTGTTATATAAAATAATATAAACAATAATTTTATATCCATACAGAGGAGGTATACTTTAAATATATTATAATGATAAGGCATCTTTGAGTAAACTTTGATTAAGTATCTTGAGGCTGAAGGCAGTCCTCTTTAAAAAAAAAAATCACAATATGGTCACCCTTGAAGTCGCATTATAATTCACTTATTATATTTCATAGTTTTCCTTTTATTCGATATTTTTATTAATTATTCATCCAGGGACCTTCGTGTTACCATAGGGAATGAGTCTGAGGTCGCCAAAGTGCAATACCGGCCGCATCCAGCTAGACGGCGGTATCGAGCACCCTTTGTAACCTTGTATCTTGGCCTGTGTAACGGCCAAATGGCTCCGGTTTCATTTTTCCTTGTCGGGCGAGGGGAGCGGTTCTCCCGGTTCCATTGAAGCGCGTCAAATATCCCCGATCCATATGTTGTGGTGGGTTGTGCCGTGGACAAAATGGACATTGGATGTACCAGATGACGATCAAACAATTGGAATATAATTTTTGGAATACTCCCGATCACAGGTAAGAACGATCTGACGTAAATTTTAGCTTGATCCTGCAATGCTTTTATACCGATCGGGCTGATAAGCATTTATAGTGTTCAATACGAATGCCGTTACTGACAATCAAATAATCAGAAACGACCCCCGGCTCCTTTTTCATGCATTCATGATGGAACATAATACCCATGATATAGATTTGATTCGGAATAATAGCGTGTACAGGCAAGAAACGGCAACGTCTATAGTGGAATTGACGTATACGGCTATAACTCAGCATTTCGGAAATTACCCTAGACCGCTCTAAAACCATAATTATATTCACCACAGTATAACACAGGAACGTATGGATGGAAACATTTATTCTTTTTCACATATTGAACGATAGATGGGCCATAGTATTGTATCCATAGCTATAATATAGAATATAGTTATAGCTCTACAAACAAGGTGATGCACTTCTATATTTTAAAGCGTGGCAGTGCTAGAGCGGGGCCCGACTAATTCCCAGCGGTCAATGTGTTAAGACGGCTGCCACAGAATGCCCAACAAAGTCGCAAGCGGTACGTTGAAGCCAACGAGTTACCACGGCAACATTCTAGAGGAAAGGTGTGTTGAAAAATCGCTTGTGCACTTATCCACACAGAAACGCTCATTTCCATCAACACCCACCAGACTCGACTCCTCCCGCCCCTGGTTCTCTCGCTCTCTCTCCACCTACCGGCATGGACGGTCACCCCGGCTCCCCTGCGCGCCACGTTCATGGGGGCGACGAGGGTCCAGGTGTCGTTCTCCGGGTTGTAGCGCTCCACCGTGTTCAGGCAGTTCCAAGACTCCGCCCCTCCGATCACATACATGAAGCCGTCCAGCTCGCACACCGCCGCCTGGTGCCTCCCTGTGACACGAAACAAGCGCACAGTTACTAAATAAATCTTTATTTACTCTGTAGCTTTGTTATATATATATACATATACACTCTACATATTCACAGTTACTAAATACATCTGTAGGTCAGGGGTTCTCAAACTTTTTTATACCACAACCCCATTTTAAATTAGGATTTCTTTTGGCGACCCCACTTAATCGCGTAATTTCAACATGGAAATAAGGAATATCAAAATAAAAGCACACGTTATTGAACTTGATCATGCATATTTATTAGAAAATTCAATCGCAGCACTGTTATCAATGAAATTAATGAATATTATCAACAAAAACATAATTGTTTCTGTATAAACATTTATAAAACGAGGCCTATTTAGCCAAAATATGTTGCCAGAACATGAAGAAAATGTGTTCATGTGCGCTTTGGCGGAGATCCGGTTCTACTCTGAAAATCCGGCCTCACAGAGGTATGTTGATGACGAGCTTTCTCAACACTGGGTACTCGTTCCGGACTGATATCCAGAACTTTGCGAGGGCCTGTCCAGTGAATTTGACTTTCAGTAGCTCGTCGCACGAAAGACGAATTACCCCAAAATCTCCGCTGATTAACCTGGAGTGTCACTAACGGAGTTTCGTAATCCAGCTCATTATCAGCACATTTCTCTGCCAATCGGTTGTTTTTGTGTGCAAGGAAAATCTGCGCTTCTCAGAGTTAAATGCCAACTTAATTTAGTTGTGCGTGCAATGACAATAAAGTTGAATCAAATCTAATTAACTATTCACAAAAACCCACATAACACCATGTCCTGGCCATGGACTGTGTTGCAACGTTTCCATTTTAGAGAGGAACCACAAAGTCCTTAGTGGTAAAAGTTCAAAGACGGAATAAAGAATTGTGGGGACTTGTTTTGCCAGCTCTCATAAGAGTAAAAGCTAATTTGGGGGTTGGAATTAGGGTCGGTTGGTTAGGGTTAAGTTATGAATCTAAATCGGTGGAATGTCCTCACAAAACAAACGTCTGTTTGTGAGTGAAAAGAGTGCAAGTGAGGCCATAGGGAGGTGTAGTGGTTACATCATTGGTGTTTCCCGCGTGGTCCACCCTCCTTGAAATTGCCATGTATTTCCAATGGACCCGTTTCTAAATCGTCTCGTTTAAAAAAAAATAAAGCATGAACATTGGCATGGTGTAGCTTTCTGTGTGTATTCATCCACAATCTATAGCTCAACATAAAAATCTCGCAATTAATCGTAAAAGTAGCAAAACAACAACTAGAGTTGTTCCGATACCGATACCAGTATCGGAAATGCCGCCGATACTGCCTAAAATGCTGGTATCGGCGAGTACCCTCTAATTCTGCCCTCCGATACCATATGACGTAATTTATCAACAACACTGCGGTCTGCTGAGTGAGCATTATAAAACAAACGTGTTTTTAACCGACGTGAATTAAAGTGTCAATGCCATTATTTTTAACAGCAGATACTTTCTTAAAATGCCATCGTCCCGACAGAGCGCTGTTGACGGGGAGCTCCGATGGGTTCGCTTGGTGGTGTTATTAGCATTGAACAGCTAACCGAAAGCTAGCTAACTTAGCCCCCGTTAACGTCGTCACTGATCGACCACCTCGCATACACAATTAATGACATGTTGCAGACATGTGACAATGTTTAGCTTTTAGTGCCAAATGATAAGAGTCTGAGGCAGAGTCTCAAAAGAGAATGTTGAATATTTATTGTGCAAAAATCCCAACAGAGCCTCTGCTACTTAAACGGAGCCTTGTGGAAGCAAGTGCAGCAACGAATAATGTCTGTGTGGAACTAATGTGCCAACAACCTTTCCGTGGGTGAACTCATTGATAGTTTTCAATTACTGATACTAATACTAATCTATACATTCACCTGTTGAATAAATACCATTACTTTATAGTTATTACTAAAAAACAGTATATATAAAACAGTAGCTGTATAAAAAAAAATATATATATTTTTTATTATTATAATTTTTTACTGTATGCACTGGTATCGGATCAGTATCGGTATCGGCCGATACCCAAAGCTTAGGTATCGGAATCGGATCGGGAAGGAAAAAATGGTATCGGAACATCTAATAACGTTTATGTTTTCGTTCACTTTGGCGCTGCTGACTGACGTCACCACAGCATAGACTCCTGGTTGTATTAGGCGACAGCACTGAACTACTGGTAAGTGTAGTTATTTTTTAACTACAAATTAAAAACCTTATAACTAACTTTATTTCAACCACAAATGCTTAAACAATAATGTTAGTGATAGAAGGGAACTCATTTTGTGCAAAAATGGAAAGCTTGCCAATGTTTATGAGGCAGAATTATTATAATAGCCGATAATACATTTTCCCAAAGATAAATCCCTATACGGGTGGACCGCGCAGGAAACTAAAGTGACGTCAGACTACACCTCCCTATAGGAAACTAAAGTGAGGTCAGACTACACCTCCCTATACAGGAAACTAAAGTGACGTCAGACTACACCTCCCTATACAGGAAACTAAAGTGACGTCAGACTACACCTCCCTATACAGGAAACTACAGTGACGTCAGACTACACCTCCCTATAGGAAATTACAGTGACGTCAGGCTACACCTCCCTATAGGAAACTACAGTGACGTCAGACTACACCTCCCTATAGGAAACTAGTGACGTGAGACTACACCTCCCTATTGCCATTAACACCTTAACGCTAGCGCAGGATCAGTCAGAGGAGTAGAATAAAGACATTTCTGCACAGTTCCATCTATGATTTCTGGTATTCATTCCTGGTAATTGTGTTTGCTAGATATGACCATACTTTGTCAATAGACATTAAACGCCAGCAATTTGTAGCTAAACCCAAAATAATTGTTGGTTTTGGGTGTTCGAGGAAAAACATTCATCTCCTGACAGCCAGGCTTTAATACGTCAACACTTACTGATGTTCAGAGGGGCACAGTTGGTCCAGGCTTTGCTCACGGGGTCAAAGGCGTCACAGTTCTTCAGACCCTTCTGTCCGCAGGGGTCGGATCCTCCAACAACATACAGCTTGCTGTTCAAGGTGCAGACACCTGCAATGGACACGAAGGAAAGATGGAGGTTAAGCTACGAGAACCAGAATTCACAGGGATTCTGTCTCTTGAGGCGACTCCGACTCATCACACAAATAACATCTTTGAAACATTTAACAATCATTCGGTGAGTTATTAGTTTCGAAATAGGGATGCATCGATTCGATCCGATATTGATATCGGATATCGGGCCCGATATGACTAAAATAGCTAGAGCGGGTATAGAGACAATTAAAAATGATTTTTTTATTAAATTATAAATAACAATTCAGTACATTATCTATGTGTGAATTTTTTACATTTTTAGTTAGGAAAGTAATGTTTTAAGTAGGGATGCTCGATATTGGCTTTTTTACCGATACCGATATTGTCCAACTCTTAATTTCCGATACCGATATCAACCGATACCGATATATGCAGGGTTTCCCCCACCAAAAAACTGAATAATTTCAGGTAACTAATAATGTCACTGGATATATATATAACAAATATTGTTATTGTTTTTATTTTTTTTTAAACCGATACCGATATTTTCCGATATCACATTTTACTGCCGATATCGGCCGATAATATCGGTCGGACGATAATATCGGACATCCCTAGTTTTAAGTCAAGCCTGATGTTGCCTTGCACAAAATAATGATCCCAGGCTCTTCCACACAGTGAGGCATACAGTTCATTAATTCAACAATGGGTATCGGATCGGTACTCGGTATCGGCCAATACCCAAAGCCCAGGTATCGGTATCGGGACCGAAAAGGTGGGATCGGTGCCTCCCTATTGTGAAATCAGTGGATCGTGCAGATTATTATTCCAAGCGGCAGGGCACAGGAGTCATGTGACTGACCTGCGTTGCAGCGGTTGGTCCGGAGCTCTGGCACCTGAGCCCACTCGTCAGAGTGCGGGTCGTACGTCTCCCCACAGCTCAGCTCATCTGAGTGGCCATTGGAGCCGCCCATCACGTACAGCTGACCCTGTGTGGTTGAGAGAAGGGGGCGGGGTTCAGGGTTAGAACACTTTTCCGATAGGTCAGGTGACACACACAGGCCATGGATTAAGTTAGGGAGCGTTGCGTACCATGAGCACAGCCATCTGGAAGCGAGCCCTGGGAGTCCGCATGGGAGCGATGAAGGTCCAGCGGTCCTCTTTGGGGTCGTAACACTCGACAGTCCTCAGACACTCCTCCCTGTTGTAACCTCCTGCAGACAGAGTGAGCAGGGTCACACAGAGTAAGCAGGGCAGTGGCGTCATTTCATGCCAGGTATGGCAAGGAGGGAGGGTGGGGGGTGTTTCCCCCCCTTGGTGGATTTTTTTTGTCAAATCAGTTGTGCAATAGTCACTTTTGGTGAGTTGTTTCTATACAATTCACTTATGACATTTAGGTACGACACAGGACTACAAAAGCATTAATATAATATAAATGTGTCAACAGACTACAATATTTTGCATACAAATTATGCTGAGCAGAATGTAATATCATAACTGTCTATTATTTTTCTTGCAATTGAGCCAATTTTCCTTAGGTAGCCTACGCTGTGTGTTCAACAGAATGTAGTATCAAAAACATTCACAACGTTCACAAAAAGTATGAGTTACTGAATGCTGAACTGCACTGTTATAATCACTAAGCCATTGTAAGACCTGCATCACTCGTCTCTGCTGCCCTTTGATTAAAAAAACATCCTTATGTCCATTTTCCTTTATTTTTTGGTGGCATATTTGAGTTAGTCACCTAGTAAAAGTCACCTAGTAAAAGTGAGATAATCGACAATATCAAAACATGCTAGGGCTGTACCAAATAGTTCGAAGCTTCGTTCATAATGTTGACATTAGAATTCTAAATCAACATTTGGATTTTCTATAAAAAACATTTTTATAAATATAAATTTGCCAAAACAACACCCCTGGAGCAGGGTCACAGACACCATGCTTTGTCCATTTGACCTCCACTTGGTATGTTTACATGTCGCTCCCTTTCCACTCATTCATTCTGATGAACACTGGTTAGGCCTAACCTCCCACTGGGCAGACGGCCGTATATGTAACATTAATGCAGACACGGTGGTGTACATTTCATAACATTAATATATCCCCTAAGCCCCCATTGGTTAATTACATTTAATTATACTTCATTGCCAAGAATGCAAAGCGGTTAACAGATTATAATGTAGACGTTGGCGGTTTTCCTTTGAGGCCACTGTTCACACCTCCTCCTCCCCTCAGCCCCCCTTATCATCCCCTTCCTCCCCCCGTATCCTGCCCTTCCTCCCCCCTTATCCTCCTGAATTTGTATTTGACCATCAACGCTGTAACAATACATTTGTATCCACCATGAAGATCTGACCACGTGCATAATTAAGCTCTCCGGTTCCACCACAGCGGGTTTTGTTTTTAATTTTTAACTCGACCAAATCAACACGACCAATCTTTCGCCGTAGTCTAAAAACATCTGAAATGAAGGGAGAAATAATAAATAAAAAACCTAACCTTCTTTCGGTCTTCGATCATCATCCACTAAATAATCGTCCTAGTCTATATTACTACCTACTATACTAATGTGTCTCTACTACTATGCACCAACACTGCAGCACCCAAGGAGTACCTGCTGCGATGAGCCTGCCGTGCAGGGCGGCGGTGCCCAGGCCAGAGCGGGCGTAGTGCATGGGGGAGAGCGGGTGTTCCTCTAGCTCCTCGGGCTGCTGCGCCTCGAAACTCAGGCTCTTCATCAGGCAGGGGGTGGCGTTGGGGGAGGTCTGAGGGCTGCTGCGGCCGTGCAGGAAGATCACACACAGCACACCATCCAGCACAGCCAGACACAGGTAGTTGTTGTCTAGACGGAGAGACGGAGCGGTTGGTGGGATGAAAGAAAACATTAATGGAATGCAGCTACAGAGCCTCGACTCGTTCAAAATCAAATAAAATGTATTTGTAAGGCCCAACAACACATGTTAATGTCCCCACGGACACGTCTTCTTTAAACAAGTCAAGAAGAAACATCACAATAAATCAAGAACAAAAAAAAAACACCATAAAGTCCCAAAATAAATGCAACACTCCCAGACACACCCCACTCGAAGGTAAGGAAAAACTCACTAAAACCTAGCAATAGGAAAAAATGCACCACAGGCAATGTGGAGAGAAACCTTAGAAGGGCCATTCAAGGGTGGGGGGGGATCTCCCTTCTTAGATGTCGGTGATAGTAGTGTTTCAATAAAACAGGCGGACAGTTGGTAAGCATGCATTCATATTCAACTCTTCAGAATTAGAAAAATGAATATACTGACATTTAAAAAAGGAGCAATAGGTGGCCGTTGATATTGGGCAGAACTTTTCATTTTAAATCCTTAACAGAATTCGACAACAACTTTCCCAATCAGAACGCATCAGGATGCCTCCAAAGCTCTGCCCCGCCAGGTAGCTAGCTAGCAGGCAACGATGAGTTAGCAGCAGGCATTTGTGTACATGCACAACTGTCACTAGAGGGTTTTGCTAGACAGCTCACTCGTTCCAATCATTTGACTTGGTCGCTCATTTGACTGGATCTGCCCCTCGAGTATTATCAATTACAGTAAAGATAAAATCAATCTAAAATAATCTGCAGCCGCTTATTGATCCTTTAACCTCTTAAGCCAGAGCGGTCAGGTATGAGAATGACATCACGCCATAAATCCATCTCTACAGAATGTATGAATTAATGTTGCGTTTTTTCCCCAGAGGTAAAGACCCTAACTCCGTCAAAACAACATTCAAAGTGTATATTTTCAGCACTATGTTTGGTTACCAATGATTTTAAGTGTTAGTGAAATATAATTTTATAGAAATCTCAGGCCATCAAGTCGGAAAGAGGAGGCTTGACGCAAGGATTTGGCGCAACCTAACTTGAATGTAGTCCTTTGAGAAGAGACCCAGGGCTTTCGATGGGCTTTCGAATAAAAAAAATAAACTACACTTCCCAGCTCATGCCCTGTCAATCGTCAAGACAGTTTTTAATTTTTTTTCTCTTTATTTTTGGAATCATATCTCACAGGTGGAATTTTCTGAAAATAGGGCTAGGGTTTAAGAGGTTAACCTGTGGGTGGCTGATTGGCGCCGTGGGCAAGGCGCTCGCCTCTGCGCTGGGTTAGAGCCCAGCTCTCTGCATTGCTACCGGCTGGCCGGTCGTTCATACCAACACAATTGGCAGTGTTAGAGGGTGGGAAAGCCGGTGGGTGGGGATTTGACCTTGTGGACAGCGACTCCTACAGGTCGGTTTGGTGACGCCGGTGCGACGGAAGCAGGAAGTGACGGGGGCAGCGTGAGCCTCCCACGTGTTACTCCTCGCCACTGAGAGTTCGATGAGATAGGCTGCCTCCTTGTGTACCGGAGAGGACAGGTGATGCAAGGCTTGTCCTCACTACAACCGATCTGTGGGAGGCATAGTCTAGCGGCGTTCAAGACAGGGGAGGGAAGAATTGGATATACTAAATTGGGATGTGGAGAAATAGAAAATGGGGAGAAAGTAGATAAAAAATAAATAAAGAGGTTAACCCGTTAACATTCGGGGGCCGGCATGCATGCGTGTACGTCGCGGCACTTCGTGAAATCTGCCGGCTCCGGGCTACGCTTCTCCTGATCATTCAATATACATTGTTGGAAAGTTGAATTTACCGCCTATCGATCATCACCTCACTCAACCTATTGCGTGCTTCGGGTCTCGAGTTACAAAATATCCGGCGAGCGTCATTTGACAAGCCGTTCGGACAAGTGACCACGTCCGGTTGTGAGCAGTCGTGAACTGACCAGCCACTGCCGATGGCAAAAATGATTGACCACCGTTGTAGCCAAGGAGCGTCTGCTCCGAAAAAGCGATCTCAGACGAGCGCTGATTGCAACGTGAAAGGGGTAGAAGACCAACAAGTTCTTTGTTTTGACTCGAGTGTCTGAACAAGCAGACGGCCATTTTGGATAATCACGCTGAATTATTGTGGTACACACATTACAAAAACCTTTGTAAAACACAAATTTCTCATGGGATTTTTATAAACTTTGAGCCTGTATGACTAAGACCCAAAAACAGGCATCTGGCAACAAGTCAACACAAAAGTAAGGAGCAAATATTTTATTTCAGTGTCATCAAACCTGTTTCTCTATGACATTAGCACTCAAAGTGAAACTTCAGAATGTTACCTTTCAAAAGAGACCAGACTTACTTTGGGTATACAATCGACAGGCGTTTTATGCTAAATGAATGTGCCCGACTGTTAAGAGGTTAAGGAATAAAAGTGATGGCTTAGGAATCAGTTGGTCTCCGAGAAGCCAGTCAAATGAATTATTGTTGGTAAGCGTTTATTTAAAATGTAAAAGTACAAAGTAAGTTGTTGTCTTGAGGACAAGGAGGGAGAAATGGAGGAGGGAGAAATGGGGGAAGAAGATGCATTTATCTAAAGGGAGGGGAATGATAGATGCAGATAGCAAATTATGAGTCTATTTGGGAGATGAAATATGACAAGAGCACAAAGAGGAGAGAAAGACGTCACTGGGAACCTTTGAAGATTAACGGAACAAAACAGCTACCTTCAAGCCTCCCAGACTTCCTTTTTAAGGCATCTATAGTCGGTTGCGGTTATAAAACTATTTAACCCGAGTCTTCTCCTTCCCTGCCTCCCTCCCTCTCAGACACTCGAGACATGTGTGTGGGCACTTACTGGTGGTCTTCTCGGAGGCGATGTACTTCCACTCTCTCCTGGCAGTCTGTTTGGGGGTGTTGCTGGGCTGGTTCGAAGGAGACAGGCTTCCGGATGAGCTGGAGCTCAGCTGTCTCTGGGCACTCTCACGAAGGGGCTTCTTCTGCAAGAGCACAGGGCAAGAGCTACTGAAAACCAAGCCTGGAGAACCAGCCGCCTGCCAGCACAGGGCAAGAGCTACTGAAAACCAAGCCTGGAGAACCAGCCGCCTGCCAGCACAGGGCAAGAGCTACTGAAAACCAAGCCTGGAGAACCAGCTGCCTGCCAGCACAGGGCAGCTACACACCAAGCCTGGAGAACCAGCTGCCCGCCATGGGCTCTCTAATGCCGACTTATAAACTAGTAAAATGAATGGCTCTATTCCAAACCCACAACCCGATAAACTCATGTGAACCAAACACACAAGCCGGACGTAGGATCTCACCTGAAGCGATCGCACACAGTCCGCAATACAAGCCAAGCTGAAAAGCTGAGGACGTCATAACTAGCCACCGTTACAACTGGCCCAGATCGTTATAAAATGCTTGAGAATCGGCATGGAAGCTTTGCAGTAATGCAGAACAGCCTAAGAAGGCCTTAAAGATTATGTTTGCTTCAATCCACTGGACTCAGACAATAGTATTTCTATCAAGGCCAGACTGTGCTTAATGGGTTTGGTGCGGCCAACATATAAAACCAACCCAGGCACATGCTCAGTACCTGCACAAAATCTACCTAAGGCAACGACATACAGGCAATATTTGGAGGTATGGAGGCAAAATACTTTTGATATCGGCATAACTGGTGTCAGAAGTGGCACCCCACACTGCCTCACGACGATGCAGATGCATCATGGCTCTTAACACTTTGAATGCCACCCACGAGTTTTCTCGTGTTATTACCCCCCGGGTTGAATGCCCACTCACGAGAATATTCGTTTTATTATTTTTTTTTTTAAATTAGCTATCTGAAATCATATTGCATCAAGCAAGCCTACCGTTGGAGATCCAGTCACCCCAGGCGCTCAGATGTGAAAAAAGCACCCCCCATAGTCTCCCAGATGGTAAATCACCCTTTTGGATTGGGAGAAAGGATTTCTGACTCCACATTTTACATCTCACTCACGCAGCCGGCATCGACCGGCATCACTCCGGAGCCTGAAGAGCAGCGGGATTATGTGTTCTACTGTATACACGGTTGATCAATACAATGATCGATTTTTTCGAATAGTGATCAGGAATTGGAATAATCCATTTGAATACCATCTGATCTCAGGTAAGGAATCTATGTCATCAGTCTTAGGATAATCAGACTCGTTTTCACGGATATATAAGCGTTTCCCCTTATGATATGGCTGTTTTGACTGTAAAAGCCATCAGGAAATAAGAGCAGCGATTATCAGCGCGCGGCACGCGCGTGCGTGCGCACGCACGCACAGATATACTATCGATTATCTAGCGTTTATTTGAAAACGATTCATAAATAGGCAGACAAATGACAACGTTCTAGAATATCCCAGTAAAAGGCGATCATCATAGAATGGGTTGTTTTTTCCCGCAAAAACGAGTGATTTTCAAAATGCTATCAAACGGAAATGAAGCGATAAAAAAACAATCTGCCATGACAATGTTGACTGGAAAATGAGTCTTTGATAAGCGATGGGCAGATTAGACACATAGCCATAATTTAAAACATAGATTAGGCGATATTAACGTTAACATTGGAGTGGATGAAATTTTATAGCGTCGTGAATATGAACGTTATATCGGAATGTTCTGGGGTATTTCCTGGAAGGAGAGATATAGGACGCTAAGCTAATAACATTAAATCGAAATGGCGTTTCGGTTATACACAAGCTAGAGCTAAAACTCAAAATGCATATCATCTGTATCATGGTCCACCATGAATGCATGAAAGGGGGGGGGGCAGAGGACGTAGTTTCCGATTATTGATTACCAATAACGGCATTAGCCTCATACGCTGACCGGGTGGATGGCTATCAAAAGCAAGGCCCGACCAATCCATTTGTCCATTGGCTGATGCTATATTCCTTTACGGCATACTGAATTCAGCGTCCCAAAAACTATTCCAGGCGATCGGCTACAGGCATAGCTTTAGGCTAACAAAAAAGTCAACCATGATAAATACAAAAAAAAAAAAAACGGTCTGTAACAGGGAACACTGCATTATCGAGACAGCGCCCCTACAAGGATATGGCCAGTAATGCACTTTTCCCGAATTCCAAGAGTAGGGTAAATCTGCAGTGACATAGAGTAGGATATTACAATGGAATAAAAGCCAAAACAACCTTACCACGTATATATACACGTGGTTGGCCCTCAAGCGTTGGATCCGAAACACGTATATACGTGGTTGGCCACGAATGTGTTAAGGCTGTGAGCTGCTATATGTGTACCTGTACGAACTGGAGGTGGTCCTCCTCTCCGAACACCTCCGTCTGCCCCTCCATCACCAGCACTCCATCCAGCAGCTTGTGGTCGGCCGAGTAGTACAGTGTTTGCACCTGCAAGAAACACAACGACAACAACACACCCATGTGGCTGTCTCCATGGCAACACGGCAAGAGCCCCGACAACGGGGGGAAGGACAGCGTTGGAAGGGGAGGGGGGCGGGGGGGGGTAGTGTGGGAAGGCTCGATTCTTTCGTCGCTTAGATGGAGAGCTTCTCGTAGAAATCGGCACACATCCAATCAACAAACACGTGCACACACACAAAGCTGCTGTATGAAGGAGGTTACACGAGAGTAGTCTGCTTGTGTTGGTCTCCCTCCTCATTGTCTAGAAAAGGACGCAGCGTGGAGAGGGGGAGGGGTTAAGAAGCAGCAGCGTCTGGAAATGTCTTCAGGATAGAGGGATGAACAGAGAAGGAGGAGGGGTAAATTGCGATGACTCCTTCACCACCTCCTCTGCTGTCTAGCACCACTGTGGAGTTGAGCAGGAGCCACTGATGATCGAAGAAAAAAAAAAAAAAAAAAAAGGGAGGCAACCTTTCAATCCAGAGGTTGACAGTAGGTGTGGAGCCAACTGGTGCACCGATCGTTTAACTGGTAGTAAACCATGGAGCCAACTGGTAAACCTTTAATTTACCTAGTAGTAAACCATAGAGCTAACTGCTACACCTATTGTTTAACTGGTAGTAAACCATGGAGCTAACTGGTATACATATTGTTTACCTAGTAGTAAACCATGGAGCTAACTGGTATACATATTGTTTACCTAGTAGTAAACCATGGAGCTAACTGGTATACATATTGTTTACCTAGTAGTAAACCATGGAGCTAACTGGTATACATATTGTTTACCTGGTAGTAAACCATGGAGCTAACTGCTACACCTATTGTTTAACTGGTAGTAAACCATGGAGCTAACTGGTATACATATTGTTTACCTGGTAGTAAACCATGGAGCTAACTGGTACACCTATCGTTTACCTGGTAGTAAACCATGGAGCTAACTGGTATACCTATTGTTTACCTGGTAGTAAACCATGGAGCTAACTGGTACACCTATTGTTTACCTGGTAGTAAACCATGGAGCTAACTGGTATACATATTGTTTACCTGGTAGTAAACCATGGAGCTAACTGGTACACCTATCGTTTACCTGGTAGTAAACCATGGAGCTAACTGGTATACCTATTGTTTACCTGGTAGTAAACCATGGAGCTAACTGGTACACCTATCGTTTACCTGGTAGTAAACCATGGAGCTAACTGGTATACCTATTGTTTACCTAGTAGTAAACCATGGAGCTAACTGGTACACCTATTGTTTAACTGGTAGTAAACCATGGAGCTAACTGCTACACCTATTGTTTAACTGGTAGTAAACCATGGAGCTAACTGGTATACCCATTGTTTACATGGTAGTAAACCATGGAGCTAACTGGTATACCTATTGTTTACCTGGTAGTAAACCATGGAGCTAACTGGTATACCCATTGTTTACCTGGTAGTAAACCATGGAGCTAACTGGTATACCTATTGTTTACCTGGTAGTAAACCATGGAGCTAACTGGTATACATATTGTTTACCTGGTAGTAAACCATGGAGCTAACTGGTATACCTATTGTTTACCTGGTAGTAAACCATGGAGCTAACTGATGCACCTATTGTTTACCTGGCTGGTAGTAAATCATGGAGCTAACTGGTACACCTATTGTTTACCTAGTAGTAAACCATGGAGCTAACTGGTATACCTATTGTTTACCTGGTAGTAAACCATAGAGCTAACTGGTGCACCTAACCATGGAGCTAACTGGTATACATATTGTTTACCTAGTAGTAAACCATGGAGCTAATTGATAAAAGATATCGTTCACCTAGTAGTAAACCATGGAGGCAACTCAGCTATCATTTACCTGGTAGTAAATCTAATTAAAAACCAGGAGAAATGTCAAATAAAATAATAATAAAAAGAATAAATTTCTAGGATAAGCAAAAAGCCCAGAAAGGTATAGAAAATAATTGTGCTTAAATTTTCACGAGGCAAGAATAGCTTATGAGGGCCGTAACTTGCTACTTTTGAGGGCAAATTGCATATACAAATTAATTAATAAACAAAGTAATGCAACAGAAAAGTGAATTTGGATACTGAAATATGAATTAAAGCCACTGGAAATCCAGTATAGCCTTCCAACTATGTAATTTAGGGCCTTATGTACATAATAGTAAGCATTTTAAAAAGTATTAGAAATGAGTTTCAATCCTAATTCAAAATATTGTCATTTAAGTTTTTGTGATAATGGGTTTGAATTGGGCGTAGCTATGGTCGGACATTATTGCAAAAATTATGCAATTAATTCTGCGAACCAATGATAGAAATCACTGCCTCTTGTGGCCCCGCCCACTTGGTGCTGCCTGGGATCTGTCCAATCAGACTTCACAACACTAACAATCATCTCCCCCAGGGGAAAACCATGCACTGCACTTTGAGCTAGATTGGATAATTCAAATTAACCTGACAGTTTGAAACATAGTGTTAAGCTAACTAGCAGACTGGGGTACACTACTCAAATCTGTGTTGATCACAGAGTTGATAAGTAGCTCAAAAGTGTAGTATAGCAAAGTTAATGCTAACCTTTTCATGCAAGTGAAAAATGCTAAGAACACATGCTAAGCTTCTTACTCCTGGGAGGTATAGTTAAATGGAACCTAGTTAGTGGTCTAACCTAGTGTGCTAGTTAGTAGATTAGTCAGGCCTTCTAACCAGAAGGGTCCATCTCATAGATGTGGTTGTTTATTCCATGGCAGCTAAATGTTTTTAAATAAAAAATAAAATGGCACTTTGAGCATAGGGAGCTGTCAATCAACCGTGATCTGATCACGACCCCATGACCATCCTGAGAGAAGGGCTGGGCAGCCAGATGAGCTGTTTTTGAGTTGGGTTTTATAATAGTTATAAACATCTTTTTTTATTGAAATGTTGGTGGATGCTTAATATGACAGTTTCTTTTTTTATGATATATACATTTGACTATTTTTAGGCCCCTTTTCAGAGGCTTTAAAACACTGAGCTACTGTACATGATATATTTCCCAGAGGGAGTCGAGGAATATCTTGCAGATGAATAAAAAAAAAAAAAAATCTTCCAGCGAGTCGAGAGCTTTTCAATAATGGATTATGTGCAAAGCACTTTTATGTCAACGTGCATAAAGAAAGTAGTTATTATATATGTGCCGAGATGCGTATAGGCCTGTATTGAGCTATTGAGGGGAAAGGAAATTGGACTAAATGTATGCATTGAAGAAATTGCTGTAAGGAATGAGTTTTTTTGCAAATGTAAAAATGCAGTTTGCACGTGTTGTGTTTTTGCTAAATATAAAAACGCTCGCCTCTTGCGAATGTTTTGTTTTTCTTAAATGTATAAATGTGCATCTGGTGTGTGGGTATTCTATGTTTTTGTAATACAATTAAAACCTGCGCAAATGTTTTTGTATAAATGGCTACCCGTTGTGCGTGTGTGCGCGCCATGCGTTTCTAATAAAAGGCAAGCCCGGTGTGAGCGGGTGTCTGGAAGTTTGCTTGGACAGATGGAAGCACAGTGTGCTGTAGCCGCAGAGAGAGGCCGCAGAGAGGGTGGTAGCGCTTCTCTCCTCCCTCCCTCTTTTCTCTCTGACTCATTACCCTGGCGGCTCAGTCGCGGATCCTCAGGCTGGTCTCCTGCTGCTGTTAATAAACCTAGAGGAGATAGAAATCAACCAGGAGGAGCGGCGGTTAGTACTGGAGCAACACCCACAACACGCACACGCACACACACACTCTCCTGTTTAGAGAGAAGAGAAGGTGGTCATGAGTTTGAGACTGAGATCGAAGGGGTGACAAACCAAGATACCTGTTTTTTTGGTGCGTGTTTTCAGAGGAGAGGAGAGCGAGCCATACTGTCACTGGGGGTTGTGTGTGAAACCAAACCACGTACCCGACACATGATCAGAGGAACCAGTTCTGCTCACCTCTGCGGTAGTTTGGTTCACAGGCTTTACAGAGAGAAGTCTGAGACTGCAAGACTCTTTAACACGTCTTTGGAAAGAACAAAAAAAAGGGGGGAAAAAAGGGAAAAAAGAAAAACATCCTAACGGTTGCCACGGCAACAACATGCCAAAGAATAAAATCAAGTCTGTCGCGACTCGCCATAGACGACTTCTTGGCGTCACGAGCAGAAGGGACGGAGGGGGGTGGGGCTGGGGGATGCACCGATACGATGTCTTCCACCGTGTATACCAAGTATACCGACACGTTAACTCTACCTGAATGATACAAACTAGCAAATTTGGACAAAAACTATTTTTATTTTGAAAGAACCATCATCTTCCCATGCTTGTGGCGGGAGAACACGCTAAATCAAAGTAATTTAGGTTTAGTTCCCGACGAGTTACACATGGTTTTGACTAGGGATGTCATATATTATCGGCCGATATTGGCATTAAAATGTAATATCGGTATTCAAATTTTTTCTTTTTTAACATTTATTTAACCTTTATTTACCAGGGCAAGCAAGTAAGAACAAATTCTTATTTAATTTATTGTTAAAAGTATGCATAATGTTGTGTGGGGGGGAAAACCCTGCATATATCGGTATCGGTTGATATCGGTATCGGAAATTAAGAGTTGGACAATATCGGTATATCAGCTATCGGTAAAAAAGCCAATATCGAACATCCCTAGTTTTGACTGTAGTGTTGGGGGAAAATTCACAGGGCTGCCTTAAAAAATAAAACAAGCCTTCCCGACACCGGTATCGGTCCACCACCCCTAGCAGGAAGGGCGGGGGGAGGAGGAGGGGGGGCTATGTGGTGGATGATGGCGTGTGGAGGTTCCAGCAGGGTTCCCAGTACTACTGACCTCCTCCATCAGTCTCTCCAGTTGGTCTCCGTTCTCCCACATGCTGCGCTGGACCCAGTTCAGGACCTTGGAGTAGAGCTTCCCGTTGCTGGGCAGGCTCAGGTTGTCTTCTAGCATCACTTCTAACTGTAAAAACACACCAGAGGTCACGTGGGAAACAGCAGGTTAGGTTCACGTCTAGCAGGGATATTAGGAGACTTGGATTGATTATTTAAACAATACAGCGGTGAAGGAGGCACTGGCCGCGGGATTACACCACTGGAAATGCGTACACCGTTGGTAGATGACCAATTGGTGTATAAATATATATAATATATAGGGCTGTCTTAAATACTTCGTAGCTTTGTTCGATGTGCATGGGATTCGAATATGAAAACAAAATTTGAATATATTAAAAGAAATAATAAATGTTTTAATTTTTTTGTGCTAAATCAACTCTGCCTCTCTTTGTTAATTACAACAAGCAATGCAGTTTGTTATTTAAGATGAGGTCGGACTCTGCACTGACAGATTTGTGTTCATTGTGCTGCTTTTATAAAGCCTCAAATGACTGCTTAAATATTTCATGAAAGCAAAAGTGTTTAGTTTTGTCTAAGATTTAAACTTTACAGCACTGACAAAGTTGAAGTGCTGTACAAGTCCCACAACATAAAAAAAAATAAAAATCTCGAAGCGTCGAATTAAAATCTAATCTCAGCCCCCCCCCGAAGCTTCGAATTAAAAAAAGAAATCGAAGGTCAGCCCTAATAATATACCAATATGAATAATATAATAATGACCAAAAACTGCTCAATAAGTAATTTAATTGAGGTAGAGGACTAATTTTGACACTAAATAAAGCTAAAATATAAAGTGATTTAATAAAGTTATTTCATATCTTTTGTGAAGCCAACTCCTGTTTCACTGCTGCTGTATGCGTTTAGTTCAGTTAAATTCTTTCCTCAATAAAACTCGCATACAGGTAGGGGGTGAAACAGGAGTGAGATACATAAACCATATTAAATCACTCCATGTTGAAATTATTTGATATTATTGAGCGAATCTCATAGTACACACACGGTAAATACCGACTCATAACTGGCAGGAGGTTGCTTGGGAGTAACACAACCTCTTTGATGAAAGGATTAAAAAGGGACAATCCGGGCGGTCAGGTGGCATAACGGAGATTGCGTTCGTCACCAACCCCGGAGCGGCTGGATTCGCCTGTTCGAATCCAGCTCACAGCTCCGGGGTTGTCACCAGCTTGGCTGGCCGTTCACACTAATACAATTGGCAGTATTAGAGGGTGGGAGAAGCTAGCGGGGTGGGTCCGGGTCGTTGTAAACAGCGACTCCTACAGTTCGGTCGGGGCGCCTGCTAAGCGCGGATAGGATCTAAGTGGGATAGTGTGATCCTTCCACACGCTACGCCCTCTCAGCGAGAATCCGCGCTGCCAGGTGAAAAGAAGCGGTTGATTGGCTGGACGTGTGTCGGAGGAAGCACGTGGTAGCCTCCACTCTCCCAGACCAACTGTGGGGAGTAAGTGCGCAGCGACCAGGAAGGGGATTGGGAATTGGCATAACGACTAACATTGGGATGGGAGAAAATCGGAGGAAAAAGATCCAATGATCTTAAGACTGTTATGTCAATAACTACACACACAGGTCTCCCTAAACTGGAGACGAAGAATCCAAATACTATATTACAGTGGATTTCCCCTTCAAGCAGGGAGTGTCCTCATTAACAAGTCAGATCACAGTAACTGAATGGACGGAGTAGCTGGGACGTATCCATTTTCAAGTGTCCAAGTGGAAAATATAGACGAGATGTTAATTGATTTGGCCCTCTCGACAATTTTTTAAATAAATTCTTCCATCTAGGGATTGGCTGGGCCTGGAACATATGCATTCTCAAATGTCTTGTGCAAGTTATGTATGGAGAAATGAGAATTTTTGCTAATTGATTTGGCTGGGATAACCTTGCTAATAAAGTCGCTGTGCCGGAGACGTTTGTACTCGTCCCATTAATTATGTTAATCGATTGAGAAAAGCGTTAAAATAAAAATAAATCATGGAATAATCATGGAATAGCTGGGAGAAATGAATTAATCTAGGAATATGAATTATGGAATATAATATATTAGATCTGGCGCACATGGCTTTCTTAATAGATTCTTGAGTAATCAACTGCTGTCTACAAAGCTGGTGCAACGTTGACAGCTCAGACTGCCCTCGTTATTAAATACGTTTCTAACAATTATCAATACAGTAATCAGCCAAAGTCTCCAGGGGTCAATTCTGGCTGGGTTTGTTCTAATGTAATCTCGTTCCCAGTTTTATCTCCGTGAGATAAAGCCTGGTAAAGAACTACTGCTGAAAGGGTCTATGGGGTAGAATTTCCGGTGTATGTACTTCCCCTGGAAGCTGCCTCAGAACGGACCAAACTTCTCCCGAATCATGTCGGCAAACAAGCTAGAACGTCCCGGTCATGTAGTAAATTCTTCAGGCAAAGCCGTTGCAGTGGCTTAAACGAGGAAATAGTGCACTTCACACGTTTATATAATTGTTTTGTCGAAACCGGAAAGCCTGTACTTCCGTTTAGATGTTTTAGGAGGCATATCTTATTATCTTTACCAGCATAGTTCTAATGCATCCAGGCTTTTAAAGCCAGATCCTAATCTATAACCGTAAATACATTTTCAGGAGGATTTATCAGGAGTCTCTAAAATTAGGTACAACTGCAAACATTTCTAATAATAGCCATTTAAGGTATAGTCATAAGTCATTAGCTTAGCCTAGTTTTACTTATGGCTTAATAATACTCATGAGTCATGACTCCTCTCAGGAGGTGGCTAATAAGGTTTGGGTCATCGTGTTCAAAGCTGCACGGACCCATCGAGCCCCCAAGTCATTGTGCTATTCTGAACACCCATTTCTTAAGTACTTTATTACAGGGTTCCCACAGACATTGCAAAACGAAATTCAAGGACTTTAAAGTACTTTCCTAAGCACTATTTTTTCATTTTAAAAAGGATACAATTAACTTTTAAATGCCGTTTTTTATAGAAAAAAATATATCAATTTCCGACAATTGGTTACACTTTAAATAATTTTTTTTAAATGTCTCGATTAAGAACAATTTGATCATGGATAAACAAAACGTTCAATGCGAATGGTTCATTTGAATTTCAAGGTATTTTTAAGCACATTGTTAACAAATGGGCCGTTTAAGGAATTCCAGGCCTTTTTTTGGGTGCACATTAAGCACTTCAAGGACCTTGTGCAAACCCTGTTATCATTATAATTGTAAACTATTAAACACCTAGTCTAAAGAACGGGTGACCGGTCGAACATGCTTAGCAAGATTGTTTGCAGTAAGAACCCTCAACAGTAGTATGTATTTTTTTTTATTTTATTATGTTTTTGGTAGATTTTTATTTGTCCGGCAGAGGAAGGATGGGGGAGAGAGATATGGGGGAAGAGATTCGGCAAAGGTCGCCGGGTCCGGGAGTCGAACATGGGACGGCTGCGTTGCAATACAGTCACTAATGACTATAAGAAAAGAGTCCTCAAGGAATATATTACACTAGCCTCTACTGAAATGGTCAAAAAGAAAAATCACTGATCATTTGATTAAATGTTACAGCTGGGCACGCTGCACTAGTTGGGTAATGCTAACGTTAGTTTGGCGTGGATCATCGTAGTGGGCCGATACTTGCTCTTTGCTAAATCCAATAGACGAACAGTGTCTGCTGAATCCCTCTATGCACAGCAGAACTGCCCAAGTATTTTCGGCTAGCTATATTGGCTAGCTAACTCACTAGGCTCTAAACGCCTCAACGTCTACTTTGGGGAGGGAGAGAAAATAGGAACCAGATGGAAATAGAATGGATGTAAGCAATGCTAAGACCGGTATTATTGCCTAAAACCTTGTTGCATAACTTAACATAATGTCACCTAAAGATAAGGCAGTTGACTTAATCCCTGAATAGATTTGTATAGGGCTGACCTCGACTAGTCGACTAATCCATTGAAAGGAGCCATAGTCGACTGCCAACCAAAAATATATAAAAACAAATTTTAATCATTCTTTCCAAAAGCAAAGAGGCCTATAAGCGTGGCTAACACTAATGGCACGCATACTAGTGAGGCTAACTGCCTAAGAAAACAGGGATTTCACCCACTAGACAAATATCAAGATGTATCCATCAGTGGACCAATTGCATGCTTTCGCAGAGGACAAGAAGCCTTCAGTCGACTCCTGCAGACATTTAGCACCCCCCACAGCCCAAATGGAATGATCGGGGACAGGCCTAGTATTGTAAAGCAGTGATAAAGCAGTACAAGGCGTCCCCTCGACAGCCAGGCGACAGACCTTGAGGCGGGGGAGTTTGAGGAAGGCCTCCTGTTCGGACACGTCCAGCAGGTGGTCCTGGATGTAGGCGTCCACCTTCGCCAGCACACGGCCATCTCCCATGGAGCTGGCGAAGTTACGGAAGCAGATGGCGCTCTGGGAATCCATCTTAGACAACAGGTAGTCCCCACAGATCTGTACAGGAGGGAGCGTTGGGGGTTTAATTAGCGGCGCGCAAGAACGTTCTCCGACACCTGGTAAACATCGTTAATGCATGGTAAATTTATTAGGCTGCTATTTTTACCTGTAGTGGCCATTTTAATAGAACCCTGAAGGGGGGCTGTTGCTCTAAACACGTTGGTTGTTATTGCACCAATAAAGGACGTTGCGAGAACATCCATCGGCCTCCCAAGAGTAGCTGAATTCGTCCTCCATAAACATAGTTATGTGGTCGCCCGTATTTATGATTCAAGCGTTTACTTCCGACCATCTCCGATGCGTTTTCAAAAAAACATACCTGCTTGACACGTTCCATCTTGAACCGCTTGGCGGCTGAGTAGACCTCCTTAACCAGTTCCTTATCTGCCTTCAGCCTGGAGACGAGACGAGACGAGACAGAGTTCAGTTAGCTGGACGGATGGATATAGTTAGGAGGACAGTAGTATACCAACTGGGCAGTGTAGTTAGGAGGACAGTAGTATACTAACTGGGCAGTGTAGGCGTAGTTGAGGAGGATCTCCACAGCCTCCGGGTCCAGGTCCTCAAACGTGACATGAGAGACGCCGTGGGGCTCGATGTCGCTGTTAAAGATCTCAAACAGGTAGGGACTGCAGCAGGCCAGCACCGCACGATGTGCCATCAGCTCGTGACCACACACCTGGGAGGACGAGAGAGAAAGATTTGTCATGAGTGGAAAACATAAAAAGATGAAGAGTGCCAGAGCTCAGAGCTAGGTTGATTAATCACACTTGTGAAAAAAGGTGTGTGCGTGTAGATATTGGGCAGCACGGTGAGGCAGTGGTCAGCACTGTTGCCTCACAGCAAGAAGGTCCTGGGTTCAAACCCCAGCAGGGGGCCTTTCTGTGTGGAATTTGCATGTTCTCTCCCGTGTTAGAGTAGGTTTCCTCCGGGTGCTCCAGTTTATTTTACATGTTGAGTTTTTTTTGCCCTTGACCAAGGTACAGACATTACAACTAGTCTGTCCCCGGGCGCCACACTGTGGCTGCCCACAGCTCCTAGTTAGGATGGGTCAAATGCAGAGGACAAATTTCCCCAAGGGGATTAATAAAAGGTTCAACTTAACTTATACTGTGAAGGGATATGGTGGATTTTCTAGGAGGCTTTTATTAGAGTAGAAACGGCAAAAAAAAAAAGCAGAACACTCAAAACATTAAATTGACGTTTAATTGCTTCGTCTTCAAGAGTAAAGCACCCTGAGGCGGCTGAGTGGCACAGTAGGCAAGGCGCTCGCCACTAACGCAGATATGCTGGTATCGAGTGCTCTCGGCGTTGCTACCGGCTTGGCCGGCCGTCATACTAACACAATTGGCAGTGTTAGAGGGTGGGAAAGCCGGTGGGTGGGGATTGGACGTTGTGGACAGCGACTCTTACAGGTCGGTTCGGGTGACGCCGGAAACAGGAAGTATCGGGGGCAGCGTGAGCCTCCCACGGGTTACTCCTCGCCACTGAGAGTTCGAGCTGTCTGAAAAGATGAGACAGGCTGCCTCCTCGTGTACCGGAGGGGACACGTGATGCAAGGCTTCTATCCTCACTACAGCCGACCAGTGGGAGGCATAGTCTAGCAACGTTCAAGACAGGGGAGGAAAGAATTGGAAATACGAAATTGGGATGAGAGAATAGAAAAAATGATAAAAAGTGGATTAGAAAAAAAGATAAAAAGGGGATTAAAAAAAAAAAAGAGTAAAGCACCCTCTAAAAAAGAAAGTCTGAAGAAAGTTGCGCCCGCGAGCAGCTCGTCGGTACAAAAGAAGGCTCCGCTCTGAGCAGAAGCACATTCAGATCAAGGAAGATGCCAAAGTACAAGTTGGCAGGATAGTAAATATAGATATGTGTGTGTGTGTGAGAGAGAGTGTGAGAGAGTGAGTGAGTGAGTGAGTGAGTGAGTGAGAGAACACTTGATGCAATAGCTCCCGGCTGGTTACATAACCAGTCCCTTCAGAGACCTGCCTCCACACCGGGAACACGTCCTCCAACACCAGATATGAGGCCGACAAACAGGAAGCCGGAAAGTAAATATTCAAATCCCTTTTCTCCCGTGTCCATGTTTGGCAGGGTGGCCCCAGCTTCAGTTTTTATTCCACACAGAGAAGCATGACCTCACCGACTTGCTTTTAAGTGCACTCTGTGTTTAACTCTTCAAACCAGGAAGTCGGGGTTAGATGGAGGGCCGCTGGTCGAGCCCGTGCTGTACAACGTGTTTGGAACGGCTCTCAACACTAGACAAACAAGTCTTGCAGCGCTCTATGCAAATCAATCACTTGCGGTGAACCGTGCACAGGGTTCCCCACAGACATTGCCAAATGAAATTCAAGGACTTAAGTACTTTTCCAAGCACTATTTTTCATTTTCAAGGATGTCACTCGAAGGATACACTTCACATTTAAATGCAGTTTTTTTAAGCGTCTTCTTGGCCTGCTTGCCAGCTAGAGCATCACACGCGAAGAAATGAGGAAAAGCTGCATTAATAAATAAAATAAATGATTTTATTAAAACAGAACAAAAAAACAGATTTCTTGATTCAGAACAATTTGATCATGGATGAACAAAACATCCAATGTGAATGGTTCATTTGAATTTCAAGGACCCTTTTTTTTTTTTTTAAACTTTAGCGTTTATCGCTTTTCTGGTCAAGCATGACCGACAGAAACAGGTTGAAACGGGATGTAGAGCAGGGGAAGACATTCTGATAAATGACGGCGGGTCCGGGAATCGAACTAGTGTCCACCAGATCCGTGACGAGCACGGTTTTCCCCGACGCAGAAATAGCGCAGAGATATGCGGTGAGCTACTGGAGCTCCCCTTCAAGGACCTTTTAAGCACCTCGTTAAATTGGCTGTTGACTGGCCTCGACTTTTTTTTGGCAAAAAAATCAAGCATTTTAAGCACTTCAAGGACCTTGTGCGAACCCTGGGTGAACCATGCTGTGCGCTTAACTTTAGAACAAGCCTTTTCCCAAGTCAGGTTCGTCTCGGGTGACGCGTCTTCCCTCTTTTCGAAAGTTTTTTTTTTAATTTGTTCTCCCTCTACCTCGCTCATGTTTCACGGGACACATCGAGGGCTTTTGAAAAACTTTCTTGTGTTCCGAGACAAACGTGCAGTCGTCCCTCCGATCGCGTTTCACAGGTACTCTGGTTGCACGGTGACTCAGAGAGTTGAAGCATTAGCACCGCGCCTGTAGAGACCGGCAGTGAGAAGAGGGGTGTGGGAGTGTGATTGACAAGTGGATGGTGAAATGTTACAGCATGGTGGTGGTTCAAATCAACCGGTTTTAATAAACAAACAGAAACATGTGCATCTTTTAGATCAATTAGGCTATGAAAATTAGGCTGCCTCTAAATATAAAAATTCTCATCCCTAGTACGCATGCATGCGGATAGAATGTGTGGATGGCAGAATTACACAAGAGGAAGCTTATTAACACTTTGAGTGCCACGCCTCCGGTTCCCCGGAACCCTGTTGCGTGCCACCACCCACTTCAATGACAGAGCTCTCATATTTGCGAACGCATAAACTATATCTTAAATTATGGCTATGTGTCTAATATTGCCGTAGCTTATCAATGACTTGTTTGCAGTCAACATTGTTGAAACGGATTTTTTTTTTAAAATCGGTTCATTTCCGTTTTATACCATTTTGAAAAACGCTCGTTTTTTGAAAGTTCCAAAAAATATATAGATGCTGTGATAAACGCCCTTTACTGGAATACACAAAACAGTCATTTTTCTGCCTATTTATGAATCGTTTTCAAATAAACGCTAGATTATCGATAGTATATGTGTACATATGCACGCTATAGAAGCGGGCTGAAAAATCGATTCTCTTATTTCCTGATCGCACACATACGGCACACACTGATTTATAGGTGAAAACAGCTCCGATTATCCCAAGACTGGTAAAATAGATTCCTTACCTCAGATCAGATGTTCTCCAAAAAGATTATTCCAATTCCTGATCGCCATTCCAAATATCGATCGCATTGATTGATCCAACGCTGGGTACTGGAAACACACATTCTCCGCTGTTCTGGTGGTGGGCGATTACTTGGATCGTCTCCAGTTACTTGTCTGACAAGTAAAATGTGGAAGCAGGACTTTTTTCTCTCCATGCGTTTCATTCAATCCAAAGGGGTGCAGTACCATCCGGAGACGATAGGAGGCGGTATTTTCCCTGTTCGAGTTCAGAAAGATCCCCACTGGTAACGTGGCACTCAAAGTGTTAAGGATGGGCACGGTTCTTTGAATATTCAGCTATTCTAAAATGATGTAGGTAGTTTACCGATTGTTTGTCTCAAGTTCAGCCGAATGATTCAAGGTTATTTTCTTTTTGTGTTCCTTTATTTAATCCCCTTGGGGATATTGAAGTGTCAAAGCGGCATGGGTAGTTAAGATAGGTGGTAATGATAATAGAACATAGAACAAAGTAGTAATGATAGTGATAACAGTAGTAGTAGTGAATGACAGTAGTAATAGTGATATACATGGTCCAAACTGTCATAACACACTACCAGAGTCTGTGCCGTGTTTATAGTTAGTCAGACAGTCGAAACAGTTAAGAGTTCACCAGCCGTTAGATCTCCAGCAATTGGCAGCAGTCAGTGCCCATGGTTGTGGAGCCTGATGGCTACTGGCACGAAAAACTGGCCTGATTTATTTGACTAATAAAAATGAAAAAAAATTCACTTATTTGTTTAGTGAGAAGCTGAGGATCACAGAAGCCCTTCAAGCTACATCATCTTGTTTATTTAATACACCAAATCTTTTTTTAATAGAATATTCACATATTTATTTGCCTTCAAAGTTAGACGGCACAATGCGTTTGTGTGTGTGTATACTTTAAGGGGACACTTATTGCCGTTGTTCTGTACCTTGGAACGGGGGAAAGGTGGAGTATATGAGAAAGACCTATGGCTCTGACAGCTCTAAATCTAAATGCCCAAACCGCAAACCAAGAGGCCTATTAAGATGTTAGATCCTAATATGAAAAACGTATTTAATGTTCTATGCCTTACTGTTGTCCGTTTTGCTGCCATCCATTTTATGCTCAGTTTATACACATTTTGTGTCTGAAATGTATGCATTACTCTTGATCGACAATTTTGTGCTTGTTTTACTGCTGTGAAGCACTTTGAGCTGCAATTCTTGTATGAACGCTATACAAATAGAAGTTGATTATTATCATTATTGACTCATACCTGCAGTCTAACATCACAGAACTGTCCGCTCTTTCTCAGGGCGTTCATCTTCGCCACGGTGGAATCCAAGAAACTCTCGTCCTCGAAGATCAAATAGCCGTTGGGAATCATCTTTGTTGAATTTTGGATGCGAAGCCTGGAGAGGGGAAGAGAACACGTCAACACGACTCCGGTGCCGCTCCTATATATTCATTCGGCAGCAAAAATTTTAAGTGATACTATGATTTTTAAATCAGTTTTCCCTCAAAACCACAAACAAGAATTGGGTCAATGCTTGAAATGAACACTTCTTAAAACTACGAGTTGGGACATAAGATGTATCATGGGCTCGTCTTAATATATACTCTCTAATATACACGCTCTCCAATATATATATATATATACACACACTTTATTTCAAAGATAAAGATACTTTATTACATGGGTTCTACTAACACTTTTCAGCAAGAAAAAAAATAAATATATATATACACACATACATACACACACACTTAAGAATTACTAATGATGCTCCAACCAAAACTGGGACTGAATCCTCAAACAAACAAATCCATCCACTCACTAAAGAATATTTTTTTAAGTGTATGTATATATATGGGAATACATTATTATCCAGTATTCCCAGTCATCCCCGCTCATCGAGACATGCTTTCAGCACTAAACCATTGTTCCCAGCAGATCTGCTTTACTAATTCATGACCACACCGGGGATTAAGATTAGGTGCTGCCTTGTAACATATGCATGACGAGTGAGTGTATAATCTGTCCCCATGCATTAGTAAAGGAGGCCTTACCTAAGAGAATGACGTCAGTCCTGAGGAAGCTCTAGCGGTGACGGTGGAGTAGAGAAGAGAAGAGGGGAGGAAGCAGACAGACCACAACACGAGTCTTCTTCACCACAGGAGAGGAGTCGGTTGGTCGGCGAGGGTGGTGGTGGTGGGGGCGTGTCGTCAGAAGCAATGCCAGTCGACCAGACGGGCGTGAGCAGAGGGGGGGAGGGGAGCAGCCGCACCGACAAACTATCAGGCTTGAAGCGACTGTAATCAAGTCCTCGGGATCCCGTTGGCTATAGAGTCGAACTTTTTCTGTGTTGGTCGTACATTATAACCTGGAAGAGAGACACAGAGAGAGAGAGATCACATTAGTTTAGGGTCTCTTGTCAAGACGTGCACAAAAGTAGAGTCCATGAGAGTGTGAACAGTTCTCTCGGCACCTGCTGTGGTGCTCGGAGTCAGAAGGACCCCACTCGGCAGCCTGGACACATGGTCTCAAGGCACCAAAATAGCCTCACTTATGTATTGGCCCATCCTTCCTTCCCTCTCCTCCTCCCACACATTCTAAAAATGCCTCAACCCTTTCACTGCCACACTACAGGTTAACCCTTTACTATCACACTACAGACGGTTAACCGTCTGTAGTGTGAAAGTAAAGGGTTAACCGTCTGTAGTGTGATAGTAAAGGGTTAACCGTCTGTAGTGTGGTGGTGAAAGGGGTAACCTGCTGTCATGCAGCAGTGAAAGGGTTAACCTTCTGTATGGTCTCCGTGAAAGGGTTAACTGTTTTGGTAGTGTGGCAGTGAAAGGGTTAATGCAACTCTAGCCTCTCATGGTTTTATGTGGAGAAACGTATATACTTTGGATTAGCCATTTTGTGTGTATATTATATATAGAATATAAAATCAGAAACATAATTAACTCAGTCACCTTAGCAAACCAGTTGGTACATGGAAAAGATATTCGTAAACATAAGATCTAGCAGACATCATTTCCACTACCAAGAAGTAAACCAATCTTCTAAAAACAAATGTACAGAGCCACATTGGAACAACTTGCCATAACATATCTACTGCCAACATAGACTTGCTAAATTAACAAAAAAACTTGATACAGTACCAATTAGGAGAAAACTATTCTTTCATTAGGTGCCTAGTTTTGCTTTGTGGGAATTTGCAATTACTTCATTATTTGTGTGCTTATGTTCACATCCATCTAGTTCCATCTGAATAGAATTATTACTCGTTTCTATTTATCTGGACTTGTTTGGTTTTCCTTGAACTTATACTTTGTATATGTTGTTTGTTTGTATGTTTTGTTTCTAAGTCGGACCGCAGGTGCCCTTTGCATCGACTAATGGGGATCCAAATAAACGGAACTTCTTCAGCGTGTAGAGCCTGGGCCTGGTGGTCACGTTCAACCATCCTCCCCGACTATAGGAGCGGAGGCAGTGGATCTAGAACAATATATAGTAAGTATTCACTGTGACTTTAAGACCCTGTATTATTCATGGTGAATTGTACTGTTGCTAGCTCACTGGCTGGCTAGGTGTCCCAGAGCCCCTCCTCTGGTCCTCCAGGGCTCCAGACCTGCCCCGGCAGTCCCAGACGGGATGGCCTAATCCCCCACCGCTCCGCCCCCACGGGACGAGCCCCTCTGGATCTCAAACTGTTAGGACATGACTCGCATGCTGGCTCCACCCCCATCTGCAGCTCGCATCTCCCAACTAACATGGTAGGACGGACGGACGGACGGACGGACGGGTTTATTGGTCGATTGCCATTGGATGGGAGGGAGGGAGAGTGCATGGTGGGCGTGGCTTACTAAGCAGCAGTGGTTGAGGGAACGCCTCTAAAAGGACGAGGCACGAGGAGAACAAATTGTCACAGGTTGTGTGATGCACCGATGTGAAAATTGTGGCAGATACCGATATTAATATTGCTGTTCTGGCCGATACCAATATTTACCGATGTCGATATCTCTGTATAGAAAACATAATGATAATCCAATAAAGAGCTATTTTCCAAAACACATTAAATTTTTTTACTTTTGTAATTTATTTTCAGAAATTACTGATATTTGGCGGCTGGGTGGCGTAGCGGAGATTGCGCTCATCACCAATGCAAGAGGCTGCGGTCTCGACTCCCGGAGTCAGCATTGCCTGCGGCTTGGGCCAGTCGTCATACTATCTCAATTGGCAGAGGTAGCAGGTGGAAAGTTGATGGGTGGGGATTGGACGTTGTGGACAGCGCCCCCTACAGGTCGGTTGGGTGACGCCTGTACAGCAGTCAGGAAGTATCGGGGGCAGCGTGAGCCTCCCACGCGTTACTCCTCGCCACTGAGAGACCGTGCTGTCTGGTGAAAAGATGCGACAGGCTTAGTCTAGCAACGTTCAAGATAGGAGGGGAGAATTGAAGGGAAAATAATTGGCGATATGAAATTGGGATGGGAGAAAAATAGAAAATGAAAAAAGTGGATAATTTTTTTTTAAACAAGACCAAAACATGTCTAAATTAAAAAATAAACGATATCAGCCTGATACCGATGTGTAAAAAAAGGACCATATTGACGGATATATCGTGCACCACAAGTCACAGGAGATTTGAATGTTTTTTCCACATTGAGGGTAATGTGGCATTACACACGGTTGTACTTTCTTGTACCCCCAATTATTTCCTCTAAGCCCCACCCACCATTATTAACTATTAACTTGTGTGCCGATTAGGGCTGGGTATCAATGGCAATTAGGGCTGGGCAATTAATCGAAAAAAATAAATCACGATCTCATAGACTAGTGGTTCCCAAACTGTGGTGCGCGAGTGCCCTCTAGGTGGTGCGTGACATGAAAAGGCTAATGGTAAATGATTTTTTTTTTTTTTTACAATAAAATTTCAGAAAAATCTTAGTGAAACCTTTAGTATTATGGATATTAAACATGCTGGCAGAGTACATGCATCCATGTTGTCGTGAACATTTTAATTAAATAAAGAAATTCCCTATCCATAGTCGCAGTGGGAAGAGATAAAATAAAAAATGTAATCTGTGCACGGAGACCAGCAAAAAAAATGTCTAACAGAAACCCATTGGGGGGTGCGTCAGCTAGGTCGGGAGGTGATAGGGGGTGCACGGTCAAAAAAGTTTGGGAACCGCTGTCATAGACCTATGCAATCTCATTTCTAAGTTATGAAAAAAATATTTTTACTTTTTAAATGATTTTATTGAAAAAAATAAGAATCGTGAGAGAATCGTGATCTCAATTCTTAGAGAAAAATCGTGATTCACATTTGAGCAAGAATCGCCCACCAATACAGATATCTGGGATTTGATGTGCAGCTGTATGAGCCACTCAGAGGCTTCGTTACATTTTGGATTGGTTCCATACCTGTCGTGTTAACCCTCCCGTTTTTCCCGGGATTCTCATGTATTTCAACCTTCTCTCCCGCCATTTTCACGTATTTTTCCAGTTTTTTATTTATTTATACAAAATGGCTGCAATACCCCTCCGTGACGACAGGTGGCATCAGTGTAGATTAGAACATTAGCACAGGAAGTCAGACCGGAAGACTGTTGCTGAAAAACTGTCGGGCAAAGTGGGGTTGTTCCCGGAGAGCTCACTCTCAGCCGTGGTTTCTCAGTGTATAATATATGGTGCTCTCCCTCAACATGCGAGTAGGGTGAGACAACACCATTCTTTAGTCCAAATAATACCCTACTTTATACTATATTATTGTCATTAGTTTAATGTAAAGTCAGTCTTACATTGGCACTGCTTTAACGTTGCATTTACCCATAATCCATTGCTGTATTATGCCTCTTTTCCACTGCATGGTACCTACTCGACTCTACCCTACTCGCTTTAGGTACCTGGTACTTCGTTCCTTTTCCACTGCAGGTACTAAGTACTCAGTTGGTCTCCGTGTGGGGAGGCGGGGCCGCTGGTGTACAGCATGAGAGCTCCAGCATAGCTATGTCCGTGGGGGCTTGGAGCAAGCCAGAGTAAAACAGTTTTCAATCAATAACAACATTAACCAAACTCTCGTGTCTATTCTGCTAACGCTAACGTTACCTCTCATTGAGTCTATTCTACAAGCTTTAATGTTACCTAGGCTCTCGTGTCTATCAGCTAATGTTAACGTTAGCATTAGGCTAACAACAAGCTTTAACGTTACCTCTCACGTCTCTCTGCTAACGTTAGCATTAGGTAATAACCGGTTTAAAATGGATGGTGATTACCTCACGTTGTGTCTATTCTACTAGCATTACCGTTAGTAGAAACAATCAATAGCGAGTTATATTGATCACGCTATGTACGATAGCCATGCTAAAACGCTAGCACATTAGCACCTAAGCTAACAAGTTTAACAAATCAGCGATCTTTTTGTGAGACTAAACTCTCCGCTCGGTGGCAAATTGTGTTGATGTCGGTTTTGTTCCATTGCATAGTATTGTATTGAATTTCGAGACCCAGACCTGCCTGATACCCAATAGGTGGAATTAAACGGGTAACTATACCCACTTAGCCTCAAGCAACACAAGCTAGCACACACAATTACACCCACTACATTTCAAACACTACAGGTGATCTTTGACATTCTCACACAAAGAGTGAAACAAGGCCACAGCTAAACGCTGTGTTAGCACGCCAGATCACTCAAAGTCAACCAGCCTCTCAATAGGCTGACAATTTCCCAAGGCAAGCTAGGCCATGGGGGGGGGTCACACAGACTGGTGACCCCCTGCTAATGAATCACTGAAATTCCAACAGTTTTATCACTCTGGCCACATGGTGAGGGAAGGAAAGAGGGGAGGAGAGAGAGCGAGACAACAGCTGCCTGCTGAAGCCTGGAACTGCATCAAAAGACCATGCGGGAAGGCCTACCCATGCCCATATGAAAAACATGTATACAAATCTACAAGATTTTCTTTACAAGGTATACACACACAATTCTTATTTAGGGATATATATGGCCAGCACCAGTGATCTAACATAGGATTAAAAATATGAATTAATCAAAGTTTAAGAGCTATGAGTTTTATTACACTAGTCAGTACGCAATGTCACTCCAGATACCGTCACACACAGAAAGACAATTAAGCAGCAGAGTATGCATGTGTGCACGACAACACCCAGCAGAGGTTATGGCACCAGTGCTCATTAGTGACAAAGCCTGTATTTCCTGTAGCAGAGTATCGTGCCAATAATAAAGCCACCCGTTGCTCAATGGATCACGTTTGACTACACATCTTGCATACAATCTCGGTGGTACTACAAACTAAGTGTACGTGTATATAAAAAAGAGCACACAAGGTTATCTAGACAGAGTGGGTCTTCGTAAATTAGCACTCCTAAAAACGCTAGGTACAGAGAGAGTGGTGTAATGCAGGGTTCCCACAGACATTGCTAAATGAAATCCAATGACTTAAAGTACTTTTCCAAGCACTATTTTTCTTTTAAATGCCGAAATCTGATCCAATATTTATTAGGGATGGGTACCGAATTAGGTATTAAGGTACCTACCGAATCACGCCGGTACTACAGAGTATCGATTCACGTGAGATCCGTCGGTGCCACATTTCGGTACTGTAAAAAACATTCACAATATACGCTTACCTAGGATTTGACTTTATTCAACAAAGCAATGGCAAGCCGAAAACGGTAGAAAGTGTGGTTATTTGAAGTTTGGATTTTTTAATTTTTTTTTTTCTTTTTTTTTTACAACTGAGGTAGGTAGATTAAATTTTTAGAGACTAAAGTACAAAAAAGGTACCGTTGGGTACCGGTATTGATTCACAGGTACAAATGTGAAGGTATGGCTTAAAATCAATTTCCGACAATTAGTTACTCTTTTTTTAATGGAAAAGTGTAATTTCTTGAAAATTTGTATCATGGATGAACAACTTTCAATGGTTGATTTAAACTTCAAAGGACTTTTTAAGCACCTTGTTAAATGGGCCGTTTAAGGAATTCCAGGCCTTTTGTCAAAAATCAAGCACTTTAAGCACTTTCAAGGACCTTGTGCGAACCCGTGTCATGGCAGTTGAGAAGGGTGGCGCCCAATGCTTTAATGAATTAATCAATTATAACAATTATATTAGATTGTGAAAAAAACAGCCCCCAGTGGGCGGTAGTTAGTGGTTAACACACAAACGGTTCGGTACGGATACATGTACCTTTACACCCCTAGTGTTCAGTGACCTCACCACCCGACAGTGTGTCAACTAAGATTACCGCGGCGCAGACCGACTGACCAGAATTTCCCCGAGAGGATTAACAAAGGAACACTTTGACTTGAAGTATATTCTATAAACGCCTGGTGAAACATGTCGTTACTATTGAAAGACATCACTCAGCGCCGCAGCAGCCTGTCACTGACAATAAGGGGCTGATGGAGTCGGCTTTACACAACGTTACATAGGGCTGGGCGATATGACGATATTATATAAATATCGGGTACAGTTCATTAACGATACACTTTTTAAACGTATCGTGGATATCGTGATGTTTTGCCCAAGAGGCTTGTGTCGCGTCAATCTGGTCCACACGTTGACACTTTTGAACAGCGCCGCCCCACACACACACTACTGCATCAAAAGTGACTACTTATGATAACAAAGGCATTCGTTTTGTGGCATTAACGTTATAATAATAATAATGCAGGACCTGTTCAGAGGTCTCTATATAGTTACACTTTCAATAACATCAGCGTATTTACATAGTGCCGACCGAGGTCGACCTAGATATAGCAAGCTCGTTCATATCTCAGCCCGTGCTGACTCAGTTGTGCCCATTCTGCGGTCTGTTAATAAAGTTTTCAATCAGACAGATGTATGGAAAGGCTTTTATTATAACATCCGTTGCAATAAAATCATTATGCCTCCAGTCGTTTAGTCCTTCTGCGGAGCTAAAAGCTAAACGTCGGCCGCGGCGAGCTGCCATTGTTATTGTCATTGAGCTCTCCAACGGCGGAAGTAAAAAATTAATACGCGCTTTCCGATTGGTGCTAAGAACAGCAGGGCGGGTGCAAGCGATGTGACGTAATTGGCAGACGCGACTGTCAATCAAAATGATTCTGTTTGCCGACTGAATGAATGAGAACGTTATTAAAAGATTGCAGCAGGGGTACAAACAATACAGTACAGCTCAATACAACAACAGTCAACAGCGGACTGGAGGATGCAGACCAGAGAAAGACTTTCGTCTTGTTTACATCAGGGTCCCCCATTTTCAATTCATCATATTTCATATCTAAATCATATAATATCTCATTGCTAAATATATGCAATATATAATCTAATAATCCAATAATCTAAATCTAATATATAATATAAAAATGCTAAATGCATGGGTATTTTATTTTGTCTTTAATGTTAGCTTGCAAACTCAAATACTGTCTTGGTAAGCCTCATAATGAATTTTGGGGAAAAAAAGAAAAACATCGTGATGCGTATCGTGTATCGCCGAAAGGTCAGAAAATATCGTGATATCATATTTAGGCCATATCGCCCAGCCCTAACGTTACATACTAACTGCTGACAATAAGGGGCTGATGGAGTCGGCTTTACACAACGTTACATACCAACTGCTGACAATAAGGGGCTGATGGAGTCGGCTTTACACAACGTTACATACCAACTGCTGACAATAAGGGGCTGATGGAGTCGGCTTTACACAACGTTACATACCAACTGCTGACAATAAGGGGCTGATGGAGTCGGCTTTACACAACGTTACATACTAACTGCCGACAATAAGGGGCTGATGGAGTAGGCTTTACACAACGTTACATACCAACTGCTGACAATAAGGGCTGATGGAGTCGGCGTTACATACCAACTGCCGACAGTGCTTTTGCGTTTTATTATTTCTCATACCATACGTCAAAGCGGCCATTTGGTTAATAGGGCGAGCGATGTACAATATATGGCCCAGGAAAATATGTGGTCGGGGCAGGAAGCGACGGCACCGCTGCCGACTATGCTCAGACATCACCAGGGCTGCCTGTATCCCTTTTGGTTCTTAGTCGACAAAGACTTAGGTCGCTTTCACACAGGGGCTGTTTGGTCCGGACTTTCGGACCAGAATTCGATAGTCCGGTTTTTCGGGTCTGTGTGAATGCGCGTCGAACTCGGTCCGCGGACCAAGCAGGCGAACTCTGGTCCGCCTGAAAACGTAGGTCTCGGTTCGGCTTCAGCGGACCAAACGCGAACCAAATATAGGAAGTGATTATTATTACCACTGCTCGCAGCACTCACTGCAAAACAAGCACACTGCATCTAATCTCTCTATCTATCTATCTATCTATGTCTGTGCATCTTGGGAAGAAGGAAGAAAAAAACGCAGCTTATTATTATTACCGAGGCGCGCGTCTTATTATATTATTAAAACAGCTACTTGTGGGCACTCATAAAAACACCGTGGTCTACAAGTTGTTTAGCGAGAGGATGGTGGTAATGTGCTTCAATAGAACAATGGATCAATGCCATGTCAAAACTCGGCTCCGCTGATCTGGGCTCCGCAGTACACACACGGACACACACGCGCGCACACACAGGATCGCAGCCACACACACATTTCCACTGTCCAATAGACAAGCGCCCTTTTCGACCGCGTGACATTGTTCAGAAGGTCTCGGTCCGCCTCACAGAAACCTGTGTGAAAGCAGGTGAACCAAATGAAGAATGCAACAATGTTGCAACTTCACCCCCAGAACCGCACCGAGTCCTCCAAAACTCTATGTGAAAGCGACCTTAGTTGATTTTCATGTTTTTTTCCTCCTCACATGCTGAATAAAAAAATGCTAATGAGCACATATCTGGTAAGCACCAATATATAAATAAATTAAAATGAGGCCCTTCTGCATTATAACAAAATAAAATGAAATATATAAAGTGAAACTAAAACATGTCAGATTTGTTGATTAAATCAACAAACCAACAAACTTTGAAGACAGATATTCATATAGAGTATATGTCTGTGGTAGAGTATGCCAAGCGGAAAAGGTGGGCCTGCATATATATATAATGCCAACTACTGCATAGTATGCAGAGCCTGGTCCGGTATGGCCGGCTGGAACCAGTGAGCCCTGCCTACTAGCTAATCCTAAGTAGCTGGGACTACAGCAGGTGGACTGGTGGTGGAAGGAGACACACACAAAGCTGCTTTTAACAGGCTTGACAACCCTGGCCCAGTTACATAAGGTAAGCACTAGGCAGGGACAGAGAGGAAATGAACCATGATCGATGGTGGGAGGGTCTCTAGAGCAGCGGGGGTGACCTTAATCTGGGGCTTGTTTCGGTCCCAGTCACAGCTTGTACAGGTGATAGTAAGTAAGCGTGTGGTAATGGGAGCTGTCGGTCATCCTCTAGACAGTGTAGACTGACTCCAGAGAGGAGGAGAGAAGCCGGACAGTCGGTCCTTTTGTCTGCCGTTGGAAATAATGACAGACGTCCTCTCTCTCTCTCTCGACAATCAACAAGTGGGACGGCATGGGAGGAAAGGAGCACACACACATTCTTCTGAACCACAAGGCCACATGTGAAAGATCGCGCTGTACTGCATTCCCCCGGGGACATCTTGCCTTCAGCCGTTAAAAAAAAAACGTTCTGAAAAGCGTGTGTGCCAGCCGGCTCAAAACAACAACATTCGAATTTCTAATTTAAAACCCTACAGGAGACTCTTCTGAAAAAAGGAACAACTTTATACCGCGAGCGGCACGCATCGACCCGACACCTAACCTCGACTGCCCCCGCTTCCGGTCAAGCACAGTGACGTGGGGGGGGGGGGGGGAACGCCAGGCGACCCTGATACAATAAATCACTCCCGCAGGACACCTGCAAAAAGCAGATCACTAACTACCAAGACACGCCTTTGCACCCTCTCCTAAACTGAAAGTACCCACTTTGTCTGTGCCATTTGTTTTTTAAACTGTAGATGATCATAAATTAGATCCCTCTGTCCGAGATTCCGTTTCACTGAATGAAACCCTTTCATCAGATGAAACTCTTTACACAACAACAACAACACCACAGAGGACAAAATGTTCAGAGTAAGGGGTGGATACCAGGGGGAGGAGGAGAATGAATAAAAAGAGGAACGATGAAAAATTCATTGCATTCGCTGTGGAAAAGAACAGCATTGCCACATGACTCCAGAGAGAGAGAGAGAGAGAGAGAGAGAGGCGGGGGGAGACGCCAAGTACAAGTGAGGGAAAAGAAAGAACATTCAAAGTTGGGAGCGTCTCTCCCGCCTCCAAAGCGCTGCACGCGTGTGTGTACATGCATGTTCAATGACTACGCGGCGTGTAGTTGTTTTGGCCACAGGTGTGAGAACAGCAGACAGAGCGCCAAGTGTGGATCGGGAGAAGTGTGTGTGGGGGCGTTCTACATGGGCATGCACGAGTGCGCCACTGGGAGAAGAAAGGCTCTCATTGTACGGCAGGAGGGTACAGGATGTACAGGCAGTCAGAGCGGGCACGGAGATGAGCTGCAACCCACCCTGCGCACGTGGAAATGTGGGGAAATTGACCCAGTTTCTTTAAGCGTGTTACGCAACATCTGGCGTGGGGGGGCTCCTAACGAGCGCTCGGCTGACAGACCCCTCCTCCAGGGCGTCTGCGTTGCTCTACTCCAACCCCCCCCCCCCCCCCCCCCTCTCTCTCTCTCCCCCTCTCCTCCCCCCCTGCCTCTCCAGCCAAGTTACCCCCCGACCCCAATGATCTCCACCAGAGCACCTCCTTCTTCCCTCCTCCCATCTAGCTCGATTCCTTCCCAACTCTTACGTTGCCTAATTAATCTCCGGTTCTGATTAAGTAATAATCCTCCGTAACTGATAAGACATTCTTGACACCGTTATCGGCGTTCCGTGGAATCACTTGGCCCCGTTCAAGGTGAATTCGAGAACAAAGTTAGATCTCGTAAAAAAAATAAAGATAGATTTCCAAGAAGAGGAGATTGGGAACTGAAAACTAATTTCCAAGATAACGGGCAAGATGATTATGCATTTGGGGGGAAACGGGCACAATTATTAATTTGGGAGATTTATCTGTGCCTATAGGTGGCTGAGAGCCTGAGACTACTAACCTCCCCTCCCACTCCTCTCCCAACACACTTAACCTTTGAAGATGGGGTCTAGAGCAGAGAACGGCACGCAAGACAGTTCATTTAACAGACAGCTGCTCCTCAGACAGCAGTGACTGTGAGAACAGGGTCAGGAGTTGAACGTAAATTCAATAACCCTGTAGGTTTGACTTTTAACTGCATCAGCAGCATGGTGGCGGACGTGTGGATAGATGGGAGAGGCACGCCGGCTGACTGCCTGTATATATATATATTCATTAATTCGTCAGAAAACAGGGGTTGGAAAATAAATTAAATAATCTCGAAGTAGGGCTGAGCCCGAACGTTCCGACCTTCGTTCGTTGCGTTGGCATTTAAATCTTAAAGGGGACATGTACTGCTATTCCTAGCACTATTTGGGCAACTTTACACAATTCCTGTTCCCTCCCCAAGTGCTCCCTCCCTCTCTCTCTCTCCCTCCAGAGTATGCAGAGGTGTCGGGTTTCAATCTGCCTTGCAGTATGAGGAAGTGGGCGGGCATTAGCTACAACCACAGAGCCAATCACATCACTGTCTTCTACCCAGAGCCTGAATGACGTGACTCAGGCCTTCAAATCAGGATGGACTAATTTACTGGAGCAGGAAATTATCTGAGCTGAATCAGAGCAATCCGCCAATATGGTATTTAGAGACTAAAACACATTGATACTAACTCTATTACTATAATACAATGCTAGAGACTGAAAAATGACATTTATAGTACATGTCCCTTTAATTAATGGGTTCGAACCTCCGCTTTTTTTTATAAAAATTTCATTTTTTATTTATTTGACACGAAAATGAATCAGAATATCACAGTACCATGTTGCGTTTACAATAATTCGAAAGTCACGTGCGGACACAGACACAACAACACAGTCTAGTCGATGAGGAGGAGTCACCTCACCATCATACATTATCAGGAAATGAATCAAGCATGCAAAAAAGAGCGAGTTGAGTGACTCACTCGTCTCATTTCATAATACAACTTTTCCGACTGGACGTCACGTTTGGATTAAACCAAGTGTATGCAGTGATGCTGAACTTTCCCAGCGGACCACAAGTTACTTAACGTTACACAGGTATAGGGCTGGGCGACGATATTATATAAATATCGGGTACAGTTCATTAACGATACACTTTTTTAACGTATCGTGGATATCGTGATGTTTTGCCCAAGAGGATTGTGTCGCGTCAATCTGGTCCACCCCGTTCAAACTTTTGAACAACGCCGCTCCCACACACACACTACTGCATCAAAGTTAGTACGTATGATTAACAAAGGCATTCGTTTTGTGGCATCAACATTATATAGTTACACGTTATATAGTTACACATCAGCGTATTTACCCAAACATAGCAACGTCCAATGACGACATAGATAGCAAGCGTTACTGTTCATATCTCAGTCCGTGCCGAGTTGTGCGTGCCCATTCTGCGGTCTGTTAATAAAGTTTTCAATCAGACAGATGTATGGAAAGGCTTTTATTATAACATTTGTTGCAGTAAAATCATTATGCCTCGTTGTCATGCTGCGGTGCGCTAGTAATCACTCGTCGGCTGCGGTGAGCTGTTGTTGTCGTTGAGCTGAGCTCTCGTTAAAATCAAGGAGGGCATTCAGGAAGTAAAAAAATAATAGCGCTGCTTGCCGATTGGTGCTAAGAACAGCAGGGCGGGTACAAGCAGTGTGACGTAATTGGCAGACTCGACTGTCAATCAAAATTATTCTTTTGCCGGCTGAATGATTGAACGAATGAACGTTATTAACGATTGCAGAATGGGTACAATACAGTACAGCTCAATACAACAACAGTGGACTGACTGGAGGATGAAGACCAGAAAAAGACTTTCGGCTTTTTTACATAAGGGTCCTCCATTTTCAATTCATCAAAACATTTAGAGACATACAAATATACAGTAGTTTCATAAAAATGCTAAAATCCTATTTATTGATTGATTGATTGATTGATTTAAAACTTTATTAACATATTGCAGAATGGGTACAGTACAGCTCAATACATACAATTGTTAAGGGGATGCAGACCAGCGAAAGACTTTCGTCTTGTTTACATCAGGGTCCCCCATTTTCGATTCATCATATTTCATATCTAAATTATATAATATCTCATTGCTAAATATATGCAATATATAATCTAATAATCCAATAATCTAAATCTAATATATAATATAAAAATGCTAAATGCATGGGTATTTTATTTTGTCTTTAATGTTAGCTTGCAAACTCAAATACTGTCTTGGTAAGCCTCATAATGAATTGTTTGGGGAAAAAAAGAAAAACATTGTGATGCGTATCGTGTATCGCCGAAAGGTCAGAAAATATCGTGATATCATATTTAGGCCATATCGCCCAGCCCTACACAGGTATGTTATGCACGTTAATTAAGCTATGCCGAGCGCAGCCCTTTAGCTGGCTAACGTTAAGATAGCAGGAGCCGTCGGCCAAAAATATGTTGTTTCAACAAATGGATTACCATCTAAGTTATTGAAGCCTCCCGTGACCAGTAAGGTACTACTCTTAATAACCGCAGCAATATGTGCTGCCTTATATGCGCACTATGTGCCTAAAGTCAAGACTAGACTGTACTGAACCAGAAAGTATGTAGGAGCAAATTTCCGCACGATTAAAAACCATGGTTCGAACTAGTTAAAAAAAATGGCGAATGTTAGAATCACAAAAACAGGCTTCGGGGACAGCTCTATCCCGAAGTGGATTCTCCAATAGATGGTGGATACATACCATCACAGCCTGAGGATAGAGGGGCGTTGTTGAGAGTAAAGTCTGCATTTAAAAAGAGCCTATTTAGACAACTCAATCGCTTAACAGGATCAGAATGCACAATCACATTCAATAAACACACAGATTGAGTTGTATCTATGGCAACTGGAGAAAGTGTGCACACAATGATTGCACATCCAAATCCTTGTCTGTCTGCTCTTAAATAGCTGACCAATTAAAAAAAACAGATGTTTCCTTTCCTTTTCAGATTGTGAATTAGTCCCACGGCCGGGAAAGAGAATAGCTCTGTGGAAACAACACTCCTGTCTAAAGGCCTCTACATGCTACAGCAACTTCAAAGCAACTGCAACACAACATCGGCGCGATTTCAGCGCGGTTGTTTTAGAGGGTCTTGTAGACTGTGTTGCTTGGACGTTGCGTACATGTCCCCAGAATCTAATCTGAACAACCGTTGCGTTGATATTGCGTAGCAGTGATTGGTTGGTTAGCGAATGGGGGCGGGGCTGTCATAGAATAATATTAGTCCCGCAGAGAATAATATCCTCCATTGTTGAAGCCAGCGTTGACGCTAAATAATCAGCGTCACATAGCTCGCCTTTTTCTGAAAACCAAAGCACATATTGTTCCATAGCATACGCCTTCAGTTGATCATGACAAATCCTCTTACCTTGACGATTAAAAAGCCTCCATAATTTAGTAAATAAAGATGTAGCCAGCCAGCTAGCATTGGGTCTATTCAAAATGCTATCCACATTAGCTACATTAGCTAACCAAGTAAATACAATGAGGTAACGTTAAATACAACGTTTGCTAGTCGAAATGACTGGACACACACAGGGACAAGTTAAACATCAATCAAGTAATTTATTCCAATAGGTAGTTTGAGCTGCATGTGAGCCGAGGTCCTCTCCATTGGAAACTAATGATGTTACGGTAACGTTAGCTCGAAAAGCACAGAAAGTCAAGCTGCTAGCAACAGACACTATAACACTTCCGGTCGGGGGTTTTCAAAATAAAAGAGCGACGTCTAAAATCACCGGAAATACGTTTATTTTGTACATTATCCAAAGTTAACACGAACCTAAACTAACTTTAGATTAGTTTAGGTTCGTGTAACGTTAGATATTGTAAAAAATAAACGTATTTACGGTGCTTTTAGACTCGCTCTTTTATTTTGAAACCCCCCGCCCGGAAGTAAAAATTATACTTATTTTTCTGCTTTTATCAATGGGTTGGTTGAGAAGGGAAGCGTCATCTATCTAGGGAACCTAGCTACATACGGGGTACAATGTTACATAGGCTGCGCGTTGATTTTGCAGAAGCATAAAGGTAGAGTGTCTGCAACACCGTTGCTTTGTCGATGTTGTGTCGAAGTTGCTTTGAATTTGCTGTAGCATGCAGAGGCCTTAACACAGAGTTGTACATCAAACAGCAGTGGAGGCGGGAGGCTCAGACTTAAGCCTGCTTTGGTAGTAGTACACTTGGTGCATAACTAACTAAGCACCGCCAAATCACACTGTAGCGTGGTCACGGGACAAGCGGCGGAAGCCACGACGAGAATGAGGAAGGAACGAGGAGCCAGATTGAGCCGGTGATGAAACACAACTGACCACACATGTGTATCGAGATGTAGCCTCGACAGAAAGTCAGAGATGTCGAGGTGTGTGGATCGCAGACAGATGGACCTCCAATCAGGCAACATAGAAAGAGGGGAATGGAGGAGGAGAAGAGGGGGGAGGGACAAAAGAGAGAAAGGACGAGCGAGAGGCCGTTCACTAGTACTTTGTCACAGAGGAGTTTTGAATGTTCTCCAACTGTACATTTCCATTTGAATGGTCAAGTACAAAAGGTGCTGGGTACACGCTGGACAATCAAGAGCAGCCAGGACCCCCCTAGTGGTGGGAAGATGTATGGACACGTGAAGCTCTTTTTTTTCCCCAACAGGGATGTGGTCACAGAGCTGGGAGATGACAAACAACATTCACTAGAAATAATAAAATAAAAATCAGGGTTGAGTGTCTTAAACACATAAACCGTGACCCCCCCAAAAAAACTGATCCTAGTATTACAGCATGTGAACTTATCCATCTTTGTCTTGTCTAGAACTCCCGCATTATGTTAACTAGTCTATTATTTATGGTGAAAAGGGACCGTTGAACTGATAAATTGGCGGCATTTTGAAAGAAGAAAAAAACATCACTATGCAACCAATGAGCAGTTATGGTCAGACAGTAATACCAAAGAAATAAAAGCGCCTACAAAAGCGGATATTACATTCCTATGAGTTAACTGGAAATGCGATAAGATGGCCCCGTTTTGTAAAGGCACTACATACAATACGGCCATTGTACTTTTATATTAGACAACAACCGAGACGCATTTTGACCAAGCAGGGTCCTTTTCCAGGTTCAGTAATAACCAGGTATTTATTATCCGGGGAACAAGGGGCATTTGAGGATAACGCATGGTCCTTGGCAGCCGGATTTCCCAGCGTGTAAACCCGACAGTGGGTCAAATGCCGCCCGTGGTTTAACAGTTAAGCCGGGTGTCGTTGAACGGCAAGTCTGCGGTGAGATACAATTACAATTTACACCCTCGCCTAAAAAAACCACCACCGTGCCATGTCAACATTGTATCTAGGCCAAACGCTCCCCCCCATCCTCCTCCTCCAACTCTAGACAATCAATACAACGCACGATCGATAATGCCGCGGACTGCGCAGATGTGCAAAACAATGCATAATTGGAGAGTCATATTATTTCAATACGCCGTATTTGTTGTCGCACGGTTGATTCAATGTACCAAACACACACAGCTGCAAAAGGACAGCGTGTCCCTAAATGCCAGGCTGTGCCAACAACCCACCCAGACTGAGGAGGGCACCACGCCTGGTGGAGGAGAGGAGGGTGGAACCAACTTCCCACCAGTAGGAGGAGGACAGCCGAAAACCTGACACTTCTTTAATCAATATCCCCCAAAAAAAAAAAAAAAAAAATACCGTCTTCTATTATCTTAATAAATAATAGTCCTAAATAATAACCCGTCCGTCTTTACTACTACTATGCACTCAAGAGTTGGACCTGTATCCTGCCGACCTATATGAATTGAAAATGGGGGACCCTGATGGAAACAAGACAAACGTCTTTCTCAGGTCTGCATCCCATTAACAATTGTATGTATTGAGCCGTACTGTATTGTATCCATTCTGCAATCTGTTAAATAAAATTTGTATTCATTCATTCACCTGTCGACGTACAGAACGTGGAACAGAGTCGCTTTGGATAAAAGCGTCCATCTAAAAATAAATGACTCAATGTAAATTAAGTAATGGAGGCGCCTCCACGAAGACGGTCCCCGTCGTTACAAGCAGCTCGGCCTCCAGCCGACGGACGGTACAGTCTCTAGCGGTAGAAACTAAAGCCACGGGGACGAGAACCGGCTGCCTGAATACTTTCGCCTGTGATTAAAACCTGACTTCTACACCAGACAATGGCTCGACTAGTACGCCGCCATGCCGCGGCAGCACGCTGAGCTGAAACGGAAAGAACTGGTGCCGCTACATGGAGCTAGTAGCCTGTTGGCGCAAACTGCCCGCGTCCTGAAAGAGGGGGCGCGCGCTACATCAGGATTCAGGAAGCTACTAGTAATAATGTTTATGTATAAAGCGCTTTTCAAGAAGAACCCAACGACGCCGTGACACACATGAGCAAAACAAATGAACAGAGAAACAAAGAAGAACCACGCAGGGAATAAGCAACAGTATGAATACGCAGGAGGACATAGTAGCAGGGAGTTAGCCTGTTAAGCTAAAACACGGGGACTTGTCTGCACTTCACGCGTTATATCCAAAAAAAGCCCAACAATTATGACCTTGCGGCGCATTTGGCGAGAAAAGAAGGAGTAGAAGCTATAAACCCACACAGACCACGCAAGTGCAGCTTGGTCGAGTTATTCAAATGATATAATCAGTAGCTAGCCTAGCTAGCGTTAGTGTCACTGTAATGTTGGAGTTTGTCCACCATCAGCATCCATGTTAAAAGGAAAACTCCCAACATTTTGGGAAATTTGCCATCTACCCTGGAGTTAGACAAGAAGATGCATACCTTTTTCTTCTCCGTGCATGCAGTAGGAGTAGGAAGACGTTTGGAACTAGGCTAATGGAGGAACCTACTTCCAGTGACTGACGCTAAGCTAGGCTAACGGTGCGTGTCTTCCTACTCCTACTGCATGCACAGAGAAGAAGAAAAAAAGGTATGCATCTTCTTGTCTAACTCCAGGGTAAATGGCAAATAAGCTAATTTCCCAAAATGTTGGGAGCTTTCCTTTAACCTTCTGTCGTGTGACTCGTGTGGCACTGGTGGCAGTGAAAGGGTTAATCCGGCGGGTGACATTGCGCGCCACCAGCAGCACTTCTTCTAGAATCTAGACCTTTCTTCTAGCTCTTCTCTTCGCATCCATGTCCTCCTGACTGTATATAGCATGTAGTAACACAAGAGGCGTTTACACTGGAACATGCCTCGAATATATATTATACCAAACAACAATGCAGTCAGACACCACGAAGGTCAAGCCTGGGCAGCCCGTTGTTGCCTGCTGTGAAATACATAATGATGACCGCCTCTTCTCCACCATCATCTCAATCACTTTCCCCCTTATATATATATAAATATATATATTATATGTTTTATAAAAGCATCTTACGTACCTGAGGCGTTTTACAACAGACGATATTAGACATTTTAATGCGATTCAGTTGGTTTTTGGTGGTGGCGGGGCACGGCAAAAAATGCGACGCAGTGGACACACACGACGACACTGTTGTTGGCACGGATCGATACGGTTAACGGGTCCCTCTTCCTCTCTTCTTCTTCCTCTCTCTTCTTTCTCTGAGAAACGCGTGTCTTTCTTTCTTGCTTTCCCCCACTCCGGACTGGACTTGCTTGCAGTGACTGTGACTGACTGTCTGGCAGGAGGAGGAGGAGAGAGAAGAGCTTTCAATGAGGAGCTGGAGCGGTGCGTCACCGGTTACGTCGTGGAGGGGGAGGGGGCCGCGCTTAACCCTTTCACTGCCACACTACCGAAGGTTAACCCTTTACTATCACACACTGATTGATTGATTGATTGATTGATTGATTGAAAACTTTATTAACAGATTGCAGAATGGGTACAATACAGTACGGCTCAATACACACAATTGTTAAGGGGATGCAGACCAGAGAAAGACTTTCGTCTTGTTTACACTGGTTGAAGAAACATGGCTTGGTTTCAAAACCAAATTCTCAACAATACTAAACGACATGGCCCCCCTAAGAACCACCAGGGTAAAAAATCGCGCTGAGCCGTGGATGCACTCCGAAATACTGGCCGCTATGAAAACCAGAGACAAAAAATGCTCTGAGTTTCGTAAAAGTCAGTCAAAGCTTACTAAAAGCACGAGCAGTGAACTCCAAGCCCACGTGACTGAACTCAAACTAGAAAGAAACAGACTAAGAAACGACGTAAACTCCATGATCAAAACTGCAAAAAAGAATTTCATCAATGACAAAACTGAGGAAAACAAAAACAAACCACGTGAACTTTGGAAATTACTCAATAATCAACTAGGATGCAGTAAAAAACTTAAAACCAGATTCTCAAACATAAACATAAAAACGGACAACACGCTCATCACAGACAAGCTGGATGTAGCCAATTACTTAAACATTTTCTTCACAAACATAGCCACAACACTGGTAAACAAACTACCCTCCCACTCAGGGCTTTATGGGGTAGAACACATAGTAGCTTACAAAAACCTAGGGGTCCGCAAGGACGACTTCAAGCTGGAAATGGTAACAACAGATGAGGTACTCAATAAACTGAGCGCCCTCCAACCTAACAAGGCCACTGGCCATGACAACATCCCCTCCAAATTCCTCAGAGACTCAGCAGCCGCCATCACCCCAATCATCACACACATAATAAACCTCTCCATAAAACAGGGACACGTCCCCAAGGACTTCAAAATTGCGAGGGTGACCCCTCTGCACAAAAAGGGCAGCAAATTAGACCCAGGCAACTACCGCCCTGTTTCTATTCTCACCTCCATCTCGAAAGTCATGGAAAAAATAGTCTACGAACAGGTCGAAAAGTACCTAGCGGAAAAAAATCTAATCTACGAATTCCAATCTGGCTTCAGAACATCCCACTCCACTGACACATGCCTTCTCTATTTGAATGACCACATCAAACAAGAGGTGGACGCGGGCAAATACTGCGGCATGGTCATGCTGGACCTACAAAAGGCCTTTGACACGGTCAATCACTCCATTCTGATTGACAAGCTAAAAGCAATTGGTTTTGATAGTCTATCAGTGAGCTGGATGCAATCCTACCTTGAGGGGAGGGAACAGATGGTGGAGGTAAACGGTACCCTATCCCCCCCCTCACAGTGAGCTGTGGTGTTCCACAAGGAAGCATACTAGGACCGCTACTGTTCCTAATTTATGCAAATGACATGTCGTCAGCTTGTGACTGCAACTCGTTCCTGTTTGCGGACGACTCAGCCCTGCTGGTCTCTGACAAGAACAAGTTACAGGTTGAAAAAATCCTCAGCTCGGAACTAGGCAGAATCTGCATATGGCTCGCTGATAACAAACTATCATTACACATGGGCAAAACAGAGTCCATTCTCTTCGGTTCAAATAACAAACTCAGCAAGACCGACGGCTTCTCAGTTACAGTGGGTGACAATATTGTCACAAGGAAAGATGAAATTACCTACCTGGGTTCCATCCTAGAGGCTAATCTCTCCTGTGACAAAATGGCATCCAATGTAATAAAAAAAGTCAACCAACGAACTCGATTCTTGTACCGGATATCCTCTCTGGTAAACAAGAATACCCTGAAGACTCTGGCAGGAGCACTCATTCAGGGGTACTACGACTATGCTTGCACCTCATGGTACCAAAGCACCTCAAAGGCGGTAAAAACAAAATTACAAACATCTCAAAACAAACTGGTCAGACTACTGCTTGACCTTACTCCTAGAACCCACCTCACCCCTGCCCACTTTGACAACCTAGGATGGCTTAGAGTAGACGACAGAGTACAGCAACTTGCAATGGGCCTGGTCTACAAGATACACTACACGACCAAGGTACCCATGTACATGTCAAAATACTTCCCAAAGGTTAGTGAATACCACGATCACAACACCAGAGGGAGCTCCACAAATCATGTTAAACCCAGATTCGGCTCAAATAAGGGACTAAACACGTTTCGCAATTATGCCACATCAATGTGGAACGCCCTACCCAAAGCTGTAAAGGAATGTGGATCACTACCCACTTTCAAAACCTCTCTCAAGGGACACCTACGGGAGACTGCAATTCAACACTGGCCCCTGTAAATATCCTAACCCAACCCCCTCCAATGTACAGTCATTTACCTAGTATGGTTTTGTCAATAGTCCAATGTACAATTTTGTTTGTTTGTACAGTGTCTCCCCCCCCCCCCCCCTCAATGTACAGTTTTACTTGTTTATACAGTGTGCCCCCCCCCCCCAACCACCTCCAATGTAAATTACCCAGTATGGTTGTCAATATCCCAATGTACCCAACCCCCCCCACCCAACCTCCTCCAATGTACAGTTTCTACGTCAAATGTATATACTCCCTTTTCTTGACTCCTTCTGTATCACAAACAGTACTGTATTTGCAAATCTGGTATGTCATAAATGTATAGATGTAGCAGTACTGACTATCTGTATGTCATGTATGTCATATATGTCCTGATGAATTGAAAATGGGGGACCCTGATGTAAACAAGACGAAAGTCTTTCTCTGGTCTGCATCCCCTTAACAATTGTGTGTATTGAGCTGTACTGTATTGTACCCATTCTGCAATCTGTTAATAAAGTTTTCAATCAATCAATCAAAACATCAGGGTGAATGAATGAATGAATGAATGAATGAATGAAAACTTTATTTAACAGATTGCAGAATGGGTACAATACAGTACGGCTCAATACACACAATTGTTAAGATTAAGATTTTTAAGATTTGTTTATTAAGGACAATGCAAATTAATGAACATCATTTACATGTGTATGCATAACATCACAGCATGATAAGGACACAAAACGGACCATACAACGTTCATTCATAAAAACTGACATCACTGACATGACCACACTAACATGACATTCAGTCAGTACAACATCACTAACATCCCTAATGAGTGCATATTTGGCTGTCTAACAGCCATTTCCTGAGTTGGCCCTTAAAGGTGGACAGGGTGGGACATTCCCTTAAGGGGACCGGAAGGCTGTTCCATGTTCCACTTCCCTTTATCGATAGACAATTTTTGCTGAAGGCGGTCTTTCTAAAATGGACCTCACAATCCCCTCTGGTGTTTGATCTAGTGGCTAATCCAGTGTTCCTTTTCTCGTGGATAAACTCCTTGAGAGGGGGAGGGGCTAATCTGTGCAGGCATTTATATACAAAGCAGGAACTTTTATAACGTCTGAGGTTTTCAAAATTTAAAATTTGATGCTTATCCAGGATTTTACAGTGGTGGTATGAGTACTGTTTCCTGTCATATACCTTCAATGCTCTGTTGTAAAGTTGTTCTATGGGTTTCATGGCTGTGGCCCCAGTAAATGACCAGTTTAGAAGGCAATATTCAATGTGAGAGAAGACCATACAGTGTAGGTATGTCTTTGCGGCTTCAAGTGTTAGGGAGGGCCGTATTTGTTTGAAGTTGGAAATGTTGAAGTTGATGGTGTTCCTCACTTTCTTTATGTGTGTCAGGTTTGAGTCCAAGATGACCCCAAGGAATTTGAAGTGGGAAACAAGTTCTAGTTCTTCCTTCCTTCCCTCCTTCCTCAGGAACACATTGGACCGCTTTATGGTTTCTGGACGCTTGCTAAAGAACATGCACACAGTCTTTTTCGCATTAAGTAGGAGACAGGTGCTGTTTAGCCAGCATTGTACCTTGTCTAGTGCGCATGTGAGCCTGGATGTAATCAACTCTACTATCGTTAAGGGGATGCAGACCAGAGAAAGACGTTTGTCTTGTTTAAGGGTCCCCCATTTTCAATTCATCATATGACATACACGACATACAGATAGACAGTACTGCTACATCTATACATTTATGACATACCAGATGTGCAAATACAGTACTGTTTGTGATACAAAAAGAGTAACTGTACATTGGATTATCGACAAAACCTTACTTGGTCCCAAGAAGAGGGTCTCGTGTATTATTGGGTTAGGACATTTACTGTACCGGGTAACCGTCGGTAGTGTGATAGTAAAGGGTTAACCTTCTGTAGTGTGGCAGTGAAAGGGTTAACCGGCTGTCGCGTGGCAGTGAAAGGGTTAACCTTCTGTGTATTGTCACAGTGAAAGGGTTAACCGTTTTGGTAGTGCGGCAGTGAAAGGGTTTTAAAGGGGAATTTCACTTGTCGAGTTTCAGCAGTCTTACCTCTATTATGACCACCACTGCGGTTCCACTATTCACTTTCATTCATTTTGGGGCCTGTGTCTAAATATCAATCATACTTGTGAATTGCAAACAAACTAAAGCTGTGCAGGCTTCAATAAAACAGGCGATTCTTTTTTTTATCTACTTTTTCTCCTCCTTTTTCTGTGATTTTTTCCCCCTCCCCATCCCAATTTACCTCTCGTGCCAATTCTCCCTCCCCTGTCCTGATCGTTGCTCGCATATGCCCCCCACTGGCCGGTTGTAGGGAGGATAGAAGCCTTGCATCACATGTCCCCTCCGATACATGTGGAGGCAGCCTGTCACATCTTTTCACCTGCCAGCGCGGACTCTCATTTGGCGAAGAGTAACGTGTAGGAGGCTCACACTGCCCCCGCCATTTTCCTGACTTTGCTGTGCAGGCGCCCCAACCGACCTGTAGGAGTCGCTGTTCACAATGACCAGACTACCACCCTTCGACTTCCCACCCGCTAACTCTGCCAATTGAGTTAGTATGACGGCCGGCCCAAGCCGGAGGCAACACCGACAGCCGGATTCGAACCCGGTGTCTCTTGCGTTGGTGACAAGCGCAATGTCCGCTGCGCCACCCAGCCGCCTTAAAACAGACAATTCTGAAGTCAAATGCACATGTTTGCTTTAGCATTTGATGTGTGTTTTTTTTTTTAAATAAAAGCAGATCCGGTCAATTTGTTGTAGGTTTGAGTGTGTGTATCTTTGCCTTGCACATAATATTTGGGGAGTAGTTACCATGGTTACCCGCTGCCTTGCTGGAAGAAAGATTATGAACATTCTGTGAGAAGTTGAGTTGGTCAAACTACACCTCGAGTGAGAAATAGTTCCTATACCTACTTTGAATTTGGAAACGGCAACATTAGTGGCAAAAATATTTAGACTTGGTCCTCAAAAAGAATGAAAGTAAACGAGGAGCCTGGCACCTGGGAGGAACGGTGGTGTTGACAGCAGACAACAGGGACACCAGTGGTAGCTAACTTACTTGTAGATGACTTCAGATGAGAGGTACGACTGCAGATTTTTAAGTGATTTTAAGTTCTACTAAAGCGAAATATCCCTTTAAATGCAATCCTACTACACAGACACAGTGCTGTGTTGTTCCCGGCGGCGCAAAGCGGCTTGGTCAAAAGACAAAACGGTCTGTGTGCTGATGTAACCTTACCAACTTAATGGGTCTAGGCCAGAGAGGGGGGGGGGGGGGGGGGGGGGGAAGTAATTAAATACTTGTACTCAAGTACTGTACCTAAGTAAAAAAAAAATCAAGGTATTTATACTTCACTTTCTACTCCACTACTCTCTGGCTAACATGATGGTGACGCGCTAGACTGAAACGCCAGTGCTTAAAGGAACATGCCAACATTATGGGAAATGCGCAACTGTCAGACAAGAAGATGGATACCAATTTCCTCTCTGTGTGTTCAAAGCTATCCTGCTGCGAGCTAGCCTAGCTCAGCATAAATTAATGGAAGCGGATACGAACCACCAGCCTAGCTTACAATTCTGGGTCTCACCACTGACCTCTCACCCCTCATGACTGACCTCTCAACACTGACCTCTCACCTTTCACCACTGACCTCTCATCACTGACCTTTCACCACTGACCTTTCACCACTGACCTCTCATCACTGACCTTTCACCACTGACCTCATCACTGACCTTTCACCACTGACCTCTCATCACTGACCTTTCACCACTGACCTCATCACTGACCTTTCACCACTGACCTCTCATCACTGACCTCATCACTGACCCCTCATCACTGACCTTTCACCACTGACCTCATCACTGACCTTTCACCACTGACCTCTCACCACTGACCTCATCACTGACCTCTCATCACTGACCTCACCACTGACCTCTCACCACTGACCTCATCACTGACCTTTCACCACTGACCTCATCACTGACCTCTCATCACTGACCTTTCACCACTGACCTCATCACTGACCTCTCATCACTGACCTTTCACCACTGACCTCATCACTGACCTCTCATCACTGACCGCTCACCTTTCACCACTGACCTTTCACCACTGACCTCATCACTGACCGCTCACCTTTCACCACTGACCTTTCACCACTGACCTCATCACTGACCGCTCACCTTTCACCACTGACCTCATCACTGACCGCTCACCTTTCACCACTGACCCCTCATCACTGACCGCTCACCTTTCACCACTGACCTTTCACCACTGACCCCTCATCACTGACCGCTCACCTTTCACCACTGACCCCTCATCACTGACCGCTCACCTTTCACCACTGACCCCTCATCACTGACCTTTCACCACTGACCCCTCATCACTGACCGCTCACCTTTCACCACTGACCCCTCATCACTGACCTGTCACATTTCACCACTGACCCCTCATCACTGACCTTTCACCACTGACCCCTCATCACTGACCGCTCACCTTTCACCACTGACCCCTCATCACTGACCTTTCACCACTGACCCCTCATCACTGACCTCTCACATTTCATCACTGACCCCTCATCACTGACCTGTCACCACTGACCTCTCACCTCTCACCACTGACCTCTCATCAAGGAACAGAGTGTGAGAAGAGACTTACTGAATGAATTTAAAGCTTGTCAAACCAAATTTGATAAGAAACTCAGATTTTTCAAACGACGTTTCAAGAGAGGACAAGCTCTCCATATAGAACAACTACAGGTCAGTAATCCCCAGCAATTTTGGAAAGAAAGAAATAAACTAGGCCCCAAAAACAACCAGACAGTCCCAATGGAGATTGTATTGGACAACGGTGAATCATGTTTTGAAACTGAGCAGATTCTGAAAACGTGGGAAAACCGATTATAGTAGCCTATATGCTTGTAGTAGCCTATATGCTTGTAGTAGTCACCCTTTATTTGATGATGGTTTCCTGATAGAAATATGTAAGTTAAAATGTGAGGCCGAACTTGGGATGAGCAATAGCCCTACAGGTTGTGAATTATTAAATAGTGACATTACGTTAGACGAGGTACAGAGTGTAGTGGACAGAGCGAAACTGAAGAAAGCCATGGGTATTGAGGAGTTGTCTAACGAGGTCCTTAAAACTCCCTATCTGCTGAATGTATTACACTGTTTATATCAAACTTGTTTTCACACCGTCGCCATCCCCTCGATATGGAACAAGTCCATTATTAAGCCCATCCCCAAATCTGCTAAATCTGACCCTAGAGTCCCACTAAATTACAGAGGTATTAGTTTGATCAGTACAGTTTATAAATTATACTCAAGTGTTCTTAATAATAGATTTAAATAAATATACTTAGAATATAATGAAATGTTGGTGGATGAGCAGAATGGGTTTAGGGCTAAGAGCTTGTATTGATCATGTTTTTGTTTTATCATCGGTGGTGAGAGCCAGATTGGACGAGGGCAAGAATACATTTGTTTGTTTTGTTGACTTTAAAAAAGCCTTTGACTGGATTAATAGAGAGCTGTTGGATTATAAATTAATTTGTTCTGGTATCGATGGTCTATTTTATAAGGCTATCAAAAGCCTGTATAAGGCCCCATTTGCCTGTCTGCAGCTGAATGATGTTAGGACCGGCTGGTTCCCCACCCCATTCGGTGTAAAACAGGGAGATGTGCTTTCTCATACTTTATTCGCCCTTTATGTTAATGACCTGGCGCAAGAAATGAAGCAAGCCAATCTTGGTATTCCAATAGATAATATAATCCTAAGTATTTTATTGTACGCTGATGATATTGTTCTGTTTGCAGAAAATGAAGCAAATTTACAAAACATGTTGAATATTATGAGTTCTTGGTGCAGCATTGTTCTTGGTGCAGCATTGTTTGTTGATCTGTCTAAAGCTTTTGATTCTGTGGATCATGCATTGCTACTGCAAAGGCTTGGCTGCATAGGTCTTGGTAAAATGGCTTTGAGCTGGTTTAAAAACTATATCTGAAAGAACTCAGTGTGTTTCAGTAGAAGATTATACCTCAGCTGCTCTTACTGTAAACAAAGGTGTTCCACAAGGTTCTATTTTGGCCCCTGTCTTATTTTCCATCTTTATAAATGAACTAGGAAATGGGATAAACCCAGCACGTTTTCATTTATACGCCGATGATACAGTTGTTTACACAGTGGCTTCCTCTTTAACTCAGGCCATAGAGCTTCTACAGGATGATTTTAATACACTACAACACTCCTTGCTAAGGCTAAGACTGGTCCTTAATGCAAAAAAGACCAAGTACATGACCTTCTCTCGCTCTCGAGCTAATACAGCTGTCCCCCCGATTCTGACACTGGAAGGGACATGCCTTGACAAAGTAGCATCCTATAAATATCTGGGCATATGGATTGATGAAAAGATGGCCTTTGATGTTCATATTGGGAACCTACTGAGAAAACTTAGACCTAAACTGGGCTTTTTCTTCCGGTTAAAGAAATGTTTCCCGTCTGAAGCCAGGAAGAGAATTGTGCAGAGTTCCTTTCTGCCTGTATTAGACTATGGCGATGTAATCTATATGCATGCTCCTTCCTCCCTGCTTAAAAAGCTGGATTCTGCGTACCATACTGCCATACGTTTTGTAACAGGTGCAGGCTCTCGCACCCACCACTGCACTTTGTATCAGTCATTAGGATGGTCCTCTCTGTACCAAAGAAGACAATCACACATGTTGATTTTTATCCTTAAGTCATTGCTAGGTAAGCTGCCCTTATATATCTCCAGACTTCTGTCCTTTTATACTTGCTTTTTTAATACCAGACGAGCAGCAAATGGGATGCTGTTAAATGTTCCTTTGATGCAGTCAGAGCTTGGTAAAGCTGCATTCTCCCACTATGCTCCCTTTTTATGGAATACGCTGCAAGTGAAACTTTGTCTACAGGCACTTCCTACTGTGAATGCTTTTAAAGGTATGCTACGATTAGCCCTTTATGAAACATGTAACTGTTTTACCTGATGCTATTGTTGATGTGATTATGCTCCTTGCCACTGCACAAATGACCCTCTGTATTTATATTTGAATTGTATGTTTTTTGTTTAATGCCCTGTTTTATGTTGAAACTTGTTGTGTGCTGTGTTGGTCAGGACTCCCTGGAAGAAGAGATCTTGTATCTCAATGGGACATTCCTGGATAAATAAAGGATAAATAAATGGAGACTTGCGATTAACAGTGAAAAAACACAGATTATGCACTTCAGGAAAAAACATGAACAGCAGAGTAAGTAGCCATAAGTTTCAATTTGGACCAACGCCCCTGATTTACACACATTCTTATAAATATCTTGGTTTCACCTTTAATGAGTACATGAGCTTCATAGAAGGAAGGAAAATAATGTCTGAGTCAGCAGGAAGGGCGCTAGGGGGTGTGTTGAGTAAAATGAAAGTGTGCACTGACCTTGGGTTTTCAACATTTACACAATTATTTGATTCAATGGTGGGTTCTGTTTTATTTTATGCTGCTGGAGTATGGGGTTTTGATGATGCACCTGAATGTAATGCTATCCAGAACCGGGCCATAAGATACTTTTTAGGAGTCCATAAATACACACCAAAAGGGGCTATAGAAGGGGACATGGGGTGGGCCTCTTGCTTGGTCAAGCAAAAACGTGAAATGGTGAGGTTATGGAACCGCCTGGTCCAGCTGCCAAATGACAGGGTGACAAAAAAGATTTTTAACTGGGACAGAGCACACGGTCATCCCTGGTCAAGAGAGATGTCCATGATTTTTTCTTCTACTGACTTAAGTATGATTTTTATGAACAATCTGCAGTGTAAGGTTCACATAATTAAAACAAAATTATCAACAATCCATCAGGATAAGTGGAAGGTGGAGATATGGAAAAAACCTAAACTTAGAAAAAATGTTGTAATTAAAAATGAGTATTTTACTGAACCTTATGTAATGTTAAACTTAAAGAGAAGACGGAGGTCTCTGTGTGCCCAGTTGAGGTCTGGCACCCTGCCATTGGCTGTGGAAGTGGGTAGATTCCAAGGTAAACCTGAGGAGGAGCGGTTGTGTGTTCTATGTGATCTGGGAGTAGTGGAGGATGAATATCATTTTGTTTTTTATTGCCCTTTTTACACCGCTTTGAGGAGGGCTTTATTTGAGAAAATTCAAATTGTAAATCCGGATTTATTTTGGCAGTCAGAGTTGTATGTTGAGTTGTTTCTTTGTGGAGGACATCTTCAGTTTTGCAGGATTTTTGGAGACAATTTTTTGGAGGAATTTTGGAGAAAGAAAAATAGCTCGAATCTGGGTTGTAATTTAAATGAAAGGCACATCCTTACATGGTTCTTGAACATCTTTTAATTTGTAGTAGAGGAAGTCGGCACAGTACAAGGCTTCCGTTCTTTATTGCTGCATCAAACACACAAGTGCATTTTAAGTGCTGTTCTTCAGACTTTATCTATCTGTGCTTGAAATCTCCTCACTTGTATTTTCATTCTTCTTCTGCAACTGCTGGATTTATGCTCAGTCCAGCACAAGCCTAGAACTGGCCTTGTGGATTAGGGATTTAAATTTCATTCAAATAAAAAAAAGTTTTTACTACCAAACTGAGGGTCAAATGTAAATTATATATATATTTATATTTACATTTGGTCATTTAGCTGACGCTTTAATCCAAAGCGATTTACAAGTTCTGTATGACAAGTCAGCAGGGAGGGTACAACTCTATCAGCTGAATAACAATGTTCATCAAACAGTGCTGAAACTTGGGTGCTGCAGTGTTGATTGCATAGTAATAAAGACATATTAGTATAGTTGGAAGAGTGTATGATAGTATAAGACAGTAAGAAGGTTAGTGGATTTTTCTTTCTTTCTTTTTTCCCCTTTCAGATATTGATTGAAGAAGGGTGTTTTTAGTCGACGGCGAAAGATTGGTCTGGTTTCGGCTGTCCTAACTGTGGTGGGAAGTTTGGTCCATCATTGTGGAGCGAGGACAGAGAATATATATTATATATATATATACTGTATATAAACATATTGATATGAGGTGAACTGAAACCTAATCACTAGTTATATTTCGTATCTGGCTTATCGCGTCCCGCTCTTAAGCCTATTGAGATACCCCTTATCTCCTGTACCTACTGTACTCCACCACGAAAACAACTTGTACACCCACACCTGACCGGGTCCCACCTCTATGGAGGCGTAGCCTATAAGACCATGGCCATGGTCACCAACACACCCTTCCTCTATTTTCATTCCATCATATTGGATGCAGTGCACCTTATGTAACTAGTAGTATGAAAAAGATTGGAGGAATTGCGTAATGTTGAAAGCTTACCGGAGGTTTGCGTGCCCCTGACATTTTACTCTACTCTTATCCTAGGCAACTTGATTTGATTTGTGTTATTATTCTAATTTGTGACCTGTCCTGTCTAAATGTTTAAATGTTGAGCGATATGCAGTGTCTAATTTCCCACGGGATAATAAAAGTATTTCTATTCTATTCTATTCTATTCTATTCATCTTCGAAGCATGTTTCAGCGACACGACGGGCCTATGTTGATGTTTCCTCGTCTGACGACAGCAGATCGAGGGGCAGCGTACATGGTTTGGCTATCGGGCCGGCTTGTACAACGGTGAGCCCTGTGTCATCAGGCACGGGTATTAGTGTTAGTAAGGCTGGGTTGTTTGTTACACAACCATGTTGTGTGTCGGCGCCAGGGGGGGATGGTTTGGTGAACGTTCACTGCGGTGAACGGGTTCCAAACGGTCCTGCAAGCGTGCTGTTAAACAACTAATGCTAGCTACATGCTAATACTAATGCTACATGCTGAACACTACTGCTACGCTGTTCTAATGTCTCCGCCGTGAGATGTTGTCACTTCTCCCTCCTCTTGCCCGGTTCATCAATGAAGGTCAGTCGGTAGCTGTTGTGGGGGTTTTGCTGAGTCCTATTTACCTTTTTACGGGTAAATGGGTTGACAACAGGGTAGGCCGTGGCTAGGTAGCCTAGCCAGGTACGTTACCATTGTGTTCCGGCGGGGTCTGTTGAACGGTGTCCCCATCTGGGAGCCGATGCGTGAGCTCGGCGGTGTAGCAGTAGAGCTATACTACTGCAGGATGGGACTTAACGGCGGGTTACGGCTCAGCTGGCTAGTTCCTATCCACATTGGCGTCGGGTAGTGGGGCTATGGGTCCAGCCGACATTGTAAACATGTTGCGTGTTTGTGCGCAGGCGGTTGTTGATCTGGGTTCCACATCGCCTCACGCTAGGCTGTAGTAGTGTAGTGGGCTACTGTTTTGTTCTGTCACTCTGCTATGAGAAGGTCTGTCTATGCTACAGCTTTCTCTCCTCTCAACCATTCATGCTGACGGTCAATCGGTGTCTATTGGGGGAGTATGCAGGGGGGGCTTTGTTTACCTTTTTTGGTAAATGGGCTAAGCTAGGGCTGGTGTGCTGTTGTGAATATTTTGAATGAAGGCGGGACTAGTTCGCTCTGGTCCGCCTCCCCTTAACGTTGTGTATATGGGTTTGCTCATTCTACAGTATTTTGTGGTTTAGTTCTTTTATTCATTTAACCCTTTCATGGCGCACACCACAGTGGAGGTTGCTGTTTGCAACCACCAATGGTGCTCCGTGTTAACATCAGTCCTTTGCTTTTGACATATTGAAACAATGCCCCGCCCGGCCGACGCCATGGGTGGGTCGGCCTGGCGAGTGGCTGGTGGGCTGCTAAAGCCTGTACCGCCACGGTATGGAATTGGCAGCGATTAGAACTGTGTTCGAATTGCTGTTTTTTCGATAAAAAAAATGGTGTCTGGTGGCGGGGCCTTGAGGGCCAGCCGACGTCGACACATCGCGCGAGGTTGTTGACGTTATTAGCTTTGACCTAGCCGCAAGCTATAACCGCTCAGGGTTCCCCTCTCCGCAGGGGATTTTGGTCCTCTGCTGGAGCGCGGGCGGTATTGTCCTAGGCCCCACACCGCCTCACACCGCGCAGCCAGAAGAAGAGAGAGCACGGCCTCGTCAGCGGCGATGACGAGGCCCTCGACAGGCGGCCATGTTTTCCCCCGCCAGAGGTATCCTGGACGTTGAATCGACAGGTGTCCACAAGACCGACAGCCTAGCGGCCGAGGGATCGGCCATGTTGGATGGGTTCGGCTTGAACAACAAGCCGTCACCGTCCTGCCGCGAGCAGCCCGCTCTCCGATCACTCCCTTCCCCAACACTAGCGGAAAAAGTGGGCTCTGATTGTTTCCTTTGGCTGCGGGCCGCGTGCCTTCGTTGAAGCGCAGGCGGCCCCACTTTTCGCTTCTCATGGGGACAGGGGCTGACAGCCAGTTGATGGCTGAGCCTGGGTCTGTCCGTGAGAATGTTGTGCTGTCAAGCGGCTCCCACACCATAAGCTGTGTTGGTTGAGCCTGGTGTTACGTCTGTCAAAAATGCATTATGTTACACAGGAACATCTGTAGTTTCCCTTTCTGGGAAACTAACCCGACACAGGCGTATAGGGTTACCTCAAGACTACCATGACACACTTTTCTGAAAGCCTCACCCCAAACCCTAACCCTAACTTAACCACACTGTTACCTTAACCTAACTATAACCATAACCCTAACTTTCTATACATTCCCTGCCAACAACGAGTTTACCTGTTATTGGGCGCCAATCATTGAACGCCAACAACGAGTATACTCGTTATTTGATCATTTTTCCTTTTATTCGATATTTCTATTCATTATTCATCCAGGGACCTTCGTGTTACCATAGGGAATGAGTCTGGGGTCGCCAAAGTGCAATACCGGCCACATCCAGCTAAACGGCGGTATCGAGCACCCTTTGTAACCTTGTATCTTGGCCTGTGGAACGGCCAAATGTCTCCGGTTTCATTTTTCCTTGTCGGGCGAGGCGAGCGGTTCTCCCGGTTCCATTGAGGCGCGTCAAATATCCCCAATCCATATGTTGTGGTGGATTATGCTGTGGACCAAATGGACATTGGATGTACCAGATGGCGATCAAACAATTGGAATATTATTTTTGGAATAGTCCTGATCACAGGTAAGGACGATCTGATGTACATTTTAGCTTGATCCTGCAATGCTTGTATACTGATCGGGCTGATAAGCGTTTTTAGTGTTCAATACGAATGCCGTTACTGACTATCAAATAATCAGAAACGACCCCCCCCCCCTTTGATGCATTCATGATGGAACATAATACCTATGATATAGATTTGATTTAGGAATAATAGCGTGTACTGGCAAGAAACGGCAACATCTATAGTGGAATTGACATATGCGGCTGTAACTCAGCATTTCGGGGATTACCCTAGACAGCTCTAAAACCATACTTATATTCACCACGGTATAACACGTATGGATGGAAAAATTTATTGTTTTTCACATATTGAACGATAGATAGGTGATGTCAAATGGGCCATAGTATTGTATCCATAGCTATAATATAGAATATAGTTATAGCTCTACAAACAAGGTGATGCACTCCTATCTTTTAAAGCGTGGCAGTGCTAGAGCGGGGCCCGACTAATTCCCGGGGGTCAATGTGTTAACCATAACCATTAAACGTTAAAATGAACCATCATCATAGTATTGCTGTTTGTATCGGGGTGGGTGGGTGGCTTAGTCTAGGGGTGAGACCACTAGATCACAATCATTGTTGGTTTGACTCCCGGTTGCAGTTTATGTTTGTATGTTTATGTTTATTAGGATCCCCATTAGTCATCATCAACGTGTTGACTATTCTTCCTGGGGTCCTCACAGATATACACATACAAATATGAAACAGTCAGTGTAAATAAGTCATATATCACATACATAATCAATAGAAAATAAAACAAAAGGTCATAGGTGAATCCATTTCACCATACCTTTAACAAATTCGGGGCCATTTGGATCCGTCTAATCTCACGCTAAACTGCCAGCATTTCTAAACAGACTTGCATAGTTCGTGAGGCTGTTTGTAGAGCTAAATCTATACTTATAGTATTGCTATCTGTCCATTCTCATTGTCAATTGAGACCATAAACCGTCCCTTCAAAATGGCTTAAAGAAATACCTTTTTCATCAATACGTTCTCATTTTATAGCATCTTGAATATAAGCGTTATATGTAGGGATGTCCAATATTATCGGCCGATATCGGCATTAAAATGTGATATCGGAAAATATCGGTATCGGTATATTCCATTTTTGGGGGGGGGGGGGGGGGGGGGGGAACCCTGCATATATCGATATCGGTTGATATCGGTATCGGAAATTAAGAGTTGGACAATATCGGTATATCGGTATCGGTAAAAAAGCCAATATCGAGCATCCCTAGTTATATGGGATTAGGACTAGTATATTTCCTGGAAGGCGAGATACAGGGCGCTAAGCTAGTAACGTTAAATCCAATGGTATTTCGGCTATACAGAAGCTAGAGTTAAAAATCAAACTGCATATGATCGATATGATGGTCCACCATGAATGCATGAAAGGGGGGGGGGGGGGCGGGGGACGTTGTTTCTGATTATTGATTACCAATAACTGCGTTAGCCTCAGTAGCCACATTCGCTGATCGGGTGGATGGCTATCATAACAAGGCCTGATCAGCATGTAATTTACGTGAAAAAGATCTTACTGTGGGCCGGTTGGATCCCCCAAAGGATTTCCCAGTTATCGATCGCCATCTGGTAGATCGATATGTCCATTGGCTGATCATATATTCCTTTACTGCACACTGAAATCCGCGTCCCAAAACGTATTCCGTGTAACAGGCTACAGGCATAGCTTCAGGTTAGCAGAAAACTACATTGTAGATCCAGAAAAAACAAGACAACTTCTGCCATAGGGAACACTGCATTATTGAGATAGCGCCCCTAAGAAGATCTGGCCGGTAATGCACTTTTTCGAATTCAAAGAGTAGGGTACTTCTGCAGTGCTGCTCGGTGACATCGAGTAGGATATTACAATGGAATAAAAGCCAAAACAACCTTGCCACGGACATGTCCGTGGTTGGTCCTCAACCGTTGAATCCGAAACACGGACATCTCTGTGGTTGGCCGGGAAACGGTTAAAAAAACACAAAGTAAACAGAAGAAGTTTGGATAACATGGCTGCAGCTACACTCATGCATGACATATATTGATTTCCTTCCGGATTATGGCTCCTTTAAGTTTCTTTTTGAAACTATCCTTGTTTTCCGTCCGTATGATATGTAATGGGATCTTATTCCAATATGTTATGGCTCTATACATTGCAGTTTTCTTTAGAGCATTGGTTCTAGGCAGAGGTAGGGTAAAGCGACTACTTGAAGCATGTCTGGTATTATGTTCATGTCTATCATTGGTGCATAAAAGCATAGAATACAATTGAGTGGGTTTACCTACAGTATGGTACAAATGTTCTTTAAAAACCGAATCAAACTGCATGCTAGTCGCTCGTCCACCCTCATCCACGACAGTCTAGCATGCATTCCCTCCACACTATTCTATGATTAGTTTTGGACCTTTGCCGATATGCAACGTAAATGTATTACTTACACAACATATATATAAATATAATATATATAAATATATGACTTACGGCTATAACATAATGCACATTATGTACCTTTTTCCTGTGGTCTATTTGTACTGTATTTATGTTTTATGATGAGACCGCGTTGTCCCCTTATACGCCTGATTTGCCATTCATTCTTCTTTGAATTGCTACCGTCTCCTGCAGCTCTCTCCAGGGCCCCGTTCCCCGTACCTGGCTAACTGAGTTAGCCGGATAATTTCCAGCATAGCCTGACTTAAGCCAGACCTTTCCATTCCCCGACGCTCGATTGTCTAAATCACCATGACAACAGATCAAAAAGTTTGAGCCTGGTCGGGAGCAGGGTTAAGTTCAGTTAGCTGGATGAACCATGGCCACGCCCCCGCAAAGAAATGCCAGCTCGCTTCCTGAAATATTTCTCACAGTCTAGATCCCATTATACCATTCTGAATTATGTTTTTGTGTTTCATTTAATGAATGAAACCTATCGGCCGTTTGGCTCTGATTAGTTTCATATATTCTCTGCTGTAGATTTGCTTAACGGAGCGCCCGGATTGTGTTTCATTCAAGCATAAAATTGAAGTGTCTATGCGTGGATTGTGGTTTTTGTGGATTATGAATTACGAGGAATCTGAGGATTGTTGAATTGTATCATCACTCACACGTTATTGTGATATTGTAACTGGGATTAAAATGTCTGATGAGATGCGCTGTTTGACGGATTTGAGCAATTGAATGAGCCGTTGACGTCACATTAATGCATTTGAGAATAAAGAGATAAAACTTCATTCAAAAGAAAAATATTCTAAACACGGATCTCTTGTCCATTGATGGATACACAATGAATATATCCCATCTGGCACAGTGGTGCAACGGCTAGTGCTCACTCCTGTCAACCCGACGACCCGAGTTCGAAACCCTGTGTATCCAATATAATTTTTTGGAATATAATATTAATGAATATACGCAAAAGTAGCCTAGTTTTAAGTTAAAATATTATAAATCTACATGCATTGAGGATGTCATTCTTTATATAGCTCTCAACGTGCACCAAATTGAAATATTTACATTGCAAAAAGAAAAAGAAAACTAGAAGAAGGGGGACTCGAACGCGGGTCGTCCGCGTGAAAGGCAAAATGACCATCCATCACACCACAGTGCCAGACAAATAAAACATCAACCATACATCCATCAATGGATAAGAGAGCCGTATCCTTATTCTGAAACTGTTGAACTAATTATTTTCGCTAGCAAGATCTCATTTGATTATCCATTCCATAAACCTACTGCCAGCAGGCAAGTTTAAAGAAATATAATCTGATTGATTGGGGTAATGAGGGACTTAAAATTAGCCTATAGATTATGCATTTAACTTGTCGGCGAGGCTATTGAGCCGTACTGCAATCGGTTAATAAAGTTTTAAATCAATTAATCAATCAATGCCGTTAGAAAATCAGGATTTCTGCTATCAATACTTGCTGTCTTTTCAGCTGAGGCGGGCGCGCGCAATTATCCTGGGTCTCAAGTCTGGTTCAAATGAACGAGACTGAATCCACCTTCGAGGAACAGGAAAATCCCGGATTCAAACATCGGGTTAATTGAATCTGGATAATGGGACTCTTGATCGACTTAGTTGAACCAGGTACGGGGAATAGGGCCCAGTTCTCTAAACACAATATTGTTTGTTTGGAATCACATCTCTTATTGTTATTGAGTTAACTAACTTTATTGAAATTTCTTTATTGGGAATAACCCCTTGAGATGAAACCATCTCGTTTTTGAAGGGGGTCCACAAAGACAAAATACAGAGTCATTTGACAATCTTATATAACAAAAACATCAAACAACAATCAACAAATAACAAACAAAAAAGACAAAACAAAACAGAAACAAAAAACAACAAAAACAACAGAGTAAGCAACGCCAGCCAAGAAAATAATGCAAAATAAAAAAGCATACAACAGTAACATGTCAACAACAACAACACAACGACAAGAACATGAACTGCAACAACACCAGCAATGGTTCGTCTATCTCTTATTATGATATTGATCTGATAACTAACCTGTGGAGCCTGTGTCCAGCGGAGGTGTTAGCCATGGGTTTCTTTACCATAGTAGTTATTTCCTTCCGTGAACTTAGGTGGCATGGTCTGCTGACCTCTCGTACTGCCCTGTAAACATATAGAAATCGGTATCTGAGCTAAACGTCTCCTATTGGTTTAGCCTTACTTATTATTACACGGTTGCCATGCAATGGGAGTGATGTGTTGTCATTCTTGTCAACACGGGGGGGTGACATTCCTTGGCCCAGATGAAGATGTTTGTCGTTAGTCAACTCGCTGTCATGAGCATGAATGGCTGCTTTCCAAGTGCTCTAGTCTTCTGAGTATCACTGTCAAACAACGAACACCTGCATCGAATTTCACCTCAGATTCTTCCTTTTGTGTGTGTGTATGTGTGTGTGCGTGCGTGCGTGCTTGCGTGCGTGCGTGCGCTCACATGAATGTGCATGTCAAATATATTTCATCCATACAGAATAGAAATCTACCAGCCTTAACGGAACACACCAACATTATGGGAAATGTGCTTACCGCTGTGCGTTCAGTAGAAAGCGATCCAGCTGCAAGCTAGCCTAGCTTAGTACAAATTAAAGGAAGTGGATACCGACCACTAGCCCAGCTTAAAATTCCGGGAGAGGTGTTTTTGTCACTGCTTGCAGTTTCAGTAAATCCTCGTAATTACAATGACCCATGATCTCGTGCCATGTCTGAATATCGTGACTGGCCGTCACGCTACACATATCATTTTTATCATTACATTTGTCGTTGTCATTACACTCCGTTTTCAGATAATATATTCTCTGGTACATCTCTATGTCAAACCGTGTACCGTCAGGTTCTACAAGAAAATGTTTACCTTTATCGAAGAATACCTTGGCACCGCTTGCAGTAGCAGCTATTACAGAGAATCGTCCTTGTGAAAACGATGGTAGAACCGACTGCTGTCGTTGATGACATGGGACGACGCACCTGTGTCCACGATCAGTCCCCTCCTCTGGGCCCGCTGCAGCTGTGCCGGCCCGGCGATGCACGCCGTCCGCGCCCCTAAAGCGTAGTCTTCCTGTCCCGTTATTCTCCGGGCGTCGTCTCGATCCGTCTCACACCGACCGTCGCTGCCATCGTGTCCGCTGCCGTCATCTTGTCCACAGCCGTCATCTTGTCCGTAGCCGCCATCTTGTCCACAGCCGCCATCTTGTCCGTAGCCGCCATTTTGTCCGTGGCCGCCTTCTCGTCCATGGCAGCCGTCTCGCCCATGGCCGTCATCTTGTCCATGCACGTATCGCGCGCTCTGGTCGTGTTTCCTCATGCACGCTCTGTCTGTGTGCCCCGTGGATTTGCAGAAGCTACACCAGACAGTCTTTGTGCAGTCGCTTCTCCGATGGCCTTTCTCTCCGCATCGCCAACACGCCAGTTCCGCCGTGGTCCTGGTCCGCTCCCTTGGCGTCGCTCGGGCCTTTAGCACCCTCTCTCCCGCCTCCGCGGCGGCTGGGTGGGTATCTTCTGAGGCCTCGAAGTTTCTTAACTTGGCCTTGAACTGTCCCAGCGTCATGTCCGCTGAACCGTGTGTTACCAGGAGTGTGAACGGTTTGTACAGCTCCGGTAGTCCTCTCATCATCATCGCCATCATTAGCCCATCGCTTGGTGCTTCTCCTGCACTCCTCAATGGCGTCGTGATCTGCTCTGGTCTGTTGACGTATTCGGTCACAGTCTCGGTGTGCCCCTTCCTCAGGGCCGTTAGTGCTATGTAGAGGGCCACGACTCGGGGTCTTCCTCGCCCGATGTAATGCTCTCTCAACACCTCCAGGCTTTCTCGGCCTTTGTCTTTAGTGTCGCGGAATATCAGCCCCAAGCTGGTGTCGTCGAGCAGTGGCGCTAACTCACAGTACGCGTCTGCGTTACACTGGTCGTCCAGGGCTTGCTCTTCCGCCGTCAGGTCTCCCGTGGGGGCTGCCAGGATCGTCTCCTTCAGTCTCGCACCGTGCATGCAGCATAGCATGCGCTCTTCCCAGAGCTCGTAGTCCTCTGCTTTTCCATTGAATGAGGGTCATTTGCTCCTTCCCTTGTTTTCCATCCTCTTCGTTGATGGTAGGCGTAGCTTTAGCTCTTGTTGGCCTAGCGTCTAGCCACGCGGTGCTCCCGGCGCTAACCTAGCCTATACTTCAGCTAATCTTGCTACCCTTATTATTTCGCCCCGGCGTTATCTGGGCCCATAACCTGTTGACAGAATCCGGCTATAGGGCGACAATAATGTGGTCAAGAGGCATGGTTTCTATCTTTAGCCTTTAACTGGCATGGTTTATTTATTCACATGGTATGAGCAGCAGTTCTAGAGTTCTCCTCTCACTGAGAGGCTGGGGGGAAAGAGAAAGAGTAGGAGGAGACATCTCTATTTATACTCGCCACCTGCTGGTGTCCTTGAGTGGCTCCGCCTAGAGCGCCCTCTAGTGGAAACAGTTATATATGCAGTTAGACAGTTACTAACAATCCTACATAGAACCTCTGACTTCAACAGTGCAGAATTAAAAGTATTGCCCCCCCCCCCCCCCCCCCAAAGAAATGATTGATTTATGAATTTATCATTGAAAAGGTTTTGGCGGTTCCAAAAATGTATGTTGTTTTTGTTTACATGTATGATGCCTCCCTACTTCCCGTTTCCCCACATGGAAGGCACCTGATTGGATGAACATGCTGCTAGTTGAAATAGGCTGACATGCTGGTGTTCTACATGTAGTGGCTCAATGTTATCTATAGCTATAGGGAGGTGTAGTGGTTACGTCATTGCTGTTTCCCGCACGGTCCACCCCTCTTGAAATCACCATTTATTTCCAATGGACCCATTTCTAAATCGTCTCGTTTAAAATAAATAAAGCATGGACATTGGCATGATGTAGCTTTCTGTGTGTATTCATCCACAATCTATAGCTCAACATGAAAAAATTCGCAATTAAGCGTAAAGGTAGCAAAATAACAACGTTTATGTTTTCGTTCACTGAGGAACTACACTTCTCTCTGGCGCTGCTGACGGCGACAGCACTGAACGACAGGGGTTCTACTGGTAAGTGTAGCTCTTTTTTAACGACAAATTAAAAACCTTATAACTACATTTATTTCAACCAAAAATGCTTAAACAATAATGTTAGTGATAGAAGGGAACTCATTTTGTGCAGAAATGGAAAGCTTTCCAATGTTCATGAGGCAGAATTGTTACAATAGCCGATAATCCATTTTCCTAATGATAAATCCCTATACGGGTGGACCGCATGGGAAACTAAAGTGATGTCAGACTACACCTCCCTATACCTTTAATTTATATGATATGCCATTTCACCTGTATGGGAATGGGTGTATGAGTGCTCTAAATCGACCCATGGTCCCCTGCAGAGCGTTCCACAGCACAGAGGCTAATCTACCAAGTTCACTATAAACTCTAGGCATTTTAAGTGTAAGCCAGTCATTTGTTTGTGTACCATAGGGTCCAAAGGTCCTTTCCACTAAAGTAATGCAATTTGGACAATCTCCAATTAATACGAGGTATACTTGCATTCTGTGACTCTTTAAATGTCAGACCCATTCACAGTTTAGCTTGCTTCATCGCAAGGCTTCTTTCGCTAATAGTTTGAATAATTCTTTTTACTTTGGTTCTGTGGAGCCAAGACTGGTGAGGAATACATACTGCCCATGGAGACAGACCAATCAATGTAAGTGTTCTAATTTAGAGGTATTTATATTTTAACACAGTGAAATATCACTTTAGTCATCACGGTTCAAGGTTCTTAGAGGCATATTCATAGTATGCCATCACGGGCATCTCGGTTGGTATACAACGTGATCGTAATCAACTCGCAGGTCATTATTATTAAAGGGGAACGCCACACAAATTAAAGAATTCCAATACAATATTTGGGAAGATGGGCTATCTTCTCCCAAAGCTAGCAACGAAGGAAGTAAGAATCAAACTTGTCGTCAAGTGTTAAGGCTAAAGCTGCTCCATAGACAATGAATGGGAGAGCGATTTTGTGGACAGGATGTTTATGTTCTTTTTATTTATACCCAAATAAGCTTTATTCTATAGTAATGCCCTCAGTTCTGAAACAGAGACACATACCCCCTATACTCAGAACATTCTCCTGGGTGCTCATGGTGTCATCCATCTTTCCCAAGTCATTGTTTATGGAGCAGCTTCAAACTCGTTTTCGGGAGGGAGTCGTTCCTTTTCATTAACATTTTCGGGGCCATCTTAGACCGCGGAGATAACACACGTGTGAATTCAGAACCGTGGCCAACAAGCTGCAGCATTGCACCATGTCGGTTGGCGAGACCAAATCATGAGAATCGATGACTATACCTCTCAGGACCTCTCAGCGAATTTTATTCAACCAAAACTGTGTAAATGCAATTCATAAATGGTTCAAATTCATTGAATTCGGCTCAATTCGATTTCAAAAGGCACATAGTCTTTTTTTTATTATGTATATGTTACTAATCATTATTTAATAAATATTAATTAACCTCAATCCCAGTTTTTACAGTGTACCAGGAGCAGTGACACATGTCACTGACGAGGTAAATGAAAATGTCCCATCCCCATTTCATCACGGTGATGGCGAGTCGAGGCTAGGCTCAGACACAGATGCTCCCCTGGCCTGCATGACTCATCCATACACACCGTAATCCTCTCTAGCGCGGGTCAGGACCTAATGGAGTGTCACAGCAGAGGATGGAAATGAATGGGTCCCTAAATGAATCTAGAACAGTATAGGTAGAAGGACACAGTGTCATAGACACAAGGTTTATCGTGATTTGTGATGTTTAGAGGATAAGGTCGGAATTCTGGACCCCCCCCCCCCCTCCCCTCCCCCTAGCCCAGTACTCATCGATGATGTTGTTGAAGGGTAGAGTCATTTCTCAGCACACTCATCATACCGGATACCCAGCTCCTCCATAGTCAGCCACAAAACGAATGGAAAGTTAATGGGGCCACCGTGAAAAAGGACTTTTACGGCTAGCAGTATGCTATTTGATTCCACATATTTATGCGTTTCCTGTAAAAACAGGAAGCTAGGGAGAGACTTGTTGTGGATATTGATCTGGCGTTTAACAGTAACCAATAGCGCTGAATGTGCATTACGGTCGACGGATTAGCTAGCAAGCTAATGTTAGCAACGTACGTTAGCAACGTACGTTAGCAACGTACGTTAGCTACGTTATGCAACATTAGTAACTTTAGCTAGCAAGCTAAAATTTAACATTTGTTCAATTTAGATTAAGCTTCCAAGTGGGAGTTATCCCTATGTTCCTCGGGTTCTATGTTCCCCGCTTTTTCAAAAAAAGAAAAAAAAAAGGGTCCTATGTTCCCCGCTCCTGTAATAAAAGGTTCTATGTTCCCCGGTCCCGCCCGCTCCCGAACAAAAAAAGGGTCCTATGTTCCCCGCTGAAATAAAGGCTCTATGTTCCCTGGTCCAGACCGCAGCTCTACACCCTCACACAACTCTGTAACTTTTTCGGGAGTAGCGGGGAACATAGGACCTTTTTTTAGTCGTGACGTGTACGTTTGAGAACACTACCGTAATGACAGAGAATGAAGCAAGCTGACATGGTCGGCCCTCACACAACTCGGTCACTTTTTCGGGAGCGGGTAGCGGGAGCGGGGAACATAGAACCCGGGGAACATAGGACCCTTTTTATCGCAAGCGGGGAACATAGAACCCGGGGAACATAGGACCCGGGGAACATAGACATGCTCCCTCCAAGTGCTAGCTTCTGTACAATACATATGTGATAAAATAACATAAACATCTATTTATTTATTTATTATTACATTTTTTATGTGATAAAAGAACATAAACATCTATATATGCTTTGGGTGTATAGGCCTACTATGGAAACTAGCAAACTATCACAGAGCTACTGGTGTCCATGGCAGTAGAAGAAAAGCATGCATTGCTCTTAGAAAGGATTACCAATCAACAACGTCACTGTTAACTTAAAGGAACACGCCAACATTATGGGAAATGCTTACCGTCTTCTCCAGAGTCAGAAAAGAAGATAGATACCAATTTCCTCTCTGTGTACGTTCAGTAGAAAGATATCCAGCTGCAACTTAGCCTAGCTTAGCCAGCTAGCCTAGCTGTTGGCCAAAAACACCTCTCCTGGAGTTTTAAGCTACGCTAGTGGTCCAAATCTGCTTCCATTAATTTGTGCTGAGCTAGGCTATGCATAATGTTGGCGTGTTCCTTAAGTAGGGCTAATATAAGGTCAGGGCCTAGGCTGTGAGTCGTCATACTTTTAGATGGTTCAAATGCCTAGCCCAAGTATTAAAAATAGGTTCGCCGAATTAAAAGGGGAATTTCACCCATGTTTAACCTGAATCCTCTCATTCTGTTGTGAGGAGGACATAATCTGACTCACCCGGCAGAGACCAGATCACTAGTTAAAGGAACACGCCAACATTTGGGGAAATTAGCTTACCGTCTTCTCCAGAGAGAGACAATAAGATAGATCTGGCTGCATGTTAGCCTAGCTTAGCACAATGAATGGAAGCGGACATGACTGGTTAGCCTAGGCCTCTCCTGAAGGCTAACCGATCATGTCCGCTTCCATGCATTGTGCTAAGCTAGGCTAATATGCAGCCAGATAGCTTTCTACTGAACGCACAGAGAGGAGACTGGTATCTATCTTCTTGTCTCTCTCTGGAGAAGACGATAAGCGAATTTCCCTAAATGTTGGCGTGTTCTTTTAACTGTGAGGCTGATGGAACTGCAGGTTAGAGAGTTTCTGGGGGGGGGGGGGGGGGGGGGGGCAATGCGGCGAGAGTTTTATATCAGATCATCATATGTCCTCCTCCTGACACAACCAGAGGATTAAGGTTGAACATAGCTGAAGTGGCCCTTTTAACCCTGAGACCGTTTTTTACGACGCCCAGCTGTTGCCACACGACCCGGCCGTGTTGTCGTGGTACATTTAAGTTGACATGCATACCAAATTTTATAGATGGGCTTACTTCACCCAATAAACACAACACCAGAGGGAGTTCCACAAATCATGTTCAACCCAGATTCGGCTCAAACAAGGGACTAAACACGTTTCGCAATTGTGCCACATCAATGTGGAACGCCCTACCCACAGAGCCGTAAAATAATGTGAATCCCTACCCATTTACATTTACATTTTGTCATTTAGCTCAGGGGTTCCCAAACTTTTCAGGCCAGGGCCCAGAAAATAAGGCGTCAGAGAGCCGCGGCCCAATGCACATCGTCAGGCTTTTTTATTTTTATTTTTTTGTCAGGCGACGATTTTTTAAGCCAAATATCACTTCAATCCTATTAAGTTAGTTCAAGTTAGTTATTCATTTATATGTGCTATTTATGAGAGGGCTAACTTGTTGCCTGACAAAAAAAAATTAAAATAAAAAAATAAAAAATAAAAAAAATATGTTTTTTTATTTTTTTTTATTTTTATTTTTTATTTTTTTTAAATCATCTCGCGGCCCACCCGTGGCTGCTCGCGGCCCACCTTTGGGTCGCAACCCCGACTTTGGGAACCACTGATTTAGCTGACGCTTTTATCCAAAGCGACTTACACGTTTTGTACAACAAGACAGCAGGAAGGGTACAACTCTATCAGCTGAGTAACAATGTTCATCAAAGTGTTGGGTGCTATAGTGTTGGTTAGTATATTAGGACAAGTGCATGACAGTAAGGTTAGTTAGGGTTAGATAAAAAAATAAAAATAAAAACATTTATTTAAATTTTTTTCATTTCAGATAATGACAGGTTTCGGCTGTCCTAACTGTGTTGGGAAGTTCGTTCCGACATTGTGGGTCAAGGACAGAGAATAGGCGACTTCTCTTTGATGACCCTCCCGGAGCTCGGATAGGAGTTAGGGTGACCAGGTCAAAATGGTTCAGTCGCAGGACAGCAGCACTGCTTTTGCGAGACAATGTACAATGTTTTACACGTAGGTAAAAAAAAAAAAAAAAAAAAGTATTTACATTTTTTTCTTTTTTTGCTAATTAAAATGAAAGAAATTTATTTATTATTTAAATGCCTTTATTTCATATTCGACGCAGACGGTAGGCTATATATAGCACATTTTGTTATTAATCTTATTAAACTGTATAGATGCTTCACCAATCACCTTCTCAGCCGCTACTGTCTATGTCACCAACATCTTTATTTAATCACACTTTCATCATTAAGCAGGTAACCATCAATCTTGGTATCCAAGCTGATAAAATCACTCCATTAATAGAAAGAGCAGGAGCTAAGTCTTTTTAGCCATCTTTTCCTGAGCATTATTAGCAGTGAAGTGTAGAAGAGAGGAGACAGAATGCGATGGTTGATCTTCACAATATAATAATGTTTTTATTGTGAATAGCGGATCACTCAGTTGCTCATATAACAAAAAGGGTGAGACCCAAAGTCTCCACAAACCCTATATAACATAAAGAAAAGGCTGACAGCACAGTCTCTGCAATATGTGTCTGGTGAACCCACAACATTTTTTAAACAATGCAGAGTCCAGTTTGCTGCTGATATTGAGAGCTTCAGCTGCTTCGCGAAGCTCTTGGAAGCTGAATGCTCTCTTCTTGAGACACCTGTTTCAGGTCATTCTGATCAGAGAAATCAAACCATTTGTCTAGGTAAGCGAGCGCTCTCTGATAGAAAATTTAAAAGTCCTGTTCGATCGCAGCAACCTGTGCGGTAGGAAACCTCTGCATGAGAGCACTGGTCTCGAATCCAAAATAACGGTCCTTTGATCGTTGTTCAAGTTTCAGTCTTAGACTGGTCATGAGCTGGAAAAGCTCACAGACAGTTGTGTCATCCCCCTCAACTTCAAGCACTGCGTCGTAAAAAATCTTTAGGCTATTCTGCAGAAACATCAGGTATGACTGACGTCGCACACACTGCAGCTGCCTCGGCCTCGGACTGTCTGACAAGTGACAGGCAGCGCGACTCGCGAGACTCGAGTCGAGCTGCTCCGCTCGGATGCGCATTGGTTTGACGTTGCCCGATTTTTTTATTTTAAATATAAGAGGGTATTGGAACGAGGCATTCAATTAACAACATGTAAACAATTTTTAAATAATAATCTTTGAATAAAAAATAAAAATAATAATAACATATAAAAAATAAGAAAATTAATCTTTGAATTGCGGGACATTGTTTTGTTGTAGCGGGACGCGGGACAAACGTCCCAATATCGGGACTGTCCCGCGAAACGCGGGACAGGTGGGCACCCTAATAGGAGTAGGTCTGAGGTGGCCAGAGGATGCAGAGCGTAGGGGTCTTGAGGGTGTGTAGTTAGAGACCATTGACCGGAGGTAGGTGGGAGCCGTTCCCTTTGCCGCACAATATGGCAGGTCGAGGGCCTTGAAGCGGATTTGAGCGGCCATGGGGAGCCAGTGCAGGTCCCTGAGAAGTGGGGTGACATGGGCTGACTTCGGTAGGTTTGAGATCAGGCGGGCCGCTGCGTTCTGAATGAGTTGAAGGCACTAGAGAACACGCGAACTGATACACGAAAAACAAAGAAGCACAAAAAACGGAATACTAATAAAACTTACTGAGACTCAATACAAACAGCAGGGCAAGGAAGACGACAGCAGACACGACAGGTACGGGAACAAGGAGGTATGATGCCACCAAGGAAGTGAGTACAGAACACACTAATATACACAGACTAATTACAATTGGCAATACCTGGCCAGGCCAATCCAAAACACAGAACAAACAAACACCAAACTAGACACAAAAGCAATATCACAACAACAACCAAAGCAATATCACAAACAACAACCAGACAGGAGGATGACAATTAAACAAGGGAAGGAAAAGCCCAGGACAACATACATGAAGAAATTAACTCAATTATTTTCATCCAACACAAAATGGTGGTCTGCACCATCTGGCGGTGCCCGCTAGATGGCGCCATGAGACCACTGGAGGAAGGTAGGAGACCAATGTTCACATTGTCCTCCCTGGAACCGTTACAGTACCCCCCCCCCCCCCGAACGGGCGGCTTCCAGACGCCCGACAATATCGTCCGGACACGGGCTAAGCAGGAGGCCGAGACCCCGGAAAAAACTGAGGGTGAGGACCCGGAGAACTGGGGCCGGGAGCCAGAGAAAAGAACCCAGGAGGGGCATAGCAGCCAGGGCGCCCGAAAACGGGTGCAGAGGCCCGGAGAGGGGGGCTGGACCTGGGAACAGAGGGCCGACGAGGGGGGGTGGGGACGGGGACAGAGGCCCGGAGAGGGGGGCTGGACCCGGGGACAGAGGCCCGGCGAGGGGGGGTGGGGACGGGGACAGAGGCCCGGAGAGGGGGGCTGGACCCGGGGACAGAGGCCCGGCGAGGGGGAGTGGGGACGGGGACAGAGGCCTGGAGAGGGGGGGGCGGGAAGAGAAACAGAGGGCTGGACAGGAGACCTGGAGCACAGGGGCGAGGGTAAGGAACCCGGAGCCGGATCCCGGACGAGGGACCCTCCAGTCGCCGGACTCGGGACCGGACCAGGGGAGCCGGAACGGAGGTGCGACGGCGACGACCCCTGGAGTATGACCCAATGTAGACCATGGCGAAGACCACGGCGAGGACCAGGGCGCCGGTCACGGCGTAAGGCTGGACCAGACGGGGAGCCCGGACCAATCGAGGAGCCAGGACCAGACGGGGGGCCAGGACCAGTCGAGGAGGAGACGGGACCCGGCGTTGCAGCCGGACCAGGTGTAGAGGCTGGGCTGGGCGTGGAGACCGGGCCGGTCCCGGCGACGAGGCATGGCGTAGGGGCCGGCGATGAGGAGCCGGAGATGAGGAGCCGGGACCCGGCGTAGCAGCCGGACCAGGCATAGAGGCTGGGCTGGGCATGGAAGCCGGAGGGGGAGCAGCGACAGTCGGGACTACACCGACTGGAACCAGGCTGGCAGCGAAGGCCGGGCCAGCTGTGGAGGCCTTGTTAGCTATACTAGCCACACTAGCCCTCCGAGCCTTGCTAGCTCTCGGAGGTCTGCAAGCTGTGGGGGCTAGGCTAACAGTGGGGCCTGGACTAGCTGTAGGGGCCTGTTTTGCAGCAGGAGCTAGGCCAGCGGGGGAGACCAGGTTAGCTGCAGGGACTGTGCTAGCTGGGGAGGCCTGGCTAGCTGCAGGGACAATGCTAGCTGGGGAGGCCGGGTTAGCTACAGGACCACGATAAAGAGGCAGATCAGAGGGTGGAAAGCAATTATACCTCCCCATGAGGACTGCGACCTGGTCGGCCACCACCCTCATCTCTGCCTCCTGGTCCGGACTCTGGTCCACTACAGACTGGATCGTCTGCAGTAAAAAAAATAACATTTAGCTGGGGCATAAGTAGACATATCCCCATCCATTAATTTAAGGATAAGAGTCATCGTCCCTTTTAACTTTTCCGCTGGGTTCTGAAATGGTGGCGTCATTCTGTTAGGAAACGGGGGGAAAAGTAGAACCCAATATGCGGATTGACGAAGGAGCCCCAGAACTGTAGAATGATAGGAGAACGGAGACGGTGGTTGCTCTTCACAAAACGTAGTGTTCTATATTTATTTTTAGAACCAAGAGAGCAAGGGTATATTACAGATACCAAAACAAAAGAAAGGCACAGCCGAGCTGGCACTAGAGAACACGCGAACTGATACACGAAAAACAAAGAAGCACAAAAAACAGAATACTAATACAACTTACTGAGACTCAAGACAAAGAGCAGGGCAAGGAAGACGACAGCAGACACGACAGGTACGGGAACAAGGAGGTATGACGCCACCAAGGAAGTGAGGACAGAACACACTAATATACACAGACTAATTACAATTGGCAACACCTGGCCAGGCCAATTCAAAACACAGAACAAACAAACACCAAACTAGACACAAAAGCAATATCACAACAACAATCAAAGCAATATCACAAACAACAACCAGACAGGAGGATGACAATTAAACAAGGGAAGGAAAAGCCCAGGACAACATACATGAAGAAATTAACTCAATTATTGTCATCCAACACAAAATGTGGTCTGCACCATCTGATGGTGCCCGCTAGATGGCGCCATGAGACCACTGGAGGGAGGTAGGAGACCAATGTTCACATTGTCCTCCCTGGAACTGTTACAGAAGGGGCTTGGTGGCAGTGGTTGGAAGGCCAGCAAGCAGTGCGTTGCCATAGTCGAGGCGGGAGATGACTGTTGATTGGACGAGGAGTTGGGTGGCTTCTTTTGTCAGATAGGGGCGGATCCTTCTGACGTTGCTCAGGAGGAATCTGCAGGTTCTGGTTGTCGCTGCGATGTGAGCGGAGAAGTTCAACTGGTCGTCAAGGACAACACCAAGGTTCTTGGCGGTCGGGGACGTGGTCACAGTTGAATTCTCGACTGTGATGGAAAGATCGGTCAGGGCGGAGGATTTGGCCGGCAGGTGAAGCAATTCTGTTTTGCTTAGGTTCAGTTTGAGGTGGTTGGACGTCATCCAGGCAGAGATGTCGGACAGACTGGCCGTATGAGGTATGATGTCAGCCATGTCAGCCAGCGCAGAGCCAGCCACTCCCATTCCTGCGAGGGATGCGAGGAGGATCTGATGGTTGACTGTGTCGAAGGCTGCAGATAGGTCTAGGAGAATCAGGACAGAGGAGAGGCCTTTCGCTTTTGCCAAGTGAAGTGCCTCTGTGACCGCAATGAGGGCCGTTTCTGTGGAGTGACCAGTCCTGAATCCTGACTGGTTAGGGTCTAGGAGGTCATTCTGTAAGAGATAATGAGTGGGTTGGTTGGATACAGCACGTTCAAGTGTTTTAGAAAGGAAGGAGAGAAGAGAGACAGGACAATAGTTGCCTACCCACCTTCAAAACCGCCCTCAAAGAGCACCTACGGGAGGCTGCAATTCGAAACTGGCCCCCATAAATATATATATTACAATATAACTTGTCGTCTCATCCATTTCCATCACACACAATAGAACCCTTACTGGGTTATTATTATTATTATTATTATTATTATTATTATTATTATTATTATTATTATTATTATTATTATTATTATTATTGTTTGTGAGGTTGACGTTATGCTCGCATCCTCCTCTATAACGCTTCATTGCTGCAACACACACTTATCTCTGACACTAAACAGACAGCATTCAGACACGTCCATTGTCCCCCCCTCTCCAAAACCCTTCCAGTGTTCTCGCCTCGAACAACTCACACGTGACACGTTGCACCGGTGGTTCTCTCAGAGTTTGTGAGTTTTATTTTAAATATTATTTGCATACATCACACAACCTCCAGTAGCCTGTTCTCTACACTCTCTGCCAAAGATTATAGTGTCCCAAGTCTCTCTCATGTTTGTCTTGCAGTGAAAGAGCTGAGCTGGCCGAGCAGGTTTATAAACTGTGCCGAAGCACTCTTTCCTCCTCTGCCTCAGACAGAGACCCAGGGGAAAGAAGTGGGACGTGTCTGGAGTGTGGAGAGAGAGCGCTTTAAAGGAGCTGTGAAGGAGCTGTAGAAAATATAACGGCAGCGGACAACAATACCAAATGCTAATTCTTATTTCTACTGGGTACATTAGCTGCATTTTGGTATTGTTCGCTGGTATTTGGTATATGTTCATTTAACCCTTTCACTACCACACTACAGAAGGTTAACCCTTTCACGGTTAGGGTTAACCTTCTGGTGGTTGTCAAAGGGTTAACCCTTTGTCGTGTGGTAGTGAAAGGGTTAACCTTCTGTATTGTCGCCGTGAAAGGGTTAACCATTTGGTAGTGTGTGGTAGTGAAAGGGTTAACATGGTTTTAGGCTAACATGGATGTGCAATACAGACCTGTAATTAAAAGCTGACAGCTGACAGCTCATATATTCTATTTTGACGTGAAATATTTCATTAATGAATTTTTTACAATACGGTCCCTGTGTCATTCCTGTGTCTTCAGCCCCATGGTACCCCCTTCTCTACCTCCATCCATCCATCCATCCCTCTCTCTCTCTCTCTCTCTCTCTCTCTCTCTGTCCAGTGGGGCTGCACAGATGTTTTCTGACAAGGGCACTATGAATATTTCAGGTATGTACGTCCAGCTACGTCTTGTGGCAGATGCAGTGTGTGTGTGCGTGTGCGTGTGTGTGTGTGCGTGTGTGTGTGTGTGCATGTGTGTGTGTGCATGTATGTGTGTGTGCATGTGTGTGTGCGTGTGTGTGTGTGCATGTATGTGTGTGTGCGTGTGTGTGTGCGTGTGTGTGTGTGCGTGTGTGCATGTATGTGTGTGTGCGTGTGTGTGTGTGTGTGTGGTGGTAGGCTTGTTAAGAGTTGAGATGCTCGTGTTGCCTGCTGCTCTGTCAGCTGTACTTCCGTCCAACAGGGTCGACCACGCAACAGTGAAACATGCACGTAATTCGTGATAAACTGCAAACCAGTCTCACTACAAGAAACCCCTGCATTCTTACTGATTACTCACTGCCTTGATATCATGCTTCAGCCCACGCACTATATGCAGTTATCTAGTGGCAGAATTGTACCAGGCCCACACACTTACTCTACACTTACTGTACACTTACTGTAGATTTCTGTATATTTTTACTCTATATTTTATATTAGAATGTATATACATGGGGCGCCCCAGTGGCGAACCACATAGCGCGCTCAGCCGCGACACGGCCGACCCGGGTTCGACTCCCGAACCCGTCGTTATTTGCCGAATGTCTTCCCCCCACTCTGTCTCCCATTCCTCCTCTGTCTCTCCCTACTGGACTGCCCAGTAGAAATAAAGCGATAAAACGCCAAAAAATAAATCTTAAAAAAAAAAAGAATGTATATACATAACATAGTAGTAAATCCCGGACCGTATTTTATTATTATTATTTTATTCTTAGGCTTATTTTATTCTCTATTCTTAGGCTTATTTTTTATTCTTATTTGTGACTAATTGTTTTGTCTAGCTAAATGTAGACATTTGTAGTGCCAAATTTCCCTCGGGATGATTAAAGTATTTATTTTTTAAATGTTTTAATTTTTAATAAAAAATATATATATATATATGTTGTTCTCACTTTTTCTGTATTTTTGCTCCCATCCCAATTTAGTCGTTATGCCAATTCCCTTCCTGGTCGTTGCACGCATTGCCCCACTGTCGGTCTAGGGAGGGTGTAGAACTACCACATGCCTCCTCCGATACATGTGGAGTCAGCCAGCCGCTTCTTTTCACCTGACAGCGAGGACTCTCACTGGGGGAATGTAACGCGTGCGGAGGTTCACGCTATTTCCCCCCAATCCCCTCCCTGCTGAACAGGCGCCCCGACCGACCAGTAGGAACCGCAGTTTACAACGACCAGGACACATACCCCACTGACTTCCCACCCGCTAACACTGCCAATTGTGTTAGTAGGGACGACTGACCAAGCCGGAGGTACCGCTGACAGCTGGATTAGATCCCAGAGTCTCTGCGGTGGTAGGCGAGTGTACTGCGCTACCCAGCCGCTCCAATTAAAGTATTTCTATTCTATTCTATTCTATGACAAGAATTGTCGGAAATGTGTACGAATCACAATCGGACATACGGTGTACGAGTTATGTATTTGTCAGAGTTGGACATTCAGAAGTTTGATCATAGCGCCACCATCTACTTGACTGGTGCAATCATTTAACCCTTTCACTGCCACACTACAGAAGGTTAACCCATTATTATCACACTACCGACGGTTACCATCGCCATCGGTAGTGTGATATTAAAGGGTTAACCTTCTGTAGTGTGGCAGTGAAAGGGTTAACCTGTTGTTGTGTGGCAGTGAAAGGGTTAACCTTCTGTGTATTGTCGCAGTGAAAGGGTTAACCGTTTGGTAGCGCGGCAGTGAATTAATAATTCATTATTAATAATTTGGTTGATCGTGTGGTTTTTGTGAATAGCACCCCCCTGTGCACCAATTCCTCCCTATCGTGGAGCGAACATGGGTGTCAAGTTTATTGGCGTAAATTCGACAGAAGTGTTTGCGGGTAACACGTCACTTCCTGTTTACGATGCATTTTTTCCCTCCAAAATCAGGGGAAAATCCAATATGGCGGACGACGGAAAAGTTGTAGAATAAGGAGAGGTGGATATTTGTCTGAAGTGCTGATGTAGGAGTTATAGCTTTTCACATTTGTACATTTTGACCTTTTGTTACAGCGCCACCATCTGGTCGACCGGTGTGATATTTAGAGAACCATGAAACATATAATAACTTACTCAGTCGAATGGATCCGGTTAATATGATTTATTAACTCAGAATGATCAATACATACAAAATAGTTAGAAAGAATGGCTGAATGGCCCAGGCCACTAGCTTAGAGACCCGGGAGTAAAGAGAGAGAATGAGGGAGAGAGGGGCTCCTTTATAGTCAGTAGGGGGGGGGGGGGCACACACCATAAACTGTAGATTTGGGGGAAGGGAGGGGATACACATTTGGGGGGAAGGGTGAAATACCTCAACTGAGGGAGAGGACAGTATATTATTCCTCCACAATGTGAACTTTCAATTCAAGTAAAAAATGAAAATCACCTAAATTGGAGATGCAAGGTTTTCACCCAAAAGCAATACAATAATAATAATAATAATAATAATAATAATAATAATAATAATAATAATAATAATAATAATAATAATAATAATAATAATAATAATAATAATAATAATAATAATCATAATAATCATAATAATAATCATAATAATCATAATAATAAAATAGACCAGATTTGGTCCTTTTGAATTTAATTTAATATTTTGAATTGATATAACGAAGTACGACAAGTCTTGTATTCATGTTATATAATGACTCTTGCTTAATTAAAATCCTTTACTGATTTATCATAATCCAGTAATCCTATAGTTTAGACCTGGTTTGATCCGATTCCTGTGCTCGTGTCGGCTGTGGAGCCAAGAAAGGCTGAGGGAGTGTTGAAATTAAAGGTAGAATCTGTAATGCCATCAAACAGCGACCCCTTGGCAAAAGATGACAACATGTGCATTGTTTTGGATAGGGGGAGGGGCTGCTAGCTGGCCACGCCTCTGGCTCTACTAAGAGAGGTATGGAGAAATTCACACATTAATAAGCTGCTAAACCTCAGCCGTCAGACCAAAAACAATAATGTAAAGAAAGCGTAATACCGTAAGCGTGGCTCTTTTGGCCCCTACTCCCGAACTACGCATGTGCCACGATACGATTCAGGTGCCTGCGATCGATACGAGACGATATCATATGTCCATTTAACACAATCAGTAACATTTAGATCAACTCAAAAAAGGCAACGAAAATATCATTTGACATTATTCATTTTGAGCTCTTCCAGACATTTAAATGAAAAACAATCTATTGTTTTTAATACAAATAGACCTTTAGAGGTCACTGTTTGACGTCCCTCCAGATCACCTATAAAGATAATAAAGCAGTTGACCTGTATTACTTGAATAAAATGGGATCACACACACTTGTTACGATGAGGTTGCTAAATGAAGGTTAGAAGAACACAGTTTGCAGAGAGGGAACGGAGGCAGAGACGAGGATCGATGCTTGGAGAAGGGAAGTTTACTGTAGAACCAAGTGCAATACAAATAACACACTGAAACTCCTTACAACACTGCTCAATACAAAACAACAAAACGCTAACACTTACTAGAACGACAACAGTGCAACACGACGTGGACAGGAACGGGGGGGAAACAGGAGGTATGTCGCCACAAACATCTCAACAAACCACAGGCAATAAATACAGATCCTAATTAACGCTAATTAGTAATGGACGACAGCTGGGGGAAGAAGGCACATAAGAACTAATACAACAATCAACACAACAGGAACTAGGACTAGGCTATACAACACACAGAATCAGAGATACAAACACAGAGAACAACCTAAACAGATAACAATTGTAATATCAACAATAAATTCAATGACCTTTCATTGGGCATCCTCAATACATGGCCGAGCCATCTTAACCGCCGTCTCCTTATCTCAAGGGACATATGCAAGCTGCCTGTCTTCTTATAAAGTTCCTCATTCGAGATTCTATTTGGCCAAAAGATGTTGCAGATCCTACGTAAGCAGCTATTGTGGAAGACGTCAACCATTCTCATATCCTGTTTTGTTACTCTCCAGCACTCAGAGCCATATAGCAGGACAGACTTAACATTGCTGTTGTAGAGCCTGAGTTTTTTTTAGTTTTTTTTAAACTTAAATTTTTATTAACACAGACAAACAACACTTACACAAAAATGGATCCCATAAAACAACATGAAAGAATGAAGTGAACATAAATGGTTACATGAATAGCATTGTTGGTTATATGTTTCCACTACAGTTGTTTTTCCAGGCACTTAATACAAAGACTGATTGTTTACCGCCCTTGAACAGGTATAGACAAATTTAATACCTACTCCAAAGGATTAGATACTGACTAAGGCAAATATGTATGGTATGGGTCCAGTGACCCTCCTTGAATTTCTTTCTTCTCTTATCCTTCGCCCTTTCTATTTCTTTTATACTAAATTTCTCTTTGCCTTTTGATTCACCCATTTACAAACCACATCTTCCTTGATTATTTATACAACATTGTTAAACAGACATAAATAATAAAGTACAAAAAATATAATACAATTGTAATACCCAAAAAAATGAAAAATAAAATCAGAAAATACTAACTAAGTCAAAAGTGTGTGACATGGGTTCAGAGACCCTCCTTGAACCTCTTTCCTCCTTTACCCTTCGCCCTCTTGTGATGCATTTGGTTCTTCCTCTGTGATGTCGTTTTCGTTCCCCTTGTAATCCTCCCACTTTCCCCATCTTTCTCCAAATTTCTCTTCCTGTAACCTCAGCATGTGTGTTATCCTCTCCATATCCTGTATCTCCTCCACTATTCCTACCCATTGTGCTATTGTCGGTGCGTCTTCTTTGTACCACAGTCTTGTTATTGCTTTTCTGGCCGCTATCAACATTATCTTTATTAAATATTTGTCCCCCCCTTGTATTCCCTCGTGTGTCAGGTCTCCTAAGTAAAGCACCAGTCCTGTTTGTGGTAACCCGTATCCTAATATTCTGATCATTGCCTCCCCTATCTCCTCCCAATACCCCTTCAGCTTCTGACATCCCCAGAATATGTGCGTGTGATTTGCCCCCTCCTTCCCACACATCCTCCAGCATGCTCTTTGTGTTGGTGCATATTTTCCCTTCAGCTCTGGGGTTATAAAGAATCTGATTATGTTTTTCCATCCAAACTCTTTCCATATCCTCGATCCTGTTGTTGAATGTTGCACCTCGCATATGTTCCCCCATTCCTTCCCTGTTATTCCTATCTCTAGTTCTCTCTCCCATTTCTCCCTTATATAATCGGTCGTGTGTCCCTTGCTGGTCATTATAGCCCGGTACAGTGCTCATATTTGTCGTTACACCAGCACGTTACTGCTCTCAGTTGCGCTGCATAATAATAATCTTGTAAGCTGGGTACTGCCATCCCTTCCTCTTCCTTTGGTAGTTGTAGTGTTTTATATCTGACCCGTGGTCTTCTCCCCGCCCATATGAACCTCGATATCAGTCTGTCCCACTCCCTGAATTGATTCTGTGGTATTTGTATCGGTAGTGACTGGAACAGGTACAGTAACCTTGATAGTATGTTCATTTTAATTACCTCTATTCTTGAATTGAAGTCCAAGGGCATTACTGTCCATCTCTCTAAGTCTCTCTTGATGTTCTGATTTATCTGTGTATAGTTCGCCTCAAACAGTTTCCCCACCCCTCTCGTGATGTTCACCCCTAAGTATTTAATCTTGTCCATGTCCCATCTTATCCTGTACTGTTCCCTAATTTCCGTCGTTGGGGTATAGTTCCATGCTAAGGTCTGTGTCTTTGTCACGTTTAGTTTGTATCCTGAGTAGTGGCCATATTCCTTCAGTAGATCCATCAGTGCCGGGAAGCTCTTGTCTGGTTGTCTCATGTATACTATCACGTCGTCCGCAAATAGGCCTAGTTTATATTCCGTTCCCTTTATCCTTACTCCCTTGATGTCCTCGGTCTGTCTGATCAGTTGCGCCAGTGGTTCTATGAAAACGGCGAAGAGCGTTGGTGAGAGACAACATCCCTGTCTGGTAGCCCTCTCTAATCTGATTCTATCCGTCAGGCTGCCATTCACCTTAACCCTCGCTGTCGGTTCTTGATATAGCGCCTTGATCATCTTCATCGCCCTCCCGTTCAGTCCAAACCTCATCAATGTTTTATATAAAAATGTCCAGCTCACACTGTCTAATGCTTTTTCTGCATCTAGGCTAATCAGTACCGCGCTACCACCTTGTTTTTGTATCTCCTCTACTATGTGTAATGTCTTTCTCACGTTGTCCTGTGTCTGTCTCCCCTTAATAAATCCAGTTTGATCTTCATCTATAATGTCTGGCATAAACGTCTCAAATCTCTTTGATATTATCGATGTATACATCTTGTAATCCACGTTGAGTATGGACACAGGTCTGAAACTACTACATAATTCTCTATCCTTCCCTTCCTTCGGTATCGTGGTGATTATGGCTTCCTTCCACGAGGGGGGCATTTTGCCCTCTTCCATCGTGTGTCTAAACGCCGCCCCTAACATGGGTGCTAATTCCGTTCTAAATGTCTTGTAGAATTCCGATGGGAATCCGTCGCTCCCCGGAGATTTGTTGTTTTTAGCTCTACTAATTGCCTCTTCCAGTTCTCGTTCCGTAATTATTTTATTTAATTCTTCATTCTGTTCTTTCCCTATCGATGGTAACTCTAGCTTCTCCAGATATGCTTCTATTTCCTCTTCTCCCGCTGCTTTTGGCTGTGTGTATAGTCTCTCATAGTATTCTCTAAATGTCCTCTCTATTTCAGCTGGGTCTCTCAATATTTCATTAGTCTTTGTATCCCTTATTGTGTGTATCGTGTTCAACTTCTGTTGCGTCCTAATTCTCCTAGCCAACAGTCTGGTCGCTTTTGGTCCCCCTTCATAGTACGTTTGTTTCATGAACCTCGCTTTCTTTTCTATTTCCGTCAATAATTCCCTATTTATCCTGGCCTTTACTTCTTTGATTTCTCCGAGCGTTTCCTGTTCTTTTGATATCTGGTGTCTCCCCTCTAGCTTCTTCAGCTTCCCTATCAGATTGTGATATGTCTCCGTTCTGGCCTTCTTCAGCATTGCTGTCTTCTCCATCAATTTCCCCCTTATCACCACCTTCAGTGTGTCCCATAGAATGTTCGGATCTACCGCCCCGTTGTCATTTTCTTCCTTATACCTGGCTATCTCCTCCTTGATCTGACTCACCACCCCCTTGTTATTTAATATTCCTACATTTAGTCTCCAGATCGTGTTCCTCCGTCTCCCTTCTAGATCTACTGTCAGATATATGTCACTGTGATCCGATATGTCCGCTACTCCTATTCTGCTCTCCCGTACCCTGTAACTGTCCCCCGTCGTCATCAAAAAGTAGTCTATTCTCGCATATGTCACGTGCGGTGTGAGTAATGTGTGTATTCCCTGTCCATGGCGTGCATCCCCCACCAAACATCTATAATTCCCATTTCCGTCATCTGAATATTCATATATCTACTGATTTGTGTCCGTCCTTTTCCAGTACTCGTGGTGTCTAGGTCATGATTCAGTACTACATTAAAATCTCCCGCGCATATCAATATCCCTTCTAGTTCCATCACTATCATATAAAAAATTGTCTCATATAAATCCCTCTCACTCTCTGGGGGTGCATAAACATTCACTAATGTAACCATTTGGCCCTCCATTTTCCCCTTCACCAGAACAAATCTTCCCTCCTTGTCTCTTACTTCCTTGATCAATTCAAATTTGACTGTTTTTGATTAACGTGATTACTCCTCTCCTCAGGTTCCGTTTAAAGGAACTATAGTATGCATTTTCATATCCAAATCTCTTCAGTTTCTCATGATCCTGTGCTACCAAATGTGTCTCCTGCAAAAAAATCACTTCCATCTCACTTTTTTTTACACTTCAACATCACTTTGCCCCTCTTTATCGTATTATTCATTCCATTAACGTTTAACGACATCATTTTTATACCTTTAACCTTTGTCATCTTTCTTCTTCTTTCGCCTATCAGTCCCCCCCATGTCACAGTCATTCCCCCCTCCGGTTGTAGCCTCCGCTCTCTTCACTGTATACATATAATGATTAACATAAATAAAAAACATAAACTTTACATAAAGTGCTCCCAAGGCGTTCAGGGGGTCCCTGTGTCCCCCCCTGTCCCCTGCTGGTGGGTGAGGGGTAATTGCTCTCCTAGCGAGAGGCCCCCTCCTGACGGCTTGGGGGTTTGAAACCCTTACCCCCAACCGCTCGTCATATTTGTCCAGCCTTCTTACTGTTTTTATTGCTGTCGAGCTCCTGGTCAAAAGCGCTCTGTCCTTCATTCTGATCAAAGACCCCCATTTCCTAGGTCCCTCTCAGTGTGGCTCATATGTTCCAATGTCCCTCCTTCCTCCCAAACACGTGTGTGGTGTCTTCTGTGTACCCCTTTTACTTTCTTTTCCTCCCCTCTATTTTCTATGTGATGTCCATTTATCCCCTTAATCCCTTCCAACTGTGTTACTCACAGCGTGTGTCTATGTATTTGTTTCAATATGTTCTGTGTTCCGTCTATTTTACCTAATTATATTTCCATTTATTTCCTCCATCAGCCTGTGTATTATGTGTCCATGTATACGTTATGTTCGTTCCTATATCCTGCCTCTACCTGGGAATGTGTGTTTATGTATATGTTATTTCAGTTTCTATATTTAGTCTTTATATACTTTGTCTCTGGCCTCCTCGTCTGTCTCCGCCTTCGGTCTGTCACGTCTCACCTCGGCCTTCTCCTCTCTCCTCCCTCCTCTCCCGGGTTTCGATCTCCTACTCTGGTCCATCTGCGTGCTTTCTCCAATCTCTGCTGCAGGCTCAGCTTCTGGCCCTCCTGTCCCCTTCCTTCTCCGTCCTCCGCCATCTGCATCCCCCATCGCCTCATCTCCTCCGCCGCCTGCCGCGCCGTCGCGTACGTCACCGTCCCTTCCTTCCAGTGAATCCTTAGCGAGGTCATGGGTGATTGGAATTTCATTCCGTTTTCTTTCAGAATTCTCTTCAGTTCCGCGTAGGACCTGCGTGTTATTGCTACCGCTGTCGAGTAATCGTGATCAAACGACAGTCTTTTCCCCTCGATTTCTATCTTCTTGGTCCACACGGTTCTGAGTATCAATTCCTTAATCTCAAATCTCAGAAAGTTAATAATCACCGCCCTCGGAGGTCTGTCCGGTTTCGGTCTCGGAGCCAACGCCCTGTGGGCCCTCTGTATCTCCATTTTTTCCAGTCCCGTCTCCTCCAGTTGTTCCTTGATAAGCTTTTCCACATATTGGGTCACCGATTCCCCTTCAACTCCTTCTTTCAATCCCCATATTCTGATGTTATTTCTTCGTGACCTCCCCTCCATGTCCGATAGCTTTGTCTCCATCTGTTCTTGTTGTTGAATCGCACACGTTAATACCTCGTGTATCTCTGTGTTCCATTCCTCCGCTTGCGCCGTTCTTGTCTGTAACTCGGTTACGTTTCTGTCCTGTTCCGCCATCTTCTCATCCACCCTTTTGAGTTCTGTATTAATTTCACCTCTGAAGTCCTCCTGTTCCTTCCTCAATTCCTCCCGTAACTTCCCAATATCGTTCCTTATCGTGTCCGTGTTCAGTTTTATCGTCGCTGTTATGGTCTCCAATATCCCGGCCTGCATGACCACGGCCCATCCTGGCATTCCCGTGCTTGTCCCAGCCGATCCTCCTCCTTCCTCCGCCTGACCCTTCTCGGTCTCGTTTCGAGGGCTCTGTTCCATCAAACTCTCCTCTTCCCGTGAGTCCTCCATTTCTCTCTCCTTCACAATTGTTTTTTCCTCCTTCCTTCTCGTTTGCATTTTCATTTTTAATCGCTTTTCGGGTCCTTTTTTATCCGATTTTTCACTCTTTTGACCAGGAGCTCCACCGCATGCGTGTTACCCTTCTACACATTCCAACGCCTCTCCATCGATGGTGATTGGAGGTGCTGTTGGGACATTGATGCACATCACCTGGGTCTTTTTCTGGTTGATGTAGAGACCAGTTCGCTTTGCATAATTGCTTAGTCGGTCAGACTTCTCCTGGAGGTGGCTACGAGTGGATGACATGACTGCCAGATCGTCTGCAAAGTCAAGGTCTTCCATAAAGGAGAACAGGGTCCATTGGATTCCACAGGGACGGTCTGATGTAGTTTGACGCATAACCCAGTCGATGGTAATCAGGAACAGAATAGGGGAGAGGATGCAGCCTTGTCTTACTCCAGATTTAATGGGAAATGACTCTGTCAAGGTGTTATCAAGGATGACACTGCATTCAAAGTGTTCATAGAATTTTCCAATGATGTTGACCATTTTGGAAGGTATTCCATATGCCCTTAGGATCTTCCATAGGCTCTCGCGATGAATACTGTCAAATGCCTTCTTAAAATCGATAAAGTTAATATACAAGGGGGCGTTCCACTCAATAAACTGTTCGATGATGTTGCGTAAGGTAAATATCTGATCGATACAACCTCGACCTTTGCGACCTTTGCGATTTATCATCACAGCGTGCATCAATTGTTTGTGACCACTAGAGGGTGGTAGGAGACCATTGTTCACCTCCTGTCTGTGGTCTTGATTCTCCCAGGCCTGACCTGACCTGGGCGTGTGACACTTCAATTCCTCGAGCTATACTGAACCTACCAGGCTCACTGGCGGACTCAGGGGGGGGGGGGCAAGGGGGGTGATCGCCCCCCCTGGTGCCCCCACGGTTGAAAAATGCGCGCTAAAGTGCCCTTTTGAGTGGCGAAAAATGAGAGGGTGTGCCCTATTATAAATAATGTCACGCAAAAGTGCCCTTTTGAGTGGAAAGAATTAGAGGACGTGCCCATTGGTGCCCTTCCAATGGTCTAAACTGGACCATGTGCCCCCACAGTTAAAAAACATCACGCAAAAGTGCCCTTTTGAGTGAAAAAAATAGAGGATGTGCCCATTGGTGCCCCTCCAATGGTCTAAATGTGATCATGTGCCCCCACAGTTGAAAACATTGCGCTGTTAGTGGATAAAATGTGATGCAGGTTACTAGGGCAGGCTTTCCCAAAGTGCAGGTGCCATGATGAAGACAGTCTAGGGGTGTTGCAAAATAGTTAAACCCTGCTTATATTCTAAACACATTATATGGCCAGCATTAGCAAATATTTTCTGAGTTTTTGCAAAGAACCGATGGGCTAATATCTAGCTAACATTTTGATGTTTCTCGATCTGCACTGTCCCTATTTCCCCCCCAATGTAGCCTTTAGGTAAGTAAGTTAATTTAACTGAGGCACAAAGTCCAAGCATGCTGGGAACTTGAGGCACAACTCTGAGCAGCCCCGTCACTACAATATTCCATGCATTTAAGTTGTCAGTTTTAGACATGTCCCCTCTTGAATGTTCAGATGCCAGAGGGCTTAATGCAGTCTGAGCTGTAACCCTGCACCCTACTGCTGTATGTGAGGTAATATAGCAAGCTTTCTTTGAAGTTGCAAAGATTGAGTTTGTTTGACCAATTATGCATTACTAAATACTACAGTTTTCTGGCCTGGAATATGAATGTAACTGAGGGGTACAATTCCCTGACTGTATTACTAGATATGATACTTACTACCACTACCTTTGTACTTAATATTCGGCCACCCAGTACTCGGCATAAATATATTATGATGAACACTGTCACGTAGATGAAACGGATCCAACACAAATGTACGAATTAGAAATAGGTCTTTATTTCTACACAGCGATGGTGTGTAGAGCAAGCACTTAATCAAATCAATCACATTTATGAATGGGAATTAGTATGCACTTTTATGGCAAGAGTATTCGTCGGTATATCAATAGATAATGTCCAATCTCTGAAGGCGCAGGTGGTACATATACGACCTGGAATAGTTAAGGAATAATAGCAATGATACTTTAATGATTATAGAACTGGATACACTAGGGGGGAATTCCGGTCGCTTGTAAGACAACTGGAGAAGGGGGGGGGGGGGTAGAGTCTGGCTGTATCCGTCTGGCCGAGGGTATCCTGGGAGAACCCACGGTTGTGCGGCTCGGTGCCTCAGCGATCCTCGATCCACAGATGAAAGCAGTTGGACTCTCTGTGGGCCGGCTTCCTCCGGTCCACGATGGAGAGACGTGAAGCGACCTCGTCGTGTAGAGCGTCTCCTCACCTGTCGTCCTCTCCGGGGGGGGGTTTCCAACACACGGCAGTGTTGGTCTTTATCCATAGAATAATCACTGTATACAAAGCATAATCCGTGCCTGGGAAGGCGGGCTGTCGTCGGTAGAATAATCCGGTATGCAGGTCCACTCGCTCGTCGGCTCTGGGGCTCCTCGGGTGCAGCCTCACATGGGGTCGGCCACCCTGGATAAGCAGCCAGTTCTCTGCCCGAAACGATGGGGTACTGACTACGATAGTATTCTCACCGCACGAAGCACTACATATGAATAGACTATTATTAGCTTAATAGACTACGTCCAACTCGACGATATAGTGCCAAATATGACTATTCAAATATTAATATACACGATGTCTCAATACCGATGGTAGGCCGAACTTGGCCTTACTCCCACACGTGGCGTCGCAGGGAGGCTTTACGTCTGTCACTCTATTGGAGGGTAAGAAACTGGACTAAAAAGGAAGTCCTACTTTAGTAGCGCAGTATATATACGCACTATGAACAAATAGTACCGTTAGTGGTGCGGTAGCCAGATTCCTACGCGGAACTAGGACTTGTTCGTACATGTTGAGCGGTACGTTTGAACTGGGTCTGGGGGGTATGGCAGCCTGGCACCAAGGTCTCGACCAATAGTAGAATGGAGACTATTATGGGATGTTCAGTAGGCTAGAATGGATATTCAATGCATATTGTACAAGGAATATACAAGGGATATCAAGGAATATTAGAGAATATACAAATACAATTAAATATATATATATAATAAATATATATATTCGGTTTAATCTGGCCCTTCACAACAGCCACCCCCTGATTGGTCCCAGACCTAATCAGTTAAGCAGAGACAGATTAATCGCGTTGTCTATTTACACATAAGGGTTTGCTGTAGGGGTCAGTCAACTTCACAAAGTCATAGGGTTATAGGGTCATGGTCATCATCGATTGTGTCTGGGAGTCGGGGCAGTTCTATGAGCCTCGCCACGGGACGGGTGTAAGTGCGACCCTGGACAAGCACTTCAGCTGCTCGGACCTTGCCGTCGGCACCGGTGATCACTTTGCTTACGCGGCCGGCCGGCCACATAGCTCTGGGCAGTGATTGATCAATAATCATGACGACTGTTCCTTCTGTCAAATTGTCTCTCTCCTTTACCCACTTCTGGCGGGTCTGTAGAGACGGTAGGTAGTGCAGTAGGAAACTGCTCCAAAACTTGTCGGCTAATACTTGGCTGTACCTCCACATTCGTCGGCCGTTCGCTTCTTCAGGCCGGTACATTGTCTGGGGTAACGCGGGATCTAGCCGCCCCATCAGGAGTGTGTTGGGGTCTGCGGAGATAACAGTGCTCAATCCACAGAACACAGGCTTCTTATTCTCAGCCTCCTCCTGACTGGCTTCCCTCGGGATAGGCGTGGGCCACTCTCCTTCCGGGAGCTTTAGGAATGCTGGGCCGTCACTGTAGACATTGCGACGGGTGAGGTCATCTAGGGGCATTCCCCGGGTGATGACGTCAGCTGGGTTCTGTTTTGTATCAACGTAGCGCCACTCTGTTTCTCCGGTTAACTCTTCGGTTAAGTCTTGAATCTCGGTGACTCTGACTCCCACGAAGACTTTGTACTTGCATGAGTCCGATTTGATCCAGGCGAGTACTGTCGTGGAATCTGACCACAGGATTGTTCTAGACACCGGTATGGTGAGCTCACGTTGGATGAGCGTGGCTAGGTGCGCTCCGGCTAGGGCTGCGCAGAGCTCTAGACGTGGGATAGATTGTTGCTTGCGTGGGGCTATTCTCGAGCGGGCGAGGACAAATGCTGTGTAGATCTCTCCCCCCTCTTCTTGGGCCCGCAAGTAGGCTACTGATCCGTATGCGACCTCTGAGGCGTCACTGAAGACGTGTAAGTCCATTTTACATGTCTCTGGCCTCACCGTGGGTGGGAGGTAGCTTCGGCGCATATTAACGCCTGGGAGTGAGTGGAGCTCCATCTCCCACTCTCTCCAGGTGGATGCAAGGTGTGCGGGAATGGGGTCGTCCCAGCCCTGGTCCTTGTCCCACAATGCTCGTACAATCATTTTTGCCCTGGTGGTGTACGGTAGAATACATCCTAGCGGGTCATATTGTCGGGCGAGTGTTGTGTACACACTCCGTCTGGTGGTCGGCGCCGCCGCCGGCCTTCCCTGCTCCGTAGTCAGGGGCTTGTGTCTGTAGTGAAGCGAATCTGTTTTGAATCGCCACACCAATCCCAGGGTCATCTCCTGGGCTTCTCCCGGGATTGTAGCCATCCAGGTCTCGCTGCTGGCTGCCTTGTCCTCGGAGGAGAGGCTGCGCAGTACTTGCGGATCGCTGCTGGCCCACTGCCTGAGATCAAAGCCGCCTTTGATCAATGAGGCGCGGAGTTTAATCAGGAGAGCCTCGGCTTCTTCCTGGGTTGAAAGGCTTTGTAGACAGTTGTCTACGTAGAAGCTGTTCTTTACGCTGTGTCGGACCTCTTCGTCCGCTGCTGGGTCCTCTGCTACATGTTTCTGTAGTGCAAATGTAGCACAGCAGGGGCTGCACGTCGTTCCGAAGGGGAGGACTTCCCATTGGTAGATGGCTGGGTGCTCATCTCCTGGCTTCTCTCTCCAAAGGAACCGTAACAGGGGCTTGTCCTCCTCTACTAATCTCACCTGCAGGAACATTCCTTTAATGTCCCCGCTGATGGCCACCTTTTCCTGGCGGAAGCGGAGTAGAACGCCGAGTAGGGAGGGGCCGAGTGTGGGACCGGGCAGTAACTCTTTATTCAGATTTTGGGATCCGATCTGGTAGCTGCAGTTAAATACTATGCGGTCTTTACCGTTGTGATGGACCTTGTGGTGAGGCACGTACCACGATTCAGTGGTCTGGTCAGCCTCTTTAATGTCCATCTTTGTGACGTGTCCCGCTGTGATGAGTTTCTCAATCTCGGCGCGGTATACACTCTCTTGGGCGGGGTTCTTGGCTAAGCGCCGCTCCGTGTTCAGCAGGTACCGTTCTGTGGCGTCTGTCTTGGCGTGGAAAGTAGGCATTCCTTCTCGCCGCAGGAGTGGCGTGGCGTATCTCAACACGCCGTTGACCGGGACTCTCTTGGTCCCTGTCTCGAGGAGGTGAATGGCGTAAATGTCATCTTTAGAGCGAATGTCTTTCTTTCCGTTCTTAAAGGGCATTTGTTCCAAGGTCCATAACCGCTCTACGTGTTGCAGGAGTGCGGTTTCTCCCTCTGTGACTCGGGAGTGGAGACATCTAGTGGCTGTACTTCGGTTGAGAGATTTGGCGAGCGGGCCTTGGAGAGTCCATCCCAAACGGGTCTCGACTGCTGCAGGACAGCCTCGGGGTCCGGTATGAACCCGGTCTATCGGGACAATGAGGTCTGCATGGTCGGAGCCTATCAACAGGGTCGGCATAGCATTGTCTATGAGCGGGATCGGTAACTTGCGCAGATGTGCATATTTCTCCATCAGCTTGGCGACGGGGTATGTGTACCGCGACAGTCCTATTTCTTGGCTGGTGAAAGCGTCTGTAATCTGGTACCGTCGCTCAGGCTGGCCGCTTGCTGCGATAGAGAATGAGACATTCTCGCCCTTTATCGTCTTCAAATCTCGTCTTATTGTCCGAATTGTCATTTGGGTTTCGCTTCCCCGCAGCCCTAGCTGGGCCGCAGCGGAGGCGAGCAGAAGGGTCTTCTCTGACCCGTCATCGAGGACGGCGTAAGTGTCCAGGACTTTATTCTGGTAGCTTAGTGTCACACGCACTACTTTTAGGAGTACTCGGGCTCCACTGCTGCTGGCGGGATCGATGTACATGACGCTCGCTTTGCTGCTGGATGGTGCGGGTGAAGGGCGCCGTCTGTTACTGTCGTGAAGTATGTCCAGATGGGCTCCATCGCACTTGGTGCACCTTTTCTTTAAGCGGCATTCGGCTGCCATGTGTGAGCGCGCACAGCGAAAACAGCGCTTGTTGGACTTTATCCATTGACTTGCTTCCTCCGCGTTCAGCTTGGGGAAGGAGTCACATTGCGCTAGCCAGTGTTCTTTCTCACAGTAGGGGCACACTATCTTCCACTTCTCCGTTCTGGAGGGGGTACTGTGGCTCCTGCTGCTCGGTACTGACTCCGATTGGTGCATCACAGTCACCGATCTTCTTCCATCATTTAGTCGTCTGGTTCCTTCTCTGGAGCCAGGGGTGCTCCGTCCGAATGTATCTAGCCGTAGGCTGCTGACTTCTCTCGCCAGGAAGTCTGCTAGATCGAGGAGGTTCGGTTCGGGGCCATTCGGGTCTCGGTGGTCTCTCTGCCGCCTAAAACGCTCCTGTCGAGCGGGCGGCAGCTTCTCCAAGATCCTTTCCACATTTGAGTTGGCGTAAAGTTCATGCCTCCCCTTCTCTCTCTGCGCTCCCAACATCCCTACCAGGGACTGCACTCTGATGGACAGGTCGTCCAGTGCTCGATTGTCTATTGCTGGGGGTAAGCGGTCGATGTGTCAGATCTCCTGGATCACGTAATCCCATATGCGCCCATACCTCTGGTCCAATGCTACTAGCGCTGCTGTGTATGGGGTGGTGGAAGTCGCGTAGGCGAGCGCTATATTATGTGCGCGGGGTACCTTTAAGTGCTTCAGTAGGATGGCGTATTTATGGCGTTCATCCAATACATCCACCAACATGGTCTCCAGACACATACGGAGTTCTGTATACTGGGCCCGGTTCTCTTGGGTGAAGTCGGGTACCATAGGCGTGCCAATGTATGACGCTGACTGTGGATACATCGGCGAGCGTTGGGGGAGAGGCCTCCTAGGCGAGTCTCCTCCCGCTCCTTGGTATGGGCTGGTACCGGCAGTGTACCATGGCCCGCTTGTCCAGGTGCTGTTCCTCGGTGCGGGTCGTGCGTCGTGCTCACCCGTGTATAGAGTCGGGGGTCTGTAGCGCAGCTCCGCGGGAGTATAGCCTGGGCTGTACCGGACCTCCTGGTCCGGTAGAGTACTGTGCTGTCGTCGGGCGTGGTTCTCCTCCTCTTCCTCTTCGTCTTCAGTTAGGTCATCCAGTGCTTGTAGTCTCTGGTTTAGCCTCTCCACAGGATATGCTGCTCCTTCCCGGTTGCTAGGTCTCGCTTGGACCGGTGGGGGGAGGTGGTCTGTGGGGGGTATAGACCTCGTCTGTTGGTCAAGTTCAGGGTTGTTTACTCGGCTAGGGGATGCCGCCCTGGAGGTGTGTCTAGACGAGTTCCTGGAACCTCTGGCGGAGGGAGAGGGTGTTGTCCGTCTGATCAGCTGTTCTATTAGTTGCGCTTGCTGTCTGTCGCGCTCTGCGTCCCGTAGAGCACCAGCAGCTGCTCGCTGGCTGTCTGCTCGGTCTCGGGCCACATTCTCTTCCCTCTGAATGCGTCTTATTTCTAGACGTATATGCTCTTCTTCGCTCCGCTGCTGGATCTGCAGTCGGTCGCGTTCAGCAGCGGCGTTCAGGCTGATGAGGAAGGCCTGCTGTAGGGTCCTCTCTGCCTCGCTGGGAGAAGGCGGTTGTATAGGGGAGCCTTCCCTCGGGGTACTCCTTGCGGAGCCTTGGAGCTCTATCTCCACGGTGCTCTCCCCGTCTTCTTCCGTGCCGAGTTCTCTCTCGGTAGCGTTGTATTCCTCCCGGGACTCATCGGGGACTACTTCTTCAGTACTGGCGGGGTGTGAAGTCATGTCTGGTTCCCACTGGTCCCCACCGTGAACTTGGTCAGTTACATTAGAACCCGTAGGGGCCTCTATGGTCGGGGTAGTCTGGGCGTTGGGGTTAGACATACTTTTACTTTCTAGTTTTACCGCGTTTACTGTTAGTAGAAGACTAGGTTGTTGACTGACAGCGTAAGCCTCTAAGTACTGAGGGAGCCGTCGTTCGCGCTGCGGGCGTTGGTTAGGAGGATCGTTTCGTGGAGTGTTCATCATAGGCCATTTCAATATTAATAACACTATATTAATATTACACTAATTACCCTCCGGCTCGAAGGACCAATTGTAACTGAGGGGTACAATTCCCTGACTGTATTACTAGATATGATACTTACTACCACTACCTTTGTACTTAATATTCGGCCACCCAGTACTCGGCATAAATATATTATGATGAACACTGTCACGTAGATGAAACGGATCCAACACAAATGTACGAATTAGAAATAGGTCTTTATTTCTACACAGCGATGGTGTGTAGAGCAAGCACTTAATCAAATCAATCACATTTATAAATGGGAATTAGTATGCACTTTTATGGCAAGAGTATTCGTCGGTATATCAATAGAGAATGTGCAATCTCTGAAGGCGCAGGTGGTACATATACGACCTGGAATAGTTAAGGAATAATAGCAATGATACTTTAATGATTATAGAACTGGATACACTAGGGGGGAATTCCGGTCGCTTGTAAGACAACTGGAGAAGGGGGGGGGGGGTAGAGTCTGGCTGTATCCGTCTGGCCGAGGGTATCCTGGGAGAACCCACGGTTGTGCGGCTCGGTGCCTCAGCGATCCTCGATCCACAGATGAAAGCAGTTGGACTCTCTGTGGGCCGGCTTCCTCCGGTCCACGATGGAGAGACGTGAAGCGACCTCGTCGTGTAGATCGTCTCCTCACCTGTCGTCCTCTCCGGGGGGGGGTTTCCAACACACGGCAGTGTTGGTCTTTATCCATAGAATAATCACTGTATACAAAGCATAATCCGTGCCTGGGAAGGCGGGCTGTCGTCGGTAGAATAATCCGGTATGCAGGTCCACTCGCTCGTCGGCTCTGGGGCTCCTCGGGTGCAGCCTCACATGGGGTCGGCCACCCTGGATAAGCAGCCAGTTCTCTGCCCGAAACGATGGGGTACTGACTACGATAGTATTCTCACCGCACGAAGCACTACATATGAATAGACTATTATTAGCTTAATAGACTACGTCCAACTCGACGATATAGTGCCAAATATGACTATTCAAATATTAATATACACGATGTCTCAATACCGATGGTAGGCCGAACTTGGCCTTACTCCCACACGTGGCGTCGCGGGGAGGCTTTACGTCTGTCACTCTATTGGAGGGTAAGAAACTGGACTAAAAAGGAAGTCCTACTTTAGTAGCGCAGTATATATACGCACTATGAACAAATAGTACCGTTAGTGGTGCGGTAGCCAGATTCCTACGCGGAACTAGGACTTGTTCGTACATGTTGAGCGGTACGTTTGAACTGGGTCTGGGGGGTATGGCAGCCTGGCACCAAGGTCTCGACCAATAGTAGAATGGAGACTATTATGGGATGTTCATTAGGCTAGAATGGATATTCAATGCATATTGTACAAGGAATATACAAGGGATATCAAGGAATATTAGAGAATATACAAATACAATTAAATATATATATATAATAAATATATATATTCGGTTTAATCTGGCCCTTCACAACAATGAATATTGTGAATATTAAAGGCAACCAACTTGTGTTCAGCTTTTCTCTGATTGGCCACAACCCCACGCCGCTAGCCCGCCCCCTTTTGCCGCGAGCGCGGCAGGAACCTTCAAGTTCCCTGGTGCAAAATAAATCTGGTAGTTGGTTTATGACGTTAATTAATAATAAACACTGTTAGGACTCTTAATAATAAACACTGTTAGGACTATCTGACTCTTAATAATAAACACTGTTAGGACTATCTGACTCTTACTAATAAACACTGTTAGGACTATAAACACTGTTAGGACTATCTGACTCTTAATAATAAACACTGTTAGGACTATCTCGATTCACGCGTCACTACTGTAACTAGAAACTCTGGGTGTCACTGTACATCAGTGTGGATCGGCTGATGCCTGACTGATTAACTAGAAACTGTACGCTGTAACGTTATATGTTATTTCACGTTTTTAACGTCAGTCACTGTACATCAGTGTGGAGGCTGACGCCTGATTGATTAACTAGAAACTGTACGCTGTAACGTTATATGTTATTTTGCGTTTTTAACGTCAGTCACTGTACATCAGTGTGGAGGCTGACGCCTGACTGATTAACTAGAAACTGTACGCTGTAACGTTATATGTTATTTCGCGTTTTTAACGTCAGTCACTGTACATCAGTGTGGAGGCTGACGCCTGACTGATTAACTAGAAACTGTACGCTGTAACGTTATATGTTATTTCGCGTTTTTAACGTCATAAACCAACTACCAGATTCACTCGTCACTGTACATCAGTGGAGGCTGCTGAAGCGCCAGCGGGGCGATGCGGTGGTTTCTCCCCGGCTTCCGTGCGCCGCCGCCGGCTTGACTCGGTCCAGCCCTTTCAATGACAGAGCTCTCATATTTTGCGAATGCATAAACTATATCTTAAATTATGGCTATGTGTCTAATATGGCTGTCGCTTATCAATGACTTCGCGACAGCCATATTAGACACATAGCCATAATTTAAGATATAGTTTATGCATTCGCAAATATGAGAGCTCTGTCATTGAAGTGGGTGGTGGCAGCGTAACAGCGTTCACCCTGATGTAAAGTAGCGATTTTTATTGTTTTGTCATGACAAACCAATTACATAATCCCAACATATGTGTAAAGAAACAACATATTCCAGTTAACAGTATATTTTTTTAATGATTCATTACGGTATAAATTAGGTTAACTGGAGCTGCGTATTGCTGGCTCTCATATTTGCGAATACAACAGCGTTCACCCTGATGTAAACAATTCTACAACGGAAGACGGCCGCTGCCGCGGGTGGCGCAACTCTCTGCCGCGCGTCAGGCGCGGTCACGTGGCCGTGTGGCCAATCAGAGAAACGCTGAACGAAAGGCTGAACACAAGTTGGTTGCCTTTAATATTCACGCGGCCTGGCCTGTGCTGTAAAAAAAAAGAAGAAATCTATACTTTTTTTTCATTATGTTTTCAGGTCACATAACTTAGAAGCAGGCCAGGTAAGGCCAGTGTTTCTAGTTGCAGCGACGCGATAGTTAGATCACCTAAGTGGGGAACAACCAGGAGATCACTGTGACAATCAATCAATCTAATTTAATTATATAGCACATTTAGACATGACACTTTTTTCAAATCTGTTTTTATTTTCAATTTTCAAACACGAAACATACACAACTCACAACACAATAATAACAATAATACATAAAAGACATCCAAGAACATAAACTAACACAACAATGATTAGACAATAAAGTTGTCAAAAAGTAAAAGGATAATAAAATAAAATATATACTATAAAAAAATGCTTACCGAAAAAATGCTTACATCAGAAACGCTGATGTTTAATGCTGCTGTCGCTTTTCACATAGTCATCTTGAGTCAAGAATCACTTTTCCCACTTCAATGACAGAGCTGCTGTTTAACGCTATTGTCACTTTTCACATAGTCATCTTGAGTCAAGAATCACTTTTCCCACTTCAATGACAGAGCTGCTGTTTAATGCTATTGTCGCTTTTCACATACTCATCTTGAGTCAAGAATCACTTTTCCCACTTCAATGACAGAGCTCGCTTGTTTAATAATATTGTCGCGCCATCTTCTGAGTGCAGAAACGCTGCTGTTTAATGCTATTGTCGCTTTTCACATAGTCATCTTGATTCAAGAATCACTTTTCCCACTTCAATGACAGAGCTCTCTTGTTTAATAATATTGTCGCGTTGTGGAAAGCAGGATGAGAGAGCGTAGATTTCAGTGTGTATCATTTAATCATTTATCATTTAACATTTGAAAGGCATACATTGTTGTCATACAGAAGTACAGAATACTTTTATCCAAAATGCTTCTTACTGTTACTGTTAGAGACTGTGCTAGACAAGATAAGTATGAAATAAAATAGTATAGCATGTAAAATAGAAGTAAAAATAGAGGTCACAGTGTTCAGTATAGACATATGTACAATGTTCGATGCAGAATAGAAGTAACTGAGTTACCATACAATATACAATATACTATGCAATGTACTAATATACAATACGCTATAGTGCAAAGCAGAAATGGGATGAGGTACAATTTACAGTAAGGTGTTGTGAGGTTTCGCCTTTCCCTGGACCTTTAATTCCCTGTCTCCTCACCTCACCAGCCCCCACCCTCGCAATGTTTTACTCTCCTCTGCTCTTCACCAGCCCCCACCCTTGGACTACCTTTCACAGCTGTGATAAGTTATGATTAGCGCCCCAGAGGGCTTTAAATATCTGGACCTCCCCTCCAGTCCTGGTCGGGTCGTTCTGTATGCTGGTTCTTTGTTCTGGACTCTGTATCCTTTTCTGTGTTCAGTGTTCATGGAGTCCTGGACGTTACCATCACCTGCCGCGTCTCCGGCGTGAGACGAGGTGCCAGCCATCACCACCTGTCGCCGTTTGCCTGGAGTGGGACACCGTCTGCGCTCTCTAATTCCCTACAGGAGGTTTTCCAGTGTCCCACTCCAGACCTCAAGCCGGCGCGCATCGCTTCCTATACCACGGGAGGATGCGTCTCTCCAAGCCGGCGCACTCCTACTCCAGATGCCCAAGCCGGCGCGCATCGCTTCCTATACCACGGGAGGATGCGTCTCTCCAAGCCGGCGCGCTCCTACTCCAGATGGCCAAGCCGGCGCGCATCGCTTCCTATACCACGGGAGGATGCGTCTCTTCAAGCCGGCGCGCTCCTACTCCAGATGCCCAAGCCGGCGCGCTCCCACTCCAGACCTCAAGCCGGCGCGCATCGCTTCCTATACCACGGGAGGATGCGTCTCTTCAAGCCGGCGCGCTCCAACTCCAGACGCCCAAGCCGGCGCGCTCCTACTCCAGACGCCCAAGCCGGCGCGCATCGCTTCCAAGGAGGATCTCCTTGCCAGGCCTCCGCCGTCGGAACCCTGCCATCCCTGTAAGCAGCTCTGGCCCTCGCCCTGTCCAAGGCCTTAACCCTGTTTCTCTGTCCCTGTCCCCAGCCCGCCTCCCCGGGCCTCTGTCCCTGTTCCCCCTCTCCATTGCCCCTGTTCCTGCCCTGACCTTTTGCCCTGGCCCTGTCCCTTAGCCTTTCCCCTTAGCCTGCTCGCCTCTTAAAGGCACAGTGCCACATTTTTCCCTATTTCTTTGTTCCAGTGTTTTTGTGTTTCTCCCTTAAAGGGACAGTGCCGCTTTTTGTTTGTATTTTGGCTTACTCTTATACCTGTCTTGTGTTGTGCGATTGGGGTCGGTTACAAACCATAACAGGTGTACGAGTTGCAGTGCAAATGCTTCTTACTGTTGCGCTCCAGAGACTGTTACCATACAATATACAATATACTATGCAATGTACTAATATACAATACGCTATAGTGCAAAGCAGAAATGGGATGAGGTACAATTTACAGTAAGGTGTACGAGTTGCAGTGCAAATGCTTCTTACTGTACTGGAAACCGAATTCCGTTGCGGAAGAGATACACGCAGCCCGGCCCCCCCGCGAGCCAAAGCACCACGCCTCTTTAGTGCCTCGACCCGCAGAGACCCCGAACCGCGCCCCCCCCCCCCCCCCCACCCCCAGCCAGAGCCCACGATCACCAGACCCAGATCAGAAGGCGGTCAGGAAATATACATAGGATCAACATTGAATGAAAAATAATAAATAAAACAAAAATACAAAAAACACCATAACCACCAACATACATGAATATTCGCTCGTTCCCCCCCCCCACCCCACCCCCCCACCCCCCCTCTCGCCACAGGACCCCAATGTGAGACATCCACATAATACCCCATTCAGTACTCAATTTCCAGAGTCATATGCGTTCTTTTAGTTTTTCCACCACAGCCAACCAGACCGCGATATTGGCTTCATTAACACCTATGACACGTGCAGTGGAAATCTCCAAATAAATAACATCAAGATAGGTGAGAATCCATACCTTCGGACATAGCTTATCTGGTTGTATCCAGCGTGAGGCAATCAGCTTTTTGGCAGCCGTCAGACCAGCCAAAATGAGTCTCTTTACATGTACAGAGGCCGGCAATTGAGAAACATCATTTAACAATAAAACAGAAGGCAAGGCCGGTATGGTTAGAGAGAAAATCTCTGATAACTGAGTGGTAACATTTACCCAGAAGATCTCAACCGGAGGGCACTCCCAGTACATATGCATATATGTTCCAATGGCACCGTCTGGACACAAGGTACATCGAGAGTCAGGCCTGAGACCCATTAGGTTCAATCGCCTGCGGGTCAAATAAGTCCTATGAACAAAATTTTTATGAATCTGTTGGTGATCTGGGTTGCGTGATGATAGCCTAATATTTTCCCAGACTGCATCCCAATCAAAATCTATATCCAACTCAGGGATATCCTTTCTCCAAATCGTATCTAAGGGTAGGTCTTTATATGAGGACGTAAGTAAGTGCACACATTCCCCTCTATTTAATAACAATTTACTCCTTATTGGACAACAACCTATTAAGTACCCTAGATGGGAAAAGAAAGGCATCCATACGCTGGGGGACATCTTCGATAACTCTGGTCTCCGATCTTTCCAAGATCTATCCAATGGATATGGTCTCCCCGGAACCTCCTTTTTCTTTTATTTACAAATAAGAGCAGCTCTGAGGGCTCATGGCGTTCCATGGGATGCTCCACTAGAGCGTCACCGCTTTCACAAATTATTTTATGACAGAGAGACATCGAGAGGCTTTGTTTCTGACTTTTATCGCCATTTACTTACGTCCTCGTATAAGGACCTCCCCCTGGATACGATTTGGAGAAAGGATATCCCTGAGTTGGATGTAGATTTTGATTGGGATGCAGTCTGGGAAAATGTCCGGCTGTCCTCACGCAACCCAGATCACCAACAGATTCATAACATTTTTATTCATAGGACTTATTTGACCCCTAGACGTTTGAATCTAATGGGTCTCAGACCTGATTCTCGATGTACCTTATGTCCAAACGGGGCCATCGGAACATTTATGCATATGTACTGGGAATGTCCTCCTGTTGAGCTTTTCTGGGAAGAGATTACCACCCAGCTATCAGATATTTTCTCTCTGACTATACCTGTCCTGCCTTCTGTATTATTATTGAATGAGGTTTCCCAATTACCGACCTCTACACATGTGAAGAGACTCATTTTAGCCGGCCTCACAGCCGCCAAGAAATTGATTCCATCACGATGGATACACCCAGACAAGCTATGCCCGAAGGTATGGATTCTTACCTACCTCGATGTGATATATCTGGAGATATCCACTGCACGAGTTTTAGGGGTTAACGAAGCGAATATTGCTATCTGGTTGGCAGCAGTTGCAAAACTTAAGGAGCGCATATAATGGTCAACTGCTTGATAATCTACCATATGTATTCAACTCACGTTGGGGTCCTGGGGTGAGTGTGGGGGGGGGGGGGAAGAGCGAGCGAAGACCATTGTCCACTTGTTTTAATTTAAAATTTTTATTGTATTTTTAATTGTGTGTGTGTTCTAGGCCCCCTTTAGATGTGGGTCTGGCGGCTGTGGGCTCGGACTGGGGGGGGGGGGGGCATGGTTCGGGGTCTCTGCGGGTTGAGGCATTAAAGAGGCGTGGTGCTTTGGCTCGTGGGGGCGCCGGACTGCAGATCCTCCGGGGTCAGGGTTCGCGGCTGCCGGGCCTGTAGATGGAGGGGGCTCAGGAAGCCCATTATGTTTGTGTTCTGGGCCCCCCTTGATTGTGTCAGAGGGTCACGGGCTAGGGGTGGGGGGGCCCTTGGTTCGGGCCCTCGGCGGGTCGGGGTGTTAAAGAGGCATGATGCTCTGACTCGCCGGGGTACCGGACTTGGGGCTCTCGAGGGTTGGGATTGTGGCTATGATGGGTGGTGAGAGAGGGGGCTTGGAGTGTTAATTGTACAATCTGTTTTATTTATTATTTATTGTTTAGTCGTTCTTGTGTTGAGTCGATGTTTTTGGTGTCTTTTTGTGTATTATTATTGTTATTATGTTGTGATTTGTGCTATTTTATGTTTTAAAAATAAAAATAAATGTGATCACAAAAAAAATAAGATTTGCCGGTAGCCTACGCTCACTAGATATATGTACTTTAGATATGGTACAATATATATTCTGACAAAGCTTTGGGAATAAACATACAAAAAATTCTAAATATTTCCAACCTGACTTTCAACCAATTCGGTAGAATGGCCCGTATACATGGGGTATATTCACATACATTCTTGAAGAGTTTGTTTTGTAGATGACAAATAAGCTTAAAATCACATATAGATCTGGGCCCTATTCCCCGTACGTGGCTAACTGAGTTAGCCGGATAATCTTCAGGATAACTTGACATAAGTCAGACTTTTCGGTTCCCCGAAGCACGTTTGTCTAAATCACTATGGCAACAGATCGAAAAGTTTGAACATGCTCCAGAGCAGGGTTTAGTTCAGTTAGCTGGATAAACTGGCCACGCCCTCGCAAAAAATGCCAGCTCCCTTCCTCACAGATCCCATTATACCATTCTGAATTACGTTTTTGTGCTTCATATTCAGCCTATGGATTTACTTTGTCCTAAATCATGCACGTCATAGCTATACGGCGCTCGCGAGTCGCGACACACACTATGTGGTTATTTTAATAACGGAGCATTGCAAATGTGAATCCTGCAGGGATATTTTTAATGAATGAAACCTATCGGGCGTTTGGCTCTGATTCGTTTCATATTCTCCGCTGTGGATGTATTTGCTTAACGGAGCGCCCGGATTGTGTTTCATTCAAGCATAAATTGAAGTGTCTTTATGCATGGATTGTGGATGTGAATTACGAGGAATCCATCTGTGGATTGTTGAATTGTATCACTGTCACTCACACGTTATTGTGATATTGTAACTGGGATTAAATTGTCTGAGGAGATGCGCTGTTTGACGGATTTGATGAATGAATTTGAGAAAATGCATTTATCTGTTCAAGCACTGTTATCTGATGATGAACAAGAGGGTGATGAACATGACTGGTATAAACCAAAAGTTAATCAATTCAATGCATGTATGGATGATGTCCGAAAACAGATTAAAACCTGATTAATAGTGAAACTGTTAATAGCCTCCAAGCCTCTCTGACACGTTATTTCGGGGTTCGCGCCTTGAAAACTTTGGGAACCATGTATTTATATAGTACATGATACCTAAGCACATACAGTAACGATATCCTAATTCGTATCAATTAGATATACTCTTTGGGCTTGTTTTTATCTACTTATTCTGAAAGAGTTGAACTAATTACTTTCGCTAGCAAGATCTCATTCAATTATTCATTCCATTAAGCCTACTGCCAGCAGGCACATTTGATTGATTGGGGTAATGAGGGACTTAAAATAAGCCTATAGATATGCATTTAACTTGTCGGTGAGGCTATTGAGCCGTACTGTATTGTACCCATTCTGCAATCTGTTAATAAAGTTTTCAATCAATCAATCAATCAATCAATCAATCAATGCCGTTAGAAAATCAGGATTTCGACGATTGACACCTGCTGTCTTTTCAGGTGAGGCGGCCGTGCGCAATTATCCTGAGTATCAAGTCTGGTTCGAATTAACAAGAGTGAATCAGCGTTCAAGGAACAGGGAAAGCCTGGTTTCAATCATCGGGTTAATTGAATCTGGCTAATGGGACTTTTGATCGACTTAGTTGAACCAGGTACGGGGAATAGGGCCCTGTTTTACTCCTGTGTTTAAAAGTATTACCTACATAAAAACAATCCATTCACAGACACAAAATACAGAAGACTCATATTTCTCTATTGTCTAGTATTAGCCCTTGTGTCAGGAGCCTGTCTCCATTAGGCTACTATTTATTTAAATGTTGTGGTGGTTGGGGACACATTCGTTTAGTTTGGATTGCAGCCTCGGCCTTTAAATGCTGCTCTTTAAACCCACTGCCTCACTTCTGTCAAGGTTATACCAGCTCAGTCATGCAGCTTATCAGCACCTTATCAGGACACCATGTGAGAGAGAGAGAGAGAGAGAGAGAGAGAGAGAGAGAGAGAGAGAGAGAGAGAGAGAGAGAGAGAGAGAGAGAGAGAGAGAGAGAGAGAGAGAGAGTGTGTGTGTGCATGGTAAAACAAAAATTTAAATCCATGTATATACAGGTCAACTGTTCTAAAATGCTAATTATATTTTCTTGCTTAAAGGTAGAGTCTGTAAGGACGTCAACAGTGGCCTCTAAGCAAAAGAGCCCCGCTTGGTATTCATCTTTGCTTACTTTTTAGTTTTGGTCTGACGGTTGAAGTTTAGTAACTTGTTATACTGTGTATTTCTCCAGACCTCTCTTGGCAGAGCCAGAGGTGTGGCCAGCAGTAGCAACCCCTCCTCCCCTCTATCCCCACTCAACTTCAATCCAAACATCAGACAAAAACTAAAACTGTAAACAATGCGCATGTTGTCACCTTTTGCCTAGAGGTGGCCATTTGACGGCCTTAAATATTCTACCTTTAATTTCAACAATTCCTCAGACTTACTTGGCTCTACTACAGCCTACATGAGCACAGGAATTGGATCAAACCAGGTCTAAACTAGGATTATTGGATCATATTAAATCAGTAAAGGACATAATTAAGCATATGCATGAGTGTCAATCTGGAAAAAAACGTATTTTAAACACTAAGGGGTGGGATCCACAAAGAATGGATTGCACGGTGCTAATTGCACCCTTGATTGAAAAGTTTATTAACACATTGCAGAATGGGTACAGTACAGTACAGCTCAATACATACAATTGTTAAGGGGATGCAGACCAGAGAAAGACTTTCGTCTTGTTTACATCAGGGTCCCCCATTTTCAATTCATCATAACATATATATATGACATACATGACATACAGATTAGACAGTACTGCTACATCTATACATTTATGACATATCAGATTTGCAAATACAGTACTGTTTGTGATACAAAAAGTGTCCAGAAAAAGAGTGTATATACATTTGACGTAGAAACTGTACATTGGGGGAGGTTGGGTGGGTGGGGTGGGGTTGGGTGGGTGGTTGGGGGCTGTACATTGGAGGTGGGGGGGGGGGGGGGGGGGGGGTTGGGTAGGGGACGACGACACTGTACACTGTACATTGGAATACTGACAAAGCCATACTTGGTCATTTACTGTACAACTGGGTTAGAACATTTGTAGGGGCCAGTTTCGAATTGCAGTCTCCCGTAGGTGTTCTTTGAGAGTGTTTTTGAAAGTGGGTAGTGATTCACATTCCTTTACAGCTTTGGGTAGGGCGTTCCACATTGATGTGGCATAATTGCGAAACGTGTTTAGTCCCTTGTTTGAGCCGAATCTGGGTTTAACATGATTTGTGGAGCTCCCTCTGGTGTTGTGATCGTGGTATTCACTGACCTTTGGGAAGTATTTTGACATGTACATGGGTACCTTGGTCGCGTAGTGTATCTTGTAGACCAGGCCCATTGCAAGTTGCTGTACTCTGTCGTCTACTCTAAGCCATCCTAGCTTGTCAAAGTGGGCAGGGGTGAGGTGGGTTCTAGGAGTAAGGTCAAGCAGTAGTCTGACTAGCTTGTTTTGAGATGTTTGTAATTTGTTTTTTAGTGCCTTTGAGGTGCTTTGGTACCATGAGGTGCAAGCATAGTCGTAAGTACCCTTGAATGAGTGCTCCTGCCAGAGTCTTCAGGGTATTCTTGTTTACCAGAGAGGAGATCCGGTACAAGAATCGAGTTTGTTGGTTGACTTTTTTTATTACATTGGATGCCATTTTGTCACCGGAAAGATTAGCCTCTAGGATGGAACCCAGGTAGGTAATTTCATCTTTCCTTGTGACAATATTGTCACCCACTGTAACCGAGAAGGCCGTCGGTGAGGGAAGTAGTGTCCTGGAAGTGGTCCTGGGGAGGGTGGGGGGGGGGGGGGGGTCTGTTTTACTCTTGTGTTTACACGTATTACCAACGTAAAAACAATCCATTCACAGTCACAACATACAGAAGACTCATATGTATCTATTGTCTATTATACAACGGCATGCAAATTTCTCGATTCTGATTGGCCATTCACACGTCTTTATTGGCAACAATCCACGGTCCTGGGCTCAGGACCCGCCCACAACCGAATCACATATCACTCCCCGGCTCACTCCGGGAGAAAACAGGATCGCGGACAACAAATGGTTATGTTGAAAGCACCATAACGACTAAATATGAAGCGATTCTGTCAAGGGGAAATGTGTTAGTATTTTTAAACAATGTTGGATGATGTAATTGATGGGTCTTGACTCAATCTAGAACAAAAGAAAAATCGCGGATTGATTGATAGATTAATTGATTGATTTAAATTTCTTCCTTCCTACTTTCTACAGACTGCAGCGTTCTCTCTCACACACTGTCCGACGCTGGCGTACCCACAAACACACACACACACACACATACACACACACACACACACACACACACACATACACACACACACGCACACACACACTGTGACACACACACACACACACACACACACACACGCACACACACACACACACACTCCTGTCTGCACAGCGGGGGAGTCAGACTGAGAGAGAAGCAGCGCTGTTTTAAGTGAGCATGGTCTATTGAATTGATTGATTGGTTGATTGCTAATTTTATTACTGTACCCCTGGTTTCCAACTGGTTAAGTTTAGGCTAAAAGAAATAAATAAAAAAATAGGGCGAAGAAAACGTTTTTTTTCCTATAGGGCAAAGAAAACGTTTTAATTTGTTTTACCTACTTTATATTCTGCATCTGGTAATAAAATTTTCAATCAATCATTCCAATAATACACAGTTGGATGTGTTAGTTGGTTGGATGCACTTCAAGCTGCTTCCACATGAGGCAACTTCTCTCAATCATTCCAATAATACACAGTTGGATGTGTTAGTTTGGTTGGATGCACTTCAAGCTGCTTCCACATGGAGTTGTGGGAACTACTTTTTCTGGCGGGATGGTTTTTTTCAATAAATCTTCGATTAATGTGTGTTTATTGTATAGAAATAAGGTTGGATGAATCTGGCAGTTGTATAAAAGCTTTACACCACGTGCAGTCGTGATTTGTGACCAATAAACCATGCCTAGGGGGGTCTAACGACCACCCCTAGGCATGGTTTATTGGTCACAAACCACTCCTGCGTGTGATGTAATGCTTAAGTATTAACCCTTGTGTCAGGAGCTCAGTCAATTGACTAGAGAATAGAAAAATAGAAACCTGTCTCAGTTAGGCTACTATTTATTTTAATGTTGTGGTGGTTGGGGACCCATTCATTTAGTTTGGATTGCAGCCTGGGCCTTTAAACTATAGCTCAGGTCTATAAACCCACTGCCTCACTTCTGTCAAGGTTATACCAGCTCAGTCATGCAGTTTATCTGCACCTTATCAGGACACCACGTGATTCTACACCCATGACTCATGGTGGCATCGTTCTCATATTCTACTGGCTCACGGTGTAGGGGCACAGTGGGGTTGGAGGGTGTGTGTTTGCATGTTTGTGCGAGAGAGAGAGAGAGAGAGAGAGAGAGAGAGAGAGAGAGAGAGAGAGAGAGAGAGAGAGAGGGAATGTGTGTTGGAACGTGCAGTACATGTGTATCCAGTCATGTGGGGTGTCTGTGTGTGTGTGTGTGTGTGTGTGTGTGTGTGTGTGTGTGTGTGTGTGTGTGTGTGTGTGTGTGTGTGTGTGTGTGTGAGAGAGAGCAGTGGCGGACTCAGGCTATTTGAAGGGCAGGGGCGAAAAGAAAAAAAGGGCACCTACATGCACAACATGGGACCCCATCAGTGAGCAAAAAGCTATGATGCGTCATGTATGGTGAAATAGTCATCCTTGATTAAGATTAACATTAGAATAACATAGACAATCCAGATTAATAGTATAACCACACCTCTATGATAAAAACACACAGGGAACAATATGTTTAAAATGTTTATTTCACCTCATTGTCATGGTGTTTGAAAAGTAGATGTATCATGGTGTTTGAAAAGTAAATTATCATGGTGTTTGAAAAGTAAATTATCATACCTAAACCATTAATGCAGTGGTACATTTATCAATGCTAAAGATATCAGTGAGGAATAGAAATATTTGGGAAACAGCATTTTAATATGGTCTGGGTTGAAAAATAGTGAACCTATTCTTTAAAACTATTTACAACATATATTTTACAGGATATAAAACAGTTTAACAGTCCAAGTTAATTCAAGTGCCGTTGAGCTTCTTCCTTTCTCCTAACTCTCCTTCTCTCCTCCCCTTCTCTCCTCATGTCCTCCTTCTCTCCTCCTGCCCTCTCCTTCAGTCCTCCTATACTCCCGTTCTCTCCTCCTGTCCTCTCCTTCTCTCCTCTCCTTCTCTCCTCATGTCCTCTCCTTCTCTCCTCATGTCCTCTCCTCTTTTTCTCTCATCATGTCCTCTCCTTCTCTCCTCTCTATCTCTCCCTCCCCCTCTCTATCTTCCCCATTCTATCCATTAAACTTAAAGGGGACATGTACTATAAATGTCATTTTTCAGTCTCTAGCATTGTATTATAGTAATAGGAGTTAGTATCAATGTGTTTTAGTGTCTAAATACCATATTGGCGGATTGCTCTGATTCAGCTCAGATAATTTCCTCCTCCAGTAAATCAGGCCATCCTGATTTGAAGGCCTGAGTCACGTCATTCAGGCTCTGGGTAGAAGACAGTGATGTGATTGGCTCTGTGGTTGTAGCTAATGCCCGCCCACAATCTACCTAGACTAGACAGCGCACTTCCTCATACTGCGAGGCAGTGAAACCTGACACCTCTGCATACTCTGGAGGGAGAGATAGAGAGGGAGAGAGAGAGAGAGAGAGAGTGAGGGAGACAGAGAGAGAGAGGGAGGGAGCACTTGGGGGGGGGGGGGGGGACAAGCTGCCGCAGGGAGAGAAAAAACGAAAGGAAGAGACGGCCTGTCTTTTTTTTCTCTCTCTCTCTCTCTCGCACCCCCCCCCCCCACACAAGCTGCCGCAGGGAGAGAAAAAACGAAAGGAAGAGACGGCCTGTCTTTTTTTTCTCTCTCTCTCTCTCTCGCACCCCCCCCCACACAAGCTGCCGCAGGGAGAGAAAAAAACGAAAGGAAGAGACGGCCTGTCTTTTTTTTCTCTCCCTCTCTCTCTCGCACCCACCCCCCCCCCCCCCCTCTCTCTCTCTCTATCTCTCTCTGTCTACCAGTCGCAGACTGTGTGGACTGACTGTCACTCAAAGTGCTTATGGGCGGAGCCAGGCCATAACAGCCTGAAATCTTGAAGCTGGAAAATGATGGTTTTGAGTACTTGATTAGAAATATAAAACAATGCATTTTTTTGAAAAAAAACGTACAGATGTCTTCAATAGACTAACAGGAATTGTGTAAAGTTGCCCAAATAGTGCTAGGAATAGCAGTACATGTCCCCTTTAATATATTGTACCTGGATACTGGCTGGATCAGTGGGATATTTTAATGGCAACAAGAGAGAGCATTCAAGTTATTTGTTGTTGTGTCGTTTTAATTATTTCTCTCCCTATCATCATTTTCATCCTCGCTTTCTTTAGCATCTCCATTACCGTCTTCGTCATCATTTCTCTCCATAGCATCATCTGCATTCTCTCTTTCCTCAACTTCTTCATAATTTCTCTCCATAGAATCATCTGCATTTTCTCTTTCCTCCACTTCTTCATCATTTCTCTCCATAGAATCATCTGCATTTTCTCTTTCCTCCACTTCTTCACCATCTCTCTTCCTGATATCATCATTTCCCTCTTGAATATCTCCATCTTCATTGTCTGTACTGTCTTTATCTAAGGTGTTACGATGGGGTAGGTGTGTTGGACCCAATTGCAGAGTTGAACATAGGAGGCGGAATGCGATAGTTGTTCTTTCACAATTAAACAGTTTCTTTATTGTGAACAGGAAGCATAACACGATAAAGTAAATACTTTGAAACAGGCAAATTACAGGGAAGACATAAGTCTCCAAAAACGAGGAAGTAGTTCTAAACTCAAACTGAGAAATGTTTGTAGGGCAAACATCCACACGATAATACATTAATTAATAAATGAATACTAAATGGACTAAGCACGACACCACTCTTGGTATCACCATTATGCTCCCGACATGAGCGATAACAAATGCTTCAGGTAGTACTCACGCCTGTGGACAGTGAAGAACTGACAAAGAGAGAGGACATCAGGTGAGCATATGAAGGAGAGTCAACTACACACAGCAGGCGTTAATTAGCAATCAGGACAAATTAGAAGAGAGGAAGGGTGAAATACTCCAGGGTGGCGCTAGGACTTTTACTCCTACAAGAGAGCAAAAGGCCCAAACGTTACAATGGAGCAAATTATATTTGTTTTATAATAGTAATATAATTGTACTGTATATAATATTCGTACTGTAGCCTACAATGTTATAATTGTATTATAAAATAATATGTCATACAGCACTACCACTAGCCCTCTTGCCTTCATTGGAATAAAAAGGGTCTATGGTTGGTCAATTTAAAGTAAGTAAGTAAGTAAAGTTTATTTATATAGCACTTTTCACAGAGACAACTCACAAAGTGCTTTACATACAGCAGAAATTAAATAAAATATAAAAATAAAAAGCAAGAACCATTCAAGAGATAAGAGACAGAACAAAAACACATTGCATCACAGAGAAAGAAAACAAAACAAAAACAAAAGACATATTTTATACATGGAGGAGAAGCTCAAACATTATTGAAAGGCCTGTTTAAACAGTAATGTTTTTAGCTGATTTTTAAAAATGTCAACAGACGCTGCAGCTCTTAGGCCACAAGGAAGGGCATTCCAGAGTCTAGGCCAGGGGTGTCAAACTCATTTTCACAGAGGGCCACATCAGCATTATGGTTGCCCTCAAAGGGCCAAAGACTGTATAAATGTTAATGTAATGTAAAATAAATGTAGCTACTCATTTACATATTGTTAAAAATGTTGTTTCTGTATTTATTACTTATTCAAGTTATACATATTGCATATGCATTTGCATAGATGTAAAAATATATGTTGGCTTATGTTATTTTAACAAATAATTTTAGTTTATCAGAACCCCATATTACTCCATTAATCAATGATCAAACCATTCAAGTAAATAACAAAGAAGAAGATCATCAAATACAAGCTATGACATTAAGTTTGTTCAAAACCTTTTTGTCACAGTCAAGAGGGGCAGCACTAACAACTGAGCTGCAAAGAACACGTGGGACAGATGTAGCAGATGTTACAAAAACAAATGGCTGCACACAACCTTGCAGAGGCCATACATCCAACTAATGGAAGATAGTTTAATTAACTTTAATTAACAGATTGCAGAATGGGTACAGTACAGTACAGCTCAATACACACAATTGTTAAGGGGATGCAGACCAGAGAAAGACTTTCGACTTGTTTACATCAGGGTCCACCATTTTCAATTCGTAATGAAATTGCTATTATGTGTCTGCATGAACACACAACTGTAACTGTACTCAAAAATAATAAAATAAGGGTTGTCTCAGTTCACAACTATATTGGTCAAGTTTTGGGTGGGACTTGTTTGCGTCCCTACAGCTTCTTATTCAATTGAGCGAGATGCTCGGTTATGTCACACAGCCAGTTTGCATCTGACAGTTCAGACAATATTTCTTCAACCCTTTGTTACCTATTCCGCCTGGATCTTTTTTGTATTTTGGGCTGTAAAATTGTCAAAGAATGTCTGAGGAGTAAGTGCTTTTGGCTTTTTTCCTTTGTTACTTCATCAATACCTCAGATGTTCAACATACATGTATGTGTAAGAATGTGTAATAACTAAGGCTGTCAAAGTTAAAGCTTTATTAACGCATTAACCCACAATTATTACTAAAAAACAGTATATATATAAAACAGTAGCTGTAAAAAAGAAAAGAAAAAAAAAAGTTTTATAATTTATATAACATATACTGGTATCGGATCAGTATAACCAGACCTAGACCACCTCTAACTCTAACCCCTAACCAGACCTACACCACCTCTAACTTTAACCCCTAAGTTAGCGTTGTGACTTAGAGGTCTAGGTCCGGATAGGGGTTAAGAGTTGGTCTAGCCCTTTACATCCATCTATCTAAATAATAATAATAAATTATAATGAATGCTTAACTACCCCTAAGTTACTACTACTAGTACTACTCTGTGTGTTCTGTTTACTTAGTTTACAGTATCCTGTTATAGAATAAACCGCTGCCAGACACAGCAGAGAGAGAGAGGACAGACATGACAGAGAGGACAGACACAGCAGAGAGAGGACAGACATGGCAGAGTTCAGCGTTGTCTCTCTGGTCAGAAACAACGTCACCACATCCGTAATGCTCTCTTTGATGCATACATTGGACCATGTCTACACCAACATATACTGTAGGAGCAACAATACATTGGACCATGTCTACACCAACATATACAGTACTGTAGGAGCAACAATACATTGGACCATGTCTACACCAACATATACTGTAGGAGCAACAATACATTGGACCATGTCTACACCAACATATACTGTAGGAGCATCAATACATTGGACCATGTCTACACCAACATATATACTTCCTGTGTATCACTTGTGCCGCCGACTCAGATTCCCCTAGGTTAAAAAATAAATACGCAATTTAAATCAGAAAATGTTCCATGTTGACTATTTCTGACAAGTTTTTTCCCATTAACTAAAAATAGACAAAAATTTCATCCGTTTTCGTCGACTAAATCTAGACTAAAACAAAAAAGACAAAATTGAGACAAAAACTGACTAAGACTAAAATGCTCAGACATTTAGTTGACTAAAACTGACTAAACGAAAAAATAAATGAAGATGACTAAATATGATGAAAACGAAAAAGGAGCACTTGACACATGACTAAGACTAAAACTAAAATGAAAATAGCTGCCAAAATTAACACTGGTGCTGGTTAGTGTAGTTTTATGAAATCTTGACATCCATCGAAAGCCCTGGGTCTCCTCTTTCTTAGGACTACAACGATTTCATGACGGCGTCATGTCCTCGCGTGTAAATCATCCAGTTTCCAATGCAATGCACAGAGATTTCTATAAGCTCATATTTAGCTAATAACACTTAAAATCATTGGTAAACAAACGTGCTGAAAATATACACTTTGACTGCTGTTTTTAGGGTTAGGATCTCTACTCTTGACTACATTTGAAAAGAAAACAACATCACTTAATACGGACTGTATTGATCTATTTGTGACGTGAAATAAATAAAAAAAGAGGTTAATTGGAGAAAACTTTGTGTCAAGCTTAGAATATTAGTAAAGATAGGATAACTAAAGTCTAGTTTAGTTAGGATGTCTGTTATCTGCTCCCATGTCTGCTTTTCTGCAGACATGGGAGAATTTCTTAACCCGTCCCTGTCTCTCTGAGTGAATATCGATATAGACATTCCAGTGACCTTCTACCTCATACTGGACATGAGCACCACCGGTCACATGGAACAGCTTCATACCGCCTTCTGTCTGATCTGCAGCATCGAACCTTACCTGCTCTGCCTCGTCTTGTATCCCATCCTGTATAAATATGCTTGCAGTTGTTCTTAGTTCTATTTATTACCTAATTTCACAATTCTCTTATATACTCTGATTCTATTCACATGCTTACTACATGTATCTATTGCTATGTCCGCCCATCACAAACACGCAAACTGTGTAACGCCTGTCCCCCTGTCTCCCCGTGAGTGGATGTCTCGTGGTGATGACCAAAGTGGTGGACGTCCCGTGGTGATGGCCAAGAGGATGCGATCCTCTCTACGTCGCCCCCATACCTCAAATGGATCCGTTATTAGCTCTATTCTATTTTCAATCTTTCAAAATGTTCTTACTGTATGTACCCCAGTTGCTATAAACTACTGAGAATGGCTTAGCAGCATCTCTACACTTGTTTCTATATGCACTCATCACTGCAGCGCCCAAGTTTTAACACTGTTTGATGAACATTGTTTTTTTTTTATCCACTTTTTCTCCCATTTTTCTATATTTTTCTCCCATCCCAATTTCGTATCATCCAATTCAACCCTCCCCTGTCACGGACGCTGTTTCTTGCCTCCCACAAGCCGGCTGCAATGTGGACTAAGTCATACATAGCACAAGTCCCCTCCGGTACTTGAGGTAACAGCAGTCGCATCTTTTCACCTGCGCAGCTCGATCTCTCAGTGGCGAGGAGTAACGCGTGGGAGGCTCACGCTGCCCCCGACACTTCCTGATTCTACTGCGCAGGCGCACCAACCGACCTGTAGGAGTCGCTGTCCACAACGCCCGATCCCCACCCATCAGTTTCCCACCCCCTAATACGGCCAATGTGTATTAGTACGGACGACCAGCTAAACTGAAAGCAAATGTGGAGCGCTGGGCTCGAACTGACGAGCCCAGCGTCTCCAGCATTTCGTGGCGAGCGCCTTGCCCACTACGCCACGTAGCCGCCCTTTGATGAACATTGTTACTCAGCTGTAGGAGTTGTACCCTTCCTGCTGACTTGTCGTACAGAACTTGTAAGTCACTTTGAATAAAAGCGCCAGCTAAATGACTAGATGTAAAATGTAAATGTCTACACCTTTACCCTCATTAAGAACGTAAGGATATATGAATATGCGAATTGACTAAAATCAGCGATTGATATTTACCACAAATTCCATGTCGGCAGCTTATATTCTTTCAAGACAAGTCAATACCTACTCAGCTTTCTGTGTAGCTGAGGTAAAAAATGTCATGTTACCACATATTAGACTATGGACTTGGACTGAGTTCGACCTATTAGTGACATCACACGTGCAACTCCGATTCCAGGGAAGTACAGACAAGCTCTCCCTCTCCAGGGGAAGTTCACTCTTGTGACCAGTTCTGCTCAAACAACAATCTGTATAGTGAAAGTCATTCCTCCAAGAGGAGTTAACATTACATAACAAGAACAAGAGTTTTTGAGTAGAGGGGATCTTTAAGGCAACCTAGACTACTAGAATCTGTGGTCTTGACTGGGACATACAGTGTTGTCTGCATAATAATATAATAATTTCCAATGATATGACAAATTATTTCACCAGGATATTTCCACTTTTGCTAAAAAAAATACTAGAATAAACAAGTGCAGTTTAGTATTTTAGTGCATGAACGAAGAGATAAAGTGGGTTCAAAAACCTCCTCTTGCACAGCTTGACCGAGATCCCTTATCAGACTGTTGGACCTGCACTGACCAGCTGGAAGCAGAGCTGCTGCAACCCCCCCCACACACACACACACACACACACACACACACACACACACACACACACACACACACACACACACACACACACACACACACACACACACACACACACGCACACAGTATTGATCGTTTATTGTATTCATTCAGGAGTACCATTGATGTTCTCGTATTGATCTATATGACTCAGCACAGAGAATCTGTTAAGTGGCAGTTCTGTAACCCTTACACATAACGCCGGAGAAGGGATGTTGCTGAAACACATTGGTTTTAATTAAAGGAATAAAGAGCATTATTATTATTACTTTTTTTTTTTTAGAACATCCATCCTCCAAGCCTCCAAGAGGAGTTCAAGTTGTCTCCCTTGATAGTTGTTTCCAGTTCATGCACCTGGATCCAGAAATCCCACCTCATGGTACCAAAGCACCTCAAAGGCGCTAAAAACAAAATTACAAACATCTCAAAACAAACTGGTCAGACTACTGCTTGACCTTACTCCTAGAACCCACCTCACCCCTGCCCACTTTGACAACCTAGGATGGCTTAGAGTAGACGACAGAGTACAGCAACTTGCAATGGGCCTGGTCTACAAGATACACTACACGACCAAGGTACCCATGTAAAAATGTCAAAATACTTCCCAAAGGTCAGTGAATACCACGATCACAACACCAGAGGGAGCTCCACAAATCATGTTAAACCCAGATTCGGCTCAAACAAGGGACTAAACACGTTTCGCAATTATGCCACATCAATGTGGAATGCCCTACCCACAGCTGTAAAGGAATGTGAATCACTACCCACTTTCAAAACCACTCTCAAAGAGCACCTACGAGAGACTGCAATTAGAAACTGGCCCCTGTAAATGTCCTAACGCAACCCCCTCCAATGTACAATAAATGTCCTATTAAACCCAATAATACACGAGACCCTCTTCTTGGGACCAAGTAAGGTTTAGTCGATAATCCAATGTACAGTTACCCCCCCCCCCCCAACCACCTGCCTACCCCCCCCCCAACCACCTGCCTACCCCCCCCCCCCCCCCACCCCACCTCCTCCAGTTTCTTCGTCAAATGTATATACTCTCTTTTTTAGACTCTTCTTGTATCAAAAACAGTACTGTATTTGTAAATCTGGTATGTCATAAATGTATAGATGTAGCAGTACTGTCTATCTGTATGTCATGTATGTCATGAATTGAAAATGGGGGACCCTGATGTAAACAAGACGAAAGTCTTTCTCTGGTCTGCATCCCCTTAACAATTGTGTGTATTGAGCTGTACTGTATTGTACCCATTCTGCAATCTGTTAATAAAATGTTCAATCAATCAATCAATCAATCAATCAATCAATCAATCAATCAATCAATCAATCAATCAATCAATCAATCAATCAATCAATGCCGTCGGTGTGAATGTGTGAGTGAATGTGTGAGTGAATGTGTGAGTGAATGTGTGAGTGAATGGGTAAAATGTGAGGAACTAATTGTAAAGCGCTTTGGATAAAAGGCCTATATAAATGCACCATTTACCATTTGCCTAACTGCTCTCTCTCTCTCTCTCTCTCTCTCTCTCTCTCTCTCTCTCTCTCTCTCTCTCTCTCTCTCTCTCTCTCTCTCTCTCTCTCTCTCTCTCTCTCTCTCTTTCTCTGTCTCACCCACTCTCTCTCTTTCTACGACGTCCTGTCTAAACCTGGCGCTAAACAGACCAATTAAGAGCGGCTTAAGTGTCTCGATGTTGTCAAGTGTGAAGAGCGGCACGGTGAGGCTTTTAATGGTGTGAAACAGGCGCCGCATCACCGTTGATGATATGATATGATATGATATGATATTTTCATTTATAATGCGCTCCCCAGCCAATTTTTACATTGGTCCGGGGCGCAGCCCGGGTGAAAAAAAGAATAGGAATAAATGCACAGGTCAATGGAGACAGGGAACCAGGCAGACAGAGAACATAAGAACACCTCAGACACACAACACAACAGCAAAGTAAATCAGTGATTATCCAGAGTGAAAATGTGGGTTTTAAGCAAGGCCTTGAATGTCTGTACGGTGTTGGCAGACTTGATGTTGAGAGGGAGCTTATTCCACAGTGTCGGCGCCATCACTGCAAAGGCCCGGAAACCCTTTGTCACCAGTTTGGCCCGCGGGACCCTCAGATAGTTGGTCATTCGATCTGAGGGACCTGGAGCTGACAGGTTGGACCAAGAGTTCCTCAATGTAGGCCAGGAGCGAAACGATTAAGGGCTGATCTATAGGCCTACGGATATAAAGGTTTAAATGCAACTTAACACAAACATACTAGCTTGTGTTGACAGAATCCGGCTATAGGGCGACAATAATGTGGTCAAGAGGCATGGTTTCTATCTTTAGCCTTTAACTGGCGTGGTTTATTCATTCACATGGTATGAGCAGCAGTACATGAGGTCTCCTCTCACTGAGAGGCTAGGGGGAAGAGAAAGAATGGGAGGAGACATCTCTATTTATACTTGTCACCTGGTGGTGTTCCTGAGTGTCTCCGCCTAGAGCGCCCTCTAGTGGAAACAGTTATATATGCAGTTAGACAGTTACTAGTGGAAACAGTTATATATGCAGTTAGACAGTTACTAACAATCCTACACAGAACCTCTGACTTCAACATCCTCCTCCTGCATTTAAGCAGTTGGCTACGAACCATACATTTGTATATGTCGTGGTCTTCAATACCCTCCTGGGTTGAATACCCATTTCCCTCCCACTGTCTGTCTGCCCTCTGGTAACTTGGTTGAATACACCCATTTCCCTCCCACTGTCTGTCTGCCCTCTGGTAACTTGGCTGGAGAAAAGGTGTAGTTGCCCTCTAGGGACCTCATCTCCTCATCCCTTGCTCTCTCCCATTTACTTGATTCGGGGGACAATGTGACCTCTTTAACCCTTGAGAGTCGAAAGTCCTGTTTGCACCCGTGGGCGGAGAACAAAAGGATTTTGAATTTCTCCCAAATGCTCAGAAAGTGCCTATTTTTTTAAATGGGTAAAAATTGTAAAATGAATTTTCGAGTGCTTTGAGAAGGTATTTATATGTCTCCTTACTTGCTAAACTTAATACGACTTGTAAATACGTTTAATTCTTGCTATGGTATGAATGTAAATATCTCTGTTTGCCAGAGAACTACATTGCGTCACGAAACGCACATACACGCACGCGCGCACACACACACAAGAGCGGCGTGTGTGCTGTGAAAAGGTGTTACACCCCGTAGAGGTGAGAGGTATCAGCCTACCCCCCATCCAAATTATAAACAACTTAGATTTAGGCTTTTCTGTTCTGCTTTTTTTTTATTATTCTGGAGCATATGAGCAAATTCAGTAACTTTCTGAACTTGTAAGTCACTTTGGATAAAAGCGTCAGCTAAATGACTAAATGTAAATGTAAATGTACATATACATGTACATATCCCTTATTAAAATGAATAACAGCCTGAAAAAACAATTCAGCTCATTCAATTGTTGTAGAATGGCTATAGCCAATTTTACGCACCGCTTAGCCTATATTTCTGACAACGTGATTGGTTCAGATGCATAAAACCAGTCAAAACGCGTTGCGTGTGCTGTGAAACTAAACAACAGATTGGCTTTTCATAATATGTATGAATTATCTCTTGCAATAATATCCACGGCACTCGACTTTTTGCAGTCGTGTGTATGTGTGTGCGCTGGGCTGTTTCGCAATTGTCATTTCATAATAGACACGCAGCGTGGACCAGCTCTGTAACAACTCATCTCAAGCTGCTTCTATGCTTCTAACTCTGCAAGCAGCGGTTCCAATAGTCTAACATGCTTTGCATCCTCGCCAGTCCTGTATAATGTTATCTGCTAACTGAGTATTCCAACTAAGCTAAGCAGAATAATGTGATGTGTGCGTGTGTGCATGTGTGTGCGCTGGGCTGCTTCGCAGAATAATGTGCTGAATGGCTGAGAGTGCGTGTGTGTATACGAGTTATGAATTATCTCTCGCAGTTCATTCAAGCGGGCTACGTGAACTACAGTATCAGCCACTGCTGTGTGACGAGTTTGGTGTTTTGGTCACCCGCCCTGCTGTCTAAACACGGACTGCTTTCCAATTGACAGCTTACGCATCGATGCGCTTTGTGAAGGAAAGATGACGTCGCCTAGCTAACCCGCACTGTCCGCTTCCATTCATTGTGCTAAGCTAGGCAACTTTTTACTGGAATGTCTTGCTAGTATCAAGGCAGCACCCCAGGCAAAACCTTTCCATTGATGAGAGGATGTGTGTGTGTGTGTGTGTGTGTGTGTGTGTGTGTGTGTGTGTGTGTGTGTGTGTGCGTGTGCGTGTGTGTGTGTGTGTGTGTGTGTGTGTGTGTGTGTGTGTCACGGGTGTAAAAAGTACCCAGAAATTATACTTAAGTGAAGGTATGGGTACCGTCTCAAAATCTGACTCAAGTAAAAGTCAAAGTATCTGGCTAAAAACACACTTGAGTAAAAGTAAAAAAGTCCTACTTTTAAATATACTTAAGTACTAAAAAGTTAACGTTTTTTTTTAAAGGGATAGACCAGGGGTCTCAAACTCATTCCATCGTGTGAAATCATCAGCTGGTGTTTAGGCAAGGCTGGAATGAAACCAAGCATACACTCTGCCCACAATGGAATGTGTTCTGCGATAGACAATGCTGAAATGAAAGAACAGAGGACACCTTTTTTGCATAAAAATTATTGAATGCACTTCTCCATTGAAGGTAAACTAACATGGACGGCATTCACATCACAGCATGAATAATATCACTATATTAAAAACAGAATGGTGTATCCTGAATAATATCACAATATTAACCACAGCATACTGGATTGTCCTGAATAATATCACAATATTAAAGGCAGAATACTGGAGTACCCTGAATAATATCACAATATTAAAGACAGAATACTGGAGTACCCTGAATAATATCACAATATTAAAGACAGAATACTGGAGTACCCTGAATAATATCACAATATTAAAGACAGCATGCTAGAGTACCCTGAATAATATCACAATATTAAAGACAGAATACTGGAGTACCCTGAATAATATCACAATATTGACCACAGCATAATGCGGATCTGACTGTCTATTCTTCTGATAGCAGGTGTTTAATCAAAGATCCCCACTTTCTAGTGTTGCACAAGGACCAATCAGCATGGGTATGGGCGGGTTAATTTTCCATTGATGGGGATTTGATTGGCTGTTTACCTGCGGTCGTAGGATTAATAATGTTAACGTTAGTTCGGCCAGATAAACAATAAAAATATACTAATTAAAATGGTTGGACCTGTGCGATTTGTACTTTGTACTTTGTAGGTCTGCATTTTAAATGTAAGGCGTAAAAAGTATGTTTTTTTGCTCTGAAATGTAATGGAGTAAAAGTACAAAGTATACAAACCTAAAAATACTAGAGTAAAGTACAAATCGCCCAAAACAGTACTTAAGTATTGTAACGAAGTACAATTACACAAGTAATTTACACCCCTGTGTGTGTGTGTGTGTGTGTGTGTGTGTGTGTGTGTGTGTGTGTGTGTGTGTGTGTGTGTGTGTGTGTGTGTGTGTGTGTGTAACCAAATGCATACCTACATGTATGAGCTATATCTATCTACTACTTTTGGATATGAGCATTTTTTCAATAAGTATATAATATTATACAATGTCAATGGAAATACCAGTGACAATGGAAATACCAGAGCCAATGGATGCCTGAACACAGAATGACACAAGTATCACTGACTACCACGGCAAGCCTATAGAAAACTATTCTATTTAATAATAATAATAATAATAATAATAATAATAATAATAATAATAATGATTATTATTATAAATGTCTCTCTCTCTGTCTATATCTCTGTATCTCTTTCTTTCTTTCTTTCTTTCTTTCTTTCTTTCTTTCTTTCTTTCTTTCTTTCTTTCTTTCTTTCTTTCTTTCTTTCTTTCTTTCTTTCTTTCTTTACATGAGGTCTCCTCTCACTGAGAGGCTGGGGGGAAAAAGATAGAGTAGGAGGAGACATCTCTATTTATACTCGCCACCTGGTGGTGTTCTTGAGTGGCTCCGCCTAGAGCGCCCTCTAGTGGAAACAGTTATATATGCAGTTAGACAGTTACTAACAATCCTACATAGAACCTCTGACTTCAACAGCTTGGCTTTTGTCAGACAAAATAAAATCGTATCAATAGAAATATAGCAGAAATGGGGGAACGAGTATAGTATCCTGCTTTGACCCCCTACTGTGAATCGGAACACTCTCATCCACCCGCAGTGATCTGGACCTAAACAAACACACACACTACACACTCACACACCCTTTTCACACACACAGACACACACAGAGTTTCAGTCTCTCTGCTGTGGAAGCTACCTCTATAGCAGGGGTCGGGAACCTATGGCTCGCGAGCCATATATGGCTCTTCTGGTGACAGCATATGGCTCCCAGACATTTTTTAGTACTTTTTTTTTTTTTTTTTTTTTTTTTAATACTTGTGATATTTCTTAATAATACTGTGTCATTTTAAAGTAAACAGAAATTAGTTTTGAAGATACAGCTAATAGTATCTGTAGCTGAAGATATAGCGAGCAGAGCTGGCGAGGGAACACAAGTGGACAGAAATAAAAAATCTTCAACCTAAAGACCAGCTGATTCTTAAAACTTGGAACGAGCTTCCTGTGACATACCACACAATGCAGCGTGAGTATTGCAGTATTGACCATGTTTGGCTCTACATATGCATGTGGGCAGTCATTCTCGCATATGAGGAACATTAAGACCAACCTACGCTCACGTTTAACTGATGGAAGCCTCAACGCCTGCATGAAGCTCAATCTCACCACGTGTGAACCAGATTACAAGGCCATCAGCAAAACCATGCAGCACCAGAAGTCGCATTAAAAGTAAGACATATTTAATTTATTATATGTTAAAAATACTATATATGGCTCTCAATGAAATATATTTAGAAATATTTGGCTTTTATGGCTCTCCTAGTCAAAAAGGTTCCTGACCCCTGCTCTATAGGGAGGTGTAGTGGTTACGTCATTGCCATTTTTCGTGTTCCACCCTCTGTCCAACGCAATGTATTTCCCCATTGCCCATTTCTAAATCGTCTCGTTTAAAACAAATAAAGCATTAACATTTGCATGGTCTTCCTTTCTGTGCTTATTCATCCACAATCTATAGCTCAACATGAAAATATTCGCAATTAATCATAAAAAGAATTTGCCAAATTGTATTTCAACAAAAAATGCTTAAACAATAATGTTAGTGATAGAAGGGAACTCATTTTGTGCAAAAATGGAAAGCTTTTCAATTTCCATGCAGCAGAATTGTTACAATAGCCGATAATCCATTTTCCCAATGATAAATCCCTATATGGGTGGAACAACCAGTGACGTCAGACTACACCTCCCTATAGACGCCCTGTCCCAGATAATCCCCCCCCCCCCCCCCCCCCCATCACACACTTGTCAGAAGCCATAAGCCCTGTGCTGGATGAGTTCCACGTCACGGCTCCAGAAGCCAGAGAGGACTCTATACCGCTTCTGGCCTGGATAACCGTTCGACCCTCTCTCTCTCTCTCTCTCTCTCTCTCTCTCTCTCTCTCTCTCTATCTCTCTCTCTCTCTCTCTCTCTCTCTCTCTCTCTCTCTCCCTCTCTCTCTCCCCCTCTCGCTCTCTCTCTCTCTCTCTTGGCCTGAAGCCATGTAAGCCTAATATCTCTCTTGGCCTGAAGCCTAGTAAGCCTAATATGTCTATTGGCCTAGTAAGCCTAATATCTCTCTTGGCCTGAAGCCTAGTAAGCCTAATATCTATATTGGCCTGAAGCCTAGTAAGCCTAGTATCTCTCTAGGCCTGAAGCCTAGTAAGCCTAATATCTCTCTTGGCCTAGTAAACCTAATATCTCTGTTGGCCTGAAGCCTAGTAAGCCTAATATCTCTCTTGGCCTAGTAAGCCTAGTATCTCTGTTGGCCTGAAGCCTAGTAAGCCTAATATCTCTCTTGGCCTAGTCGGATGTCTGGTGTCTGGTGTTTCCTGTACCAGCATGAAGGTTGATGTTGATCCCGTATTATCTTTCCTCCAGTAGCGGTTGAAGGGGAATGCCCCCCATTTTAAGAATTCTTTCTTTAATGAATCTACTTAAAAAAAGAAGAGCACCTTCCCACGTGTGGGCGACTCACATCTTCATCAGGAGTGGTAGAGCAGGACTTACCTGTGGTGCATCATGTGTGCAGGTGTGTTCTCTCAGAAGGTAACTGGAGGACGTGTTTAAGCATGATGCAATACAATACAGTTACACTGACGCAATACATCTCTATCTCTGTCACCTCTCTGCCACACTCTTGATGCTCATTATTCTCTCTCTTTCTTTCTTTCTTTCTTTCTTTCTTTCTTTCTTTCTTTCTTTCTTTCTTTCTTTCTTTCTTTCTTTCTTTCTTTCTTTCTTTCTTTCTTTCTTTCTTTTCTTGTTCTGATGTATCCCATTCTTTCTCGTTCTCTCTCCCGCTCTCTTTCTCTCTCTCTCTCTCTCTCTCTCTCTCTCTCTCTCTCTCTCTCTCTCTCTCTCTCTCTCTCTCTCTCTCTCTCTCTCTCTCTCTCTCTCTCTCCCTCTGTTCTCTCTCTGTGTCTCTCTTCCTCTCCCTCTGTCACTCAGAGGTAGGTGCTGAAACCACTGCCTTCCTGCATTAAATTGTCTCACCCTCTTTATCTTTATGCACTTTTCACAGGTCTCCCTAAGAAAACCACAAAGAGGCTTCAGCTAATCCCGACTGCTAACTAGAACCAAAAGGAGAGAGCACATTAGTCCAGTCTTAGCTGCTTTACACTGGCTTCCTGTAACATTTAGAATTGACTTTAAGGTCCTTCTGCTTACATACAAAGCTCTAAATGGACAGGGACCTAGCTACATCGCCAACACTCTAATAAATTACACACCAGCAAGAACACTGCGATCATCAGCTGCTGGACTACTAGAGGCTCCCAGAAACAGTCAAAAGAGGATCGGTAATGCAGCCTTTATCAACTATGCCCCAAAAACTGTGGAACAAACTACCCCAAAACATCAGAGAAGCCAACCTCGCTAGACATCTTTAAAAGACAGCTTAAAACCTATCTCTTTGCTCAGGCATTTCACTGTGGGGTAATGCAGGCAAATATTTGAAGATAGATATCTGCTACCACCTAGTGGCAAGGGGAAATATTATTATAGAAACATCAGGGATATCCTGACACAAATTGTACTTACCTGCACTATTCTTACCCTGCCTACTTTTATACACTGCCTATCAAATTCATGTGTCGGTTCTATGCTAATTTTATCTCACTACCTCCTACTGTATGCACTGTAATTTTAAGATAACTATTTTATCACACTTTTTACTTCTTACTGTTGACTATTTTTAAACTGAATCATTTTAAACTATTTTTATTATTTGTATTACTGAATCAAACTGTAAACAGAGAGCCTATTGGGATGCTAGATCCTAATGTGAAACACTGTGATTTACCATACCTTGCTATCTGTCTATCTTTTTATTTTTATTTTTTTTATGCTCGTTGTTATTATTATTATTATTATTATTATTATTATTATTATTATTATTATTATTATTATTATTATTATTATTATTATTATTATTATTATTATTATTATTATTATTATTATTATTATTATTATTATTATTATTATTATTATTATTATTATTATTATTATTATTATTATTATTATTATTATTATTATTATTATTATTATTATTATTATTATTATTATTATTATTATTACCCTACCTACTTTCATACACTTCCAATACATATGTCGGTTCTATGATGTTAGAGTGATGCTCTGTTGTTGTGAGCGACACACTGCTCTGTTGTTCTATAAGGTAACTTAGAACTGTACTTTGTAAAGAAACTCAAAGTGTTAAGAGCGATGGACTGCTCTGTTGTATGTTAGAGCGACGGACTGCTCTGTTGTATGTTAGAGCGACGGACTGCTCTGTTGTATGTTAGAGCGACGGACTGCTCTGTTGTATGTATGTTAGAGCGATGCTCTGTTCAGTGGCGTCGCGTGGGTAAAATAACAGGGGAAACCAAAAAAAAAATCTTAAAAAAATAATTTTTAAATATTTTTATTAATATATATATATATTTTTTTTTTTTTTTTTTTTTTTTTTAAGTCAAGCAGTCACCATGTACACTACAGTATGGCTCGGCGGCCAGTCAAACGTTCTTTTTATTTATTTAACAGATTGCAGAATGGGTACAATACAGTACGGCTCAATACACACAATTGTATAAGGGGATGCAGACCAGAGAAAGACGTTTGTCTTGTTTACATCAGGGTCATTAATACTGCTGGAGCATTGGTTAATTTTTGGTCCGATTTTTCCTTGCGCGATTTTGCGCGCCGCGTGGGAGCAAATTCGAGACACATATTCGGTTGCAAAAAGGTGTCCCACGGTCTCCTCTATGGCCGTGAATATTTTCACGCGGATCGGAATCACGGCGCGCCCGTGGGACACTTTTCCGTTTCGGCGAGTTTATTCCACGCGTTCTGTTTTCCTTTTCTAAGCATTTTAGGGGCTACATGTGAATCAGTAAAAGTTGCGGGACGCCCAGATGTTTCCACGATAGAAAGCTCGCGTGGATCCCATAATAGGCTCACTTAATACAGCGTTTTTAAAATCACGCGACATTTTCAGGGTCGCAAGCCGACCTTTTCCCCTCGTTTTCGATGATGGAAGTGATTTAGGAAAAGCTTCGGCACGCCGAGAGGTCCCCGTGGATTTAATCTCGCGAGGATCGGGGCAATATTCGGCCCGTGGGAACAGTTACGGGTTAATACAATGTTCAGAGTGCAGAGGGGAGGTGTGCAGAGGGGATTCCACACTCATGATTCTTCTCACAGCCCCGTTTTAAACTTTTAGGGTGTGGCAGTCAGCTCGAATCTGATTGGCTAGGATCGGATTTGGACTCTATAATGCTGGAAGCCAGGAGAAAGAGACCTACCATCTGCCTCCCCTCCTGCTGCAGTGAGCATAGTGAGGCTGACAGTGTGTTAGAGGGAGTGAGAAGGAGAAGAGGGAGACATTTAAAAAAAAAAAAAAAAAATTATAACACAGATGCACAGATGAAAAAGAATGTAAACTATATTAAAAAAAATTATATATTTTTTTTTTTAATATTTCATATTTGATATTAATTCATATTTTAATATTAGGGAGGCATGGCTTCCGTTGGCTTCCATAAGGATTCGCCACTGGCTCTGTTGTATGTTAGAACTTTGTAAAGAAACTCAAAGTACTAAGAGCTCTGTTGTTATATATTTTTCTTTATTGAACAATCTTATCACACTTTTTACTGTCCGTTCTATCTTATTATTTTTAGCGTATTTTAAACTGAATCAAACCGCACTTTTTTACTCTATCTAATCTATTCTATTTTATTAATTGTATTGCTGAAGAACTGTGATTTGCCCAACCTTGTTACCTCTCTATCTCTTTGTATTTACATTTAAAAAAAATTATGCTTGCTTATGCCTGTATTTTTTACTGTTGTGAAGCACTTTGAACTGCAACCTCTGTATGAAAAGTGCTATACAAATAAAGTTATTATTATTATCCATCCATCCATCCATCCATCCATCCATCCATCCATCCATCTATCTATCTGTCTGTCTATCTATCTATCTATCTATCTATCTATCTATCTATCTATCTATCTATCTATCTATCTATCTATCTATCTATCTATCTATCTATCTATCTATCTATCTATCTATCTATCTATCTATCTATCTATCTATCTATCTATCTATCTATCTATCTATCTATCTATCTATCTATCTATCTATCTATCTATCTATCTATCTATCTATCTATCTATCTATCTATCTATCTATCTATCTATCTATCTATCTATCTATCTATCTATCTATCTATCTATCTATCTATCGTCGGTAGTGTGATAGTAGGGGGTTAACCTTCTGTAGTGTGGCAGTGAAAGGGTTACAGTAAATGGGGGGGGGGGGCTTCAATAAATGTCACATCCGAGATAAAAGATTCACAGAGGCGACTTTGCCTCGATGTGACGTACGGCTTGCAGTAACAGAACGATGTCACTCGCCGACGTTGAAAATGCTTTAGGAATGGAATGCAGTAAAGCGGCATAGCGTGGTGGTGTGAGTTCTCAGAAGGAGCAGATGAGGACGACGATTTACAGAAACAACTACTCTGGGAAAACATTACTCTTGCCCATCCCTAGTTACCGTATCAAAGTAGTAGAACGCTCACAACTGACATGTCCATTGTGTGTTGTATCTGCTGTTATGGGTATTATACAATGGCATGCAAATTTCTTGATTCTGATTGGCTGAAACAGTGAAGTTACCGGTTGTTATTTAACACTCCACGTGACCCCAGAACCCGCCCACAACCGAATTACCTTTTTTCCGAATGAATCCGCCGTTCGTCCTTTCCGAATGAAACCAAGATGGCGGACAATAATCTTTATGAATGGATGTATTGATTTCGTCATAACGACTCATTAAAAAAAGATACACTCACCTGGAATATGTTAGTTGTTTACACAATGTTGGATTAAGTAATTGGTTTGTCATGACCCATTGTAAAACAAAATATAAATGGGGGGGGGGGGGGGGGGGGGGGAGTGCTCTCTGTGTCGGTGTCCGTTGCGCGAAAGCTGGCTGGCAGTCTCATTGAATAATATAAGTCTGTAAACATATACAACAGGAGAAGCCGGAGAAGGAAAAAAGACATGCTGACATTGACGAAAATGAACTTATCATTGTACATAATTTATTGTATAGCAATAAGGTTGGGTGAATTCGGCCATTGTATAAAAGCATTACATCACGCGACGGAGTGTGTTATACGAATTAGATCACGCTTAGGGGTGGTTGTTAGGCCTGACGCACAGCGGAGGGTCGTTAGACCCCCCTATGCGTGATCTAATTCGTATAACACACAACTTCAAGTGATGTAATGCTTGTCTATAACAACGGCTAACGTGACTGTTTCAGCCAATCAGAATCAAGATATTTGCATGCCATTGTATAAATAAGTATTTATTTGTCATCAGATTAACACACACACACATGCGATGGGCGACCCACAGGAACACACACACACACACACACATGCACTGAGTCGCTGACGAAATGTTCTCTGCACCATCTCATCGTCCTTCCCCCCCAAGCAGCCGGGAGCAGACGAGGGCTGCGGCAAGAGCCGCACCCGGGGACCAATCCAAGTGCTCCTGTCTGTCTTCGTCAGGGACGCGACAGCGTTAGCGATCTATTGTGCATGTTTTTCCATTGGGTTTAACTTATCGGGAAGGGAAACCCTTGCGAGCACGGGGAGAACATGCAAACTCCACACAGAAAGGCCCGGGAGATACCCCACCTGGGCAACTGGCAAACACGGCAACCTGGTCCCCAAGTGGGAATCGAACCCACAACCTTCTAGCTGTGAGGCGAAAGTGTTAACCACTACACCACCGTGCCGCCTCCACCGTGCCATGTGTGCATGTGTGTGTGTGTGTATGTGCATATGTGTGTGTGTGCATATGTGTGTGTGTGCGTGTGTGTGTGTGTGTCTGTGTGTGTGTGTGTGAGTAAATGGTTGAATGTTATGTAAACAAACACATGGTCTGTAACGCTTCTGACCTTAAATGATACTCAGTTTTCCAATGCACACACACACACACACACAGCAGTGGCCAAGCATGTGACTTCCTATTATTCTAATCATTGATGTTATATAACCCCCTCCCCTCTCTCATTCTCTCTCTCTTCTCTCCACTGGGTCCAAACTGAATGAATATTTCAGTGCATTTAAATCCATTCAGTCCTTGACTTTATTTGCGAGCTTCAACAGAGAGCATAGGGTATATGTTGAATATTTTTCATGCAGTTTGAACTCACCGACCCTTCCGGTACCTCTGCAAAGATGGGGTCGAGAAGAGTGTTTCCACTGTGGGCATTTTATTTTATTTGTATGTGTTCCCTTCATGGCAGTGCACAGCTCCACAAAAACACAGCAGCATAATTTCATAATAAAAGCACCTCCCAATTTGCACATTCCATGAGCGAAAAGGAGCAGGGAGAATAATGTAGCCTTACTCAAAACAATAAATAAACAATAGAAATGGATGGTCTGTCATTTACACATATTTAACAATCTATACTTACAATATCATGAACAAATTTAAATAAAGAATAGTCATATGGAAACCTGTTACCCCTCAACTTCATTAAGTCTAAATGTTCTTTTTTTTATATACATCTTCTTGAACTGAAAGATATTTGTACAACTCTTTAAATTATTCTGTAGAGAATTATTTTTCAAATGTAGCCAAGATTAAAGACCCTAACCCTATCAAAACAGCAGTTTTAGATTTTAAGTGTTATTAGCTAAATATGAGCTTATAAAAATCGATGACGTGATAGCCCACCTCTCCCTTAATCCGCATGCGCAAACCCAGCCAAGAAACATGATACATCTTATATATGTCCTGATATGTCCTGGCTAGATGTTTTTATTAAAGGTCCCATGTCTTATAAATGGCCTTTTCCAGTGTTTAGCATTGTTTTCTAGCAATCTGGGGTTGTATCAACAATGTCTATTTCTCTAATTCTCATTTTGGCACACTCCTCCAGTTCAGATCTCAGGAGATGCTCCCACACTGAACTAAGCCATTCGAATTTGACTGTTTTGCTGACATAGAAAGAATTCTCATCTGATAGTAATGCCCCCTCTATGTTTGTAACCACTGCGCACACTCAACCATTATTTAGTGCAGTATGCAAGCAAATGCGTGGAATTGAAGTTTAACAGTTAGTTAGCATTGGGTTAGCATTTAAAAAACGTTATGAGCAAAACGGGCAAGATATGTTGTGCTGTGCTTGACTGCCAAGCAGCGAATACGTCCTTGCATTCATTTCCTGATGATGTCGTGATCCGCCAGCAATGGGCCAAGTTTGTTTTGTTTTTGGAGACCCGCCGATTTTTGCTTTATAATGCTGGGATGATTTTCAGGATGATTTCCAGGATGTTACTAAAGTAGGGAGCTGTACTGAGTAATCACGTATTCGGGACCCGGAAAAAATATATCGAATCAGTAAGTACAAATGTCGCAATTAGTCAATGATTCACTGTCGGGGTTATATTTATTATGGACAGAAGTTGCAAATGTGTCAATAGCGTACTGTATTAACGTTACTATTTTACTGTAGCGTTTATGCGTTTTGCGATTTTCCTCTTTCTTATACAGTAGGAAGGGGGAAGAACGTGGGTGTTCCTATGACTTGTATTCAGCTTACAGCTTCGAAACTCCACTTATTTCGTTTTTACAATGTCAAAGCCTTTTAAATATAATCAAAACGTGCCCGCATTTCTGTCCGCTTTATTGTTTTATGACAGAAATCTGATAGTGTATGCGCGTTCACGCGAGGGGGAGTCTGATTCTGGCAGGGAGTCCGAATTCAGCACAACACCGGCCGAGGCATTATTTGTCGCCAAGTTGAGAGCTCCCCAGAGTCCAAACTACAGCTGGGGGATCGCCTACAATGGCGATTGCTATAGAGCGAACGATTGAATATTATTATGAAGAGGAAGAGGACAAACGGTGATGATCCATCCATAACATAAGGTGCGTTTTCACCAGACTATGTTGGATTCTAGTATTTAAACAAAATGGGACCTTTAAACACCACTGTGATTAAATACACAATACGATACTAGCTAGAGATTAGCATCACGTAGAGGGCCTTTTTCTGAAAACCCAAATAAGCTAGCTAAGTAGCCAAGCACATAGACTGTTCCATAGCATACGCCTTCAGTTGATCATGACAAATCCTCTCTTACCTTGACGATTAAAAAGCCTCCATAATTTAGTAAATGGTATTCCCATGGCAGGTGTTGAGATTTTTACGATGCCAGCTTGTGAGAATTCGTTGTAGCCAGCCAACTAGCGTTGATGCTATTCAATGCTATCAACATTAGCTAAATAGCTCAAGTTTCTTTAATAGTTGTCATACAGAAGTACAGAATACTTTCATACAAAATGCTTCTTACTGTTACGCTCCAGAGACTGTGCTAGACAAGATAGTATCAAATAACATAGTATAGCATGTAATTTTAGAAGAAGAAAATGAGGTCACAGTGTTCGGTATAGACATATGTACAATGTTCTGAGTTACCATATAATATACAATACTATGCAGTGTACTAATGTACAGTACTATATAGTGCAAAGCAGAAATGGGATGAGGTACAATTTAGGTACAATTTACAGTAAGGTGTACGAGTTGTAGTGCAATCCTTCATCAATAAATATAAAGTGTGGGGAGTGGGTGCTACAGTGTGTTTGTTTAAAGTGGGTGTGTGCTATAAAGTGTGTGGAGTGGGTGCTACAGTGTGTTTGTTTAAAGTGAGTGTGTGCGTGTGGATGTGTGTGCTATGTGCGTTTGGTGGTTGTTGTTGTGTAGTGTTCATTCATTGTTCGTTTAGCAGCCTGATGGCCTGGGGATAGAAGCTTCTTCTGAGTCTTTCTGTGCTCGCCTTGAGACTCCGGTATCGCTTGCCTGACCGCAGCAGTTCAAAGAGGCAGTTGTTCGGGTGACTGGAGTCTTTAATGATTCTCTTCGCCTTGCCCTTGCAACGCTTGTTGTAAATGTTCTGGAGGGTGGGGAGCCCCCCTCCAATTGTGCGTTCGGCTGAACGTGTCACTCTTTGTAGTCTGCTTCGGTCTTGTGCAGTGCTATTCCCAAACCAGGAGGTGATGTTGCCGGTCAAGATGCTCTCTATTGTACATGAGTAGAAGTTCTTAAGGATCTTCTGACTGACTTGGAACTTCCTTAGCGCCAATCTGAGAAAGGTATTACCTGACTTCTATCAGCATGTGACTTGCAACACCAGAGGCGGTAACATCCTAGATCACTGTTACACGCAATTTAAAGGTGGCTACAAGGCTCATTCTGATAGTGGCTTTGGTAAATCAGATCACGCGTCAATCTTTCTTTCACCAATGTACAAACAGAGAATCAAAAGTACTCCTGTAGTCTCGCGAGAGGTGCAGAAATGGGATTTGACGTCAGAGGAGACGCTCCGGTCTGCGTTTGACTGCACAGACTGGAATGTGTTCCGCGACACAGATAACATTAATGTCTACACGGAAACAGTGCTGGACTATGTTTGTACTATGGTGGAAGAAACAATCCCCACTACCAAAATGAGAGTTTACCCAAATCAAAAACCCTGGGTAGACAAATCCGTCCGTGAAGCTCTGAGAGAGCGCACCAAAGCATACAACGACGGCCTAGTGGCAGGCAACATGAATGACCACAAGGTGGCGCGATACAACGTAAGGAGGACAGTGTCAGAGGCCAAACGGCGCTACAGGGATAAAATTGAACTCCAGTTTGAACAAGCTGACTCTAGAGCTATGTGGCAGGGGCTAAAAACGATGACAGACTACAAAGGCGCCTCCCTCAAACTGAACAGTGACATCTCCTTAGCAAATGACCTCAATACCTTCTATGCGAGGTTTGATGCTGGTAATAACAACACCAGCTCACAAGCCACGGCAATGGGGGGGGGGGGGGGGGTCGGCTGCTGATGGAGGCGCAGTGTTCAGGGTAACAGAGCATGAGGTGAGGCGGACCTTTAAAAAAGTGAATATCAGGAAGGCAGCAGGTCCGGACGGCATCCCCGGCCGCGTCCTAAAAGTCTGTGCCGACCAACTGGCCCCAGTATTCACTGACATATTTAACCTGTCCTTAGAACAGGCTGTCATCCCCACCTGCCTGAAGAAGTCCACTATTATCCCTGTACCCAAAAAATCCAAGCCTGCTTGCCTCAACGACTACCGCCCTGTAGCTCTCACCTCCATAGCCATGAAGTGCTTTGAGAAGCTAGTAAAGGGCTACATCTGCTCCTCCCTCCCCATCAACATGGACCCCCTGCAATTTGCATACCGCCCCAACAGGTCCACGGAGGACGCCATAGCCCATGTGCTGCACACAGCAGCATCACACCTGGACAAGAGGCAGGGGAACTATGTGAGAATGCTATTCATCGACTACAGCTCGGCATTCAATACCATAGTCCCCTCCATACTCATAGCCAAGCTCAGGGACCTGGGCTTGAACTATGACCTCTGCCAGTGGGTCTTGGACTTCCTGACTGGCAGATCCCAGGTGGTGAGAGCAGGCAACTGCACCTCCTCATCCATCACCCTCAACATAGGGGCCCCCCAGGGCTGTGTTCTGAGTCCCCTCCTCTACTCCCTGTACACACACGACTGTGTGGCTCAGCGGAGTAGCAATACAATCATCAAATTTGCTGACGACACAGTGGTGGTGGGCCTGATCTCTGCCAACGACGAGAGGGCCTACCTGGAAGAGGTCAAGGTCCTGGCGGGATGGTGCCAGGAAAACAGCCTCTCCCTGAACGTCAGCAAAACAAAGGAGATGATTGTGGACTTCAGGAGGTCGGGGGTCAAGGACTACAGCCCCCTCAGCATCGACGGGGCACCGGTTGAGAGAGTCAACAGCTTTAAGTACCTCGGAGCCTACATATCAGAGGATTTGACATGGACCACACACATTGACAGTGTTGTGAAGAAGGCACGACAACGCCTCTACTTCCTCAGGCGCCTAAGGAAGTTCCAAGTCAGCTAACCAACTAAATACAATGACAGTGGTATCCTGAGGTAACGTTAAATACAGACAACTTTGATTACCAACGATAGCTAGCAAGCTAACTAAATTGCTTTGTTTGTCTGGACTATCATACTAGCTAACATACCCAACTAATGTTAATGCCATTCAGAATTTATTAACATAGCTACAACACACAGTAACGTTAATACAATTACATGCATCATTCATTGTTTATATTACGTTACCATTGACTGAAGGAATGCTTGTTGTCTTGTCAATGTAACATAATAAGGAGACGGTAGCCAAAGTAACCAACAAAATATATTTAATTAATAATTACCATGGTTTTTGTCAGGAAGTAACATAAAATAATGACAAACAAAACACAGAACTGTACAAACAGGATCAGCATCTCACACAGGGAAGAACAGGACATTTATACACGAGGGGATGACGAGACAAGACACACCTGGGTTGATTACAAATGGATACACCTGGGAGGGAAACGATAAGGACTACAAGACCAGAACAAGGAACTACAACTACATCACACACTGGGAACACCTGATCAGGGTACAAACATAAGGGTTTACCCCAGTGGCGTCGTTAGCCCTGGGCTTCCGGGGCTTTAGCCCCGGATGTTTTTCTCCTAGCCCCGGATCTAAAAAAAGAAAAAAAAAAAAAGAATTGTTTACATTTTTTTTAACTTTTTTTTTTTAACTTTTTTTTAGCATCCCCATTGTCTGTGCTGAATGTTTGTTAGTGTTTGGTATTTTTTGTTGGTTTTTAGTACTTTTAAACATCCATTTTTAGTAAGTAGTTTTCATTTAATTCTTTCATTCACCGATTTGTGGACTTTTTTTTTAGTGTCCTGAAAGGCGCCTTATAAATCAAATGCATTATTATTATTATTATTAATTATTACTTATTAATTATTATTATTATTATTATTATTATTATTATTATTATTATTATTATTATTATTATTATTATTATTATTATTATTATTATTATTATTATTATTATTATTATTATTATTATTATTATTATTATTATTATTATTATTATTATTATTATTATTATTATTATTATTATTATTATTATTATTATTATTATTATTATTATTATTATTATTATTATTATTATTATTATTATTATTATTATCATCATCCAGGAGGGAAAAGACACTTTGGATAGTAGGGACTGCATCTCTGCCTGTCCTGACCAGGAAACACTTTGCAACTGTGATCTCCTCTGGCAATAGTTGGATATTGTAATGTATGGCGAGGGGTTGCAGCAATTCCACTGAGAGAAACTGGTCTGAGGCTGGATAACATGCCTGTATGCCTCTCATAAGTTGTTATCCAACTCATGAGAACCTGCTCTCAAGCTCTTGCAGCATTCTGTCGACGACTGGATAGAACAGTCTCTGTCTCAGCTGATCTCCTGAGCTGAGGTCTGAGCTTGTGCCACAAGATGACTCAACTACATACTCGTCCATCCTTTTCTGCTTCCTCCTTTGGCTGGTAGTATGTTCCTCAATCCAAAGGCCATTACATATGGCCTTTGTTGTGAGGTTTTGTCCGCTGCTCACCTACTCGCTCTGTTCCTTTAAGACTGTTGCTCACCTACTCGCTCTGTTCCTTTAAGCCTACTGTTAATCATTGCATTCTCCTCACCTCACTAGCCCCCACCCTCGCGTTCGTTTGCTCTTCAGCAACCACACCCTTGGACTACCTGTCATTATGTGTTTGATTGGTCTGGTGCCGAACACACACTTTTAGTTTTAAGTATCAATTACCTTCACGCACCTGTGGTGCATTCTAATTAGTTCCCCTGTGGGCTTTAAGTACCTCGCTCTCCCCTCTGTCCCTTGTCGGGTCGTGCCGTATTCAGGCCGTAACATGCCGTTTCATTCCGTATCAGATGCTCTATCACCAAGACTCCTTCGGGAGGTCCTCTGTCTGTTTATGCTGTTTTCATCTCCGGCGTGAGATGTGCTCCAGCCTTCGCCTCCTGTCGCCGTTGCCTGAGGGGGACACTGGACTGCGCTCTCTAGACTTCCACGGGAGGTATCCCAGTGATCCACTTCAGACCTCCGCGCAGCAGACGTCCTGACGCGCATCCAGACCTCCGCGCAGCAGACGCCCAGACGCACTCCAGACCTCCGCGCAGCTGATGCGCTCTCCGTACCGGCGCGCACTCCAAGCAGTCGCGCACCACTCAGACCTCCGCGCCTGATGCGCCCTCCGTACCGGCGCGTACTCCAAGCAGACGCGCACCCCTCAGACCTCCGCGCCAGATGCGCCCTCCGTACCGGCGCGTACACTAAGCAGTCGCGCACCACTCAGACCTCCGCGCCAGATGCGCCCTCCGTACCGGCGCGTACTCCAAGCAGTTGCGCACCACTCAGACCTCCGCGCCAGATGCGCCCTCCGTACCGGCGCTTACTCCAAGCAGTCGCGCACCACTCAGACCTCCGCTTGGACACCCGTTTCCAGTGGCGACGCGCTCGCTCCGTTTTGTTCCAACGCTCTTTACGCACAGCGCCTGGGTGAGTTTTTATGACTGTCCTTGATCCTGTCCGTTTTTCGTGTGTTTATTTAACACTGAAGATTTCCTGCTTTTTATCAGACAGTCACTCACCCAGCGTTCAGCCTTTTTGGATTGTTTCATTGGGATAATATTTTGGCCTTAACATCGCTCACTGTGTGTTTACACACCGAAGATATTATTCACTTGGATTTGTATTTTGGGACTTCGCTCACAGTGTTTATATACACCGAAGACTTTGTCACTTTGATTACTCTGTTTTTTGGGACTAGTCACCTCTCCTGTCACCTGCTCTGTTCCCCATTGTACTCTGAGCTAACCCACTCCCTCTCTCCCTCTCGGTCCCGTTTACCCACCTCGGAGATCTGCCGAGAGAAGTCTGCAGAGCGGCTCTGATGTACCCACCTGCTTCCCCAGACTAACCATCCCGGGAGAAGCTGCAGAGCAGCTACATTTCATTAATGCTTTATCCCAGGCTTGTTCTGTTTTCTCTGTCCCATTATGCAGCTCCAGCCCTCGCCCTGTTCCAAGGTCTTACCCTGTTTCCTCCCTGTCTAGTCCCTCCAGTCCTCCCTCTCCCCAGCCCGCCTCCGCGGGCCTCTGTCCCTATCTCCCCTCTCTAGTCCTCCTAGTCCTCCCTGTCCAGTCCTCCTAGTCCTCCCTGTTTTCCTTCCTTGTCCCTTGCCCCGGCCCTGTTCCGTTAGCCCTTCCGTTAGCCTTCCCTTAGCCTTCCCCTTAGCCAGCTCGCCTCTTAAAGGCACTGTACCTTTCCCTTCTTGTTATCCAGTATTTGTGTTCTCCCTTAAAGGGACAGTGCCGTTTTTCTTTCTTATTCAATAAATGCCCGTTCTTGGCTTACTCTCATACCTGTCTTGTGTTGTGCGATTGGGGTCGGTTACAAACCATAACAGTACGACCCGACCCAATCGACGACCCCAGCCAGCACAGACGGTGTATGTTGAGTTTGCCTTTTTTTTTCTTGTTCCCTCTAGCTTCCCTGTTAGCCCTGTTAGCTCCCCTGTTAGCCCTGTTAGCTTCCCTGTTAGCCCTGTTGGCTCCCCTGTAGCTTGTTAGGCCTCTACTACCAGCATGGCCCCTGTCTGCTAGCTTTGCCCCGGCTGCTAGCACAGCCTCTATGTTAATGCAGCCCTTGCTGCTGGCATAGGCCCTGTAGCTAGCCATGCCCAGGCAGCTAACCCTGTCCCTCAGCAGGGCCCCTGTCTGCTAGCTTAGCCCCGGCTGCTAGCACAGCCTCTATGTTAATGCAGCCCTTGCTGCTGGCATAGGCCCTGTAGCTAGCCAGGCCCAGGCAGCTAACCCGGTCCCTCTGCATGGCCTCCACTTTGTGTAGTTTTCCCACTGCGAGGACTGCCCTTTCAGCTAGCAAGGTCAGTTTTTCCCACTGCTAGGACTGCCCTTTCAGCTAGCAGGGTCAGTTTTTTCCCACTGCTAGGACTGCCCTTTCAGCTAGCAGGGTCAGTTTTCCCACTGCTAGGACTGCCCTTTCAGCTAGCAAGGTCAGTTTTTCCCACTGCTAGGACTGCCCTTTCAGCTAGCAGTGTCAGTTTTTCTCCCACTGCTAGGACAGCCCTTTCAGCTAGCAGTGTCAGTTTTTCTCCCACTGCTAGGACTGCCCTTTCAGCTAGCAGGGTCAGTTTTCCCACTGCTAGGACTGCCCTTTCAGCTAGCAAGGTCAGTTTTTCCCACTGCTAGGACTGCCCTTTCAGCTAGCAGTGTCAGTTTTTCTCCCACTGCTAGGACAGCCCTTTCAGCTAGCAGTGTCAGTTTTTCTCCCACTGCTAGGACTGCCCTTTCAGCTAGCAATGTCAGTTTTTCTCCCACTGCTAGGACTGCCCCTTCAGCTAGCAAGGTCAGTTTGCTCCCACTGCTAGGACTGCCCCTTCAGCTAGCAAGGTCAGTTTCCCCACTGCTAGGACTGCCCTTTCAGCTAGCAAGGTCAGTCTTCTCACACTGCTAGGACTGCCGCTTCAGCTAGCAAGGTCAGTTTTCTCCCACTGCTAGGACTGCCCCTTCAGCTAGCATGGTCAGTTTGCTCCCACTGCTAGGACTGCTCCTTCAGCTAGCAAGGTCAGTTTGCTCCCACTGCTAGGACTGCCCTTTCAGCTAGCAAGGTCAGTCTTCTCACACTGCTAGGACTGCCGCTTCAGCTAGCAAGGTCAGTTTTCTCCCACTGCTAGGACTGCCCCTTCAGCTAGCATGGTCAGTTTGCTCCCACTGCTAGGACTGCTCCTTCAGCTAGCAAGGTCAGTTTGCTCCCACTGCTAGGACTGCCCCTTCAGCTAGCAAGGTCAGTTCCCCACAGCTAGGACTGTCCTTCCAGCTAGCTTGTTCTCTCATGCTAGTCCAGCCCTGTCTGCCAGCCTAGCTCCGGCAGCTAGCGCAGCCTCTATGTTGATGTAGCAGTACAGCTAGCATAGGCCCTGTAGCTTTCAGTGCCCTTGGCTGTTACCCCTCAGCTCCTCTAGTTACCCCTCAGCTCCTCTGGTTGCCCCTCAGCTCCTCTGGTTACCCCTCAGCTCCTCCAGTTGCCCCTCAGCTACCTTGGTTACCCCTCAGCTACCCTAGTTACCCCTCGGCTACCCTGTTCTTTTGCTAGCCCCACTTTTGTTGTGGCTTCCCCTGCTGGCTTGGCCCAGTACCTTTTGTTTTTTGCCTTGTTTTGTCCCCTGCCACTCTGTCTGTATTTTTGGGTCGCCGGGTGGCTCCCGTGGAGGGGGGGGTACTGTGAGGTTTTGTCCGCTGCTCACCTACTCGCTCTGTTCCTTTAAGCCTGTTGCTCACCTACTCGCTCTGTTCCTTTAAGCCTACTGTTAATCATTGCATTCTCCTCACCTCACTAGCCCCCACCCTCGCGTTCGTTTGCTCTTCAGCAACCACACCCTTGGACTACCTGTCATTATGTGTTTGATTGGTCTGGTGCCGAACACACACTTTTAGTTTCAAGTATCAATTACCTTCACGCACCTGTGGTGCATTCTAATTAGTTCCCCTGTGGGCTTTAAGTACCTCGCTCTCCCCTCTGTCCCTTGTCGGGTCGTGCCGTATTCAGGCCGTAACATGCCGTTTCATTCCGTATCAGATGCTCTATCACCAAGACTCCTTCGGGAGGTCCTCTGTCTGTTTATGCTGTTTTCATCTCCGGCGTGAGATGTGCTCCAGCCTTCGCCTCCTGTCGCCGTTGCCTGAGGGGGACACTGGACTGCGCTCTCTAGACTTCCACGGGAGGTATCCCAGTGATCCACTTCAGACCTCCGCGCAGCAGACGTCCTGACGCGCATCCAGACCTCCGCGCAGCAGACGCCCAGACGCACTCCAGACCTCCGCGCAGCTGATGCGCTCTCCGTACCGGCGCGCACTCCAAGCAGTCGCGCACCACTCAGACCTCCGCGCCAGATGCGCCCTCCGTACCGGCGCGTACTCCAAGCAGTCGCGCACCACTCAGACCTCCGCGCCAGATGCGCCCTCCGTACCGGCGCTTACTCCAAGCAGTCGCGCACCACTCAGACCTCCGCTTGGACACCCGTTTCCAGTGGCGACGCGCTCGCTCCGTTTTGTTCCAACGCTCTTTACGCACAGCGCCTGGGTGAGTTTTTATGACTGTCCTTGATCCTGTCCGTTTTTCGTGTGTTTATTTAACACTGAAGATTTCCTGCTTTTTATCAGACAGTCACTCACCCAGCGTTCAGCCTTTTTGGATTGTTTCATTGGGATAATATTTTGGCCTTAACATCGCTCACTGTGTGTTTACACACCGAAGATATTATTCACTTGGATTTGTATTTTGGGACTTCGCTCACAGTGTTTATATACACCGAAGACTTTGTCACTTTGATTACTCTGTTTTTTGGGACTAGTCACCTCTCCTGTCACCTGCTCTGTTCCCCATTGTACTCTGAGCTAACCCACTCCCTCTCTCCCTCTCGGTCCCGTTTACCCACCTCGGAGATCTGCCGAGAGAAGTCTGCAGAGCGGCTCTGATGTACCCACCTGCTTCCCCAGACTAACCATCCCGGGAGAAGCTGCAGAGCAGCTACATTTCATTAATGCTTTATCCCAGGCTTGTTCTGTTTTCTCTGTCCCATTATGCAGCTCCAGCCCTCGCCCTGTTCCAAGGTCTTACCCTGTTTCCTCCCTGTCTAGTCCCTCCAGTCCTCCCTCTCCCCAGCCCGCCTCCGCGGGCCTCTGTCCCTATCTCCCCTCTCTAGTCCTCCTAGTCCTCCCTGTCCAGTCCTCCTAGTCCTCCCTGTTTTCCTTCCTTGTCCCTTGCCCCGGCCCTGTTCCGTTAGCCCTTCCGTTAGCCTTCCCTTAGCCTTCCCCTTAGCCAGCTCGCCTCTTAAAGGCACTGTACCTTTCCCTTCTTGTTATCCAGTATTTGTGTTCTCCCTTAAAGGGACAGTGCCGTTTTTCTTTCTTATTCAATAAATGCCCGTTCTTGGCTTACTCTCATACCTGTCTTGTGTTGTGCGATTGGGGTCGGTTACAAACCATAACATTTGTCCTGTCATGTCCACTGCCATCTCTGAGGTGCGATAACCTTTGAGTGTGTCCTGCACTGTGCTTTTAAATAGTACAGATATTGAAGTGGTGCACTTTAACGCAGCAGCACCTGGAGCCATCCATACCCATGTCCAGTGTCCTATAATAAGCTTTAATCAAACCCTGGTTCATTTCCTCGGATAGTCCGGTTGGTTTGGGGTGGTGTGAAAGCTCATTCACTCTTGCAAGTGAACCCTGCTGCGGTTCATTTGAGATGTGAATGCAAAGCGGACCAAAGGCAGGAAAAGACCCAAAAATCGAATCTTTTTTTTATGAGAAGACTGAAACATATGTATATAATGAAACACACAATACAGTTTTTTTTCCGATTGCCTAAGCATGATTTTGAAAACGGGCCTGGTGTTTCAAAACACACAATTAGCACAACCACACACACAATTATCAGAACACATCAGATCCTTTGCTAAATTAAACACTTGTCAAAACCATACACTAATTTATAAAAACTACATTTTGTTACCATATGAAACACACGGTTTCATATGACTTAATTCTGTTTGAACCAGTTACACACACTGCTGTGCTTAACCTAAAACACATTTAGCAATTCTACTTCTCAGTGATTAGAGTACTGTAAGTGAAGTACGCAGAGAATGTGCAAATATACAATAAATTCACCAAACACTACACAAGACCAATGCTGTGATGAAAATATAATTTATTTATCTACATATACCCAAATCAATGATGCAGACTGATGAAAAAAATTACATTTTCTCTCCATATACCCAAATCAATGATGCAGACTGATGAAAATATAAATGTTCTCTCCATATAACCAAATCAGTCAACATTTCAACATGGAGAATCACAACAATACATGTCCCAGTGTTCATGCTACTATGTGCATAACACTGTAAGCTCAGCAAATATCAGACAAACATAAAATACTGTATCCAGTACAGGTTAAAATTACAGTAAAACAAAATTTTCTTTGAAAAAATTTAAACAGAAAATACTAGACATTATCTCTTTGCCTAGCTGGATCTGGCAAGATAATTTTTAGTTGTGATTCTCCATGTTGACTGATTTGGGAAAATGGGAGAAAATGTATATTTTCATCAGTCTGCATCATTGGTTGTCTTGTGTAGTGTTTGGTGAATGTATTGTATATTTTCACATTCTCTGTGTACAGTACTTCACTCTCCTTCCATTTTGGTTGAAGACAGGTGAACTCACCTGCTGCATTTTTATAGTGCTTAAACCTGATTGGTGTATCTACAATTAAGCAATGGTGTGTTTGTGCATCTGATGGCTGTGTTTAACCAATTGGCTCATATGTGTGGGTAATTTGACATTCTGTGTCTAATGTAATGCAAGTGTGTTTAGTGTTTTGCAAATCACTGTGTGTATTGTTTTGCAAAAAGTGTGAGGGGTTGTAGGGGTGCAAATCTGGGCCTATATTTTGCTCCTTGAGTGTAAGGTTTTGATAATTGTGTAATACTTTTGATTTGAGTGTTTATGCAATTGAAGAAAACTGTAAAGACTAGAGATGAACTGTTTATTTCTTTTGTACATAGGCTGTGCATATGTTTGTTTGTTTGTTTGTTTATTTGCTTATGTGTATGATTCTTAACTGTGTTTTTATTTTGTTATTGGTGTATATGTGTGTATGTATGTACAGTATATGTATATATATTATATATATGTATATATATATGTGTATATATGTATATTTGTACTCCTGTTGGGGCTTCTTGGACCAGATCAATGTTTTATCTGGCTAAATAAAGGTTAAATAAATAAATAAGAAAGTGATGATTTGGTCCTGTTAACTTTGAATTTTCTATGGGGACTGCCCAGATCCCTCTCATGGACCTGGACCTCACTTTGAGAACCTCTAATGATTCTAGTTATTCAGTATTCAAGCCCCCAATGTTTTCTAACCCTAAAAACGCCCCTGGTTTACCCCCACATGTACCAGTTTACAATGAACGGGTGGGGCTAGTCGAAAGGACTGGACACAGGGACAAGTTAAACATCAATCAATTAATTTAATACAACAGGTAGTTTGAGCCACACCACAGGGCTATTATATTATATAAGGCTTTGATGCGCTCTCTCTCCTGCCGATTAAAATCGGCAGCTCTTCCTCCTCATCATCGATTGCCTGTAGCTGCATTTGCACAACGGCGTCCATCCCTGCTGCTAGCTAATGTTAAAACTAACCTAAAGTTAGTTGTTCACCAACAATCTCAACATTTGTATTAGCGTTAACTCAAAAACACAGAACCGGACGACACAAGTCGCTATCGATAGCAGCAATAAGTCTTCCGGTCGGGGGGTTTCAAAATAAAAGAGCGACGTATAAAACACCGGAAAGATGTTTATTTTGTACATTTGTCGCAGCATTACAGCATTTCAGTGTTTTTGCTTGGACGCACATATCTCTTGAAACGATTTTGTGTTTACGTAAAACTTTTTTTTTTCATTTTTAAATGAAAACCAAAAAGATCGGATCCGTCTTCGTCGGACAAGGCCTAATGCAGATGTTATGTCATTCAGAACTTTGAGGGTAGTGACACAGCCATAACCAGGACGAAACCCAGATTGAACACCAGAGAGGATATTGTAAGTGTCCAAATATGCAGTGAGTTGTTTGTTTCTCCAGTACTTTTGAGAGACATGGACGTATGTAGATGGTCTGTATGTGTGTGTGTATGTGTGTGTGTGTGTGTATATATTTATTTTTAACCAAGAGAAATCATGTTACTAAGATGAGTTAGAATCAGTTAGGATAATTCCATAATCATTAGCTAGCTATCCCATGTTTTGTGTGTGAAATCCAAAGTCTTAACTGGCATGGGGTCTTGTTTTTCTCAGATTTTCCTCAAATCTCTCCCTCTTTGCTGTATTTCTGTCTGCTGTCTCTCTGTCTCCCTGTCTCTTCTCTCTTTCTGTCTGCTGTCTTTCTGTCTCTCTCTCTGCTGTCTCTCTCTCTGCTGTCTCTCTCTCTGCTGTCTTTCTCTGTCTGCTGTCTCTCTGTCTGCTGTCAGTCTCCGCTGTGTCTCTCTTTTTGCTGTCTTTCTGTCTGCTGTCTTTCTGTCTGCTGTCTCTCTGCCTGCTGTCTTGCTCTGATTTATTCCTCTCATCTCTCTTGTCTGTAATACCAATAATTTTTTTACATTTACATTTGCTTTCATATTGGTCTCAACTCTCTTATTCTCTCTCTCTCTCTCTCTCTCTCTCTCTCTCTCTCTCTCTCTCTCTCTCTCTCTCTCTCTCTCTCTCTCTCTCTCTCTCTCTCTCTCTCTCTCTCTCTCTCTCTCTCTCTCTCTCTCTCTCTCTCTCTCTCTCTCTCTTCAGGTTCAGGTTATACCTGTAGGTTTGCCGTAGTGGACAAGGTGTCCATCTCGACACACATTTTTATAAACGACACACAGCCAATAGACAAACATGATAAAAGTGCTCAAGGCTCCAATAATCAGGACTTAATAAAAACCACTAAAATAAATAACCGCTGGACTAAATAAGGTAAGAATAAATAAACAAATGTTGCTTCTATAGCATCTGTGCAACGTTGCTAGGTGTTGTTCGTCTGAGTGATGGCTGCAGGAACACAGCTATTTTTATACCGCTTTGTTCTACACCATGGGACTATAAATCTCCATGGAAGACTATAAAAACCTCAGTCCAGAAGGAAGACTATAAATCTCCATCCAGAAAGAAGGAGCTGAAGGGTGGGGGCCGTCACTTAAAATGGAGCTGGTTATCTGGTGTAGTTGTCTGGTGTTCAGGTACGCTGGGTTATTAAGCGGTGACCGGGCCGATCAACCCACTAGACCATTAACAATTTCATACAGAGAGAGAATCTGTTCTTTAAAGATAGATTTCTGAACCACAACACCAAAGAAAAACGTACAAATCGATTATAATTTAAATTAATTTCAATTTGTATTTGTTCCCTTAGAGCTGTACCGAATAGTTCGAAGCTTCGTTCATAATGTTGACATTCAAATTCTAAATCAACATTCGAATTTTTAATTTTTAATACAAAATTCTTCTATTCATTCTGTTTAAACCAATGTGGTTTTTCTTCACAGTTGCAGATAAAGATTAGGCTACACTAATATTATAGTATTATACTATTATAGTATATGACTTGTCATAAAGATTTTAATAAAACATTTATCATAAATGATGCATCCGCTCGGCGCTCCATCTAATCAAGACGTCACCATCACTTTCGTACCAACCGTGCCCTTATTGGATTATTTATGTTGACGAAACTGATGAGTTATATTCAAGAAAGTTGATTTAATATTTTTTTTAAATACTCATTTAATCAGATTAATCACTTTATTCAAATTGAGGATTTGGTTTGAGGATAGAAAAAATTACGACAGACATTCCAAGCTTCGTTCGAATACTTCAATAGAAGCTTTGAATGTTAAAAAATGACATTCGGTACAGCCAATGCACATATCCACAAAAGCACAACGGCATCATTTCATAATAAAAGCACCTCCCATTTTGCACATTCCATGAGCGAAAAGGAGCAGGGAGAAGAAAATGTTATTTAGCCTGCCCCCTTACTCAAAACAATAAATAAACAATATAAATACACTTATTTAACAATCAATACTTACAATAACATGAGAAAAAAGAAAAGTCATAGGGAAATGTGTTACCCCTCAACTTCTAGATCCACAAAGAATGGATTGCACGGAGCAAGTTGCACCCTTACTTACAATTCATTATAAATTGAAAATGGGGACCCTGATGTAAACAAAACGAAAGTCTTTCTCTGGTCTGCATCCCCTTAACAATTGTTTGTATTGAGCCGTACTGTATTGTACCCATTCTGCAATCTGTTAATACAATTTTCATTCAATCAATCACTGTGCAGATTGATTGATTGAATGAACATTTTATTAACAGATTGCAGAATGGGTACAATACAGTACGGCTCAATACACACAATTGTTAAGGGGATGCAGACCAGAGAAAGACTTTCATCTTGTTTACATCAGGGTCCCCCATTTTCAATTCATAATGAATTGTATAAGTAAGGGTGCAACTTGCTTCGTGCAATCCATTCTTTGTGGATCTAGCCCATGTTTTTTCTTTATACATTTTTTTTAACTGAAAGATTTGTACAACTCTGTGCATACTGTCTGATGCTTAAAATAAAACCATGGTAGAATCGGAGCTCAATGTGGTAAATAGGACAGTTTCCTCAAACAAAACAAACACCAGTGTCCCTTTTTGCACACGGATTCACGATTTGCTTCAACGTTCAGCTTTAAGTCAATAATTGTCCCTGAGGTATTTGTGAGATTGCACACATTCCACTGGCTGAACCTTAATAGATATGACGTCATGTGCATGTGGGAGTGTCTTCTAAAATAAATTATCATGTCTTCGGTTCTAGATGATTTGGTTTTAGATGTTTTTTTTTTAAAGATTTATTTGAGCATTTTACAGCTTTATTCTGGTCAGACATGACCGACAGAGAGGAGAGGAAGGACGGGAGAAGATATGGGGGGAGGACGCTTGTATCCTTTCGGCAAGCAACAAGCCCTTCCGCGTTGCTCTGATTGGCCGAGCGCGCGCATGCGCATGAGCCGCGACAAGCCCCTCAGCCAGGCAGCAATACTAAGCTCCAGTTAACCTAATTTATACAAATGGAAGTATTGATTTCGTCGTAACGAATCATTAAAAAAATATACCGTTAACTGGAATATGTTGTTTCTTTACACATATGTTGGATTATGTAATTGGTTTGTCATGACAAACCAATAAAAAATCGCGAATTAACCGGTGGCTACAACAACACATGCATCATTGTTTACAATGAACGGTGGGGCTAATCGAAAGGACTGGACACGGACAAGTTAAACAGCAATCAATTAATTTAATATAACAGTCCGGTTCTGTGTTTGTTGGTGTCTGTAGATTGTTGGTGAACAACTAACTTTAGGTTAGTTTAACTTGTCCGTGTCCAGTCCTTTCGATTAGCCCCACCGTTCATTGTAAACAATGATGCATGTGTTGTTGTAGCCACCGGTTAATTCGCGATTTTTTATTGGGTTGTCATGCCAATCAGAGCAACGCGGAAGGGCTTGTTGCTTGCCGAAAGGATACAAGCAGGGAGGACATGCAGCAAATGTACATCCGGGATCGGGAGACAAACCCGGGTCGACCGCGTAGGTCTGCAACACAGTAACGCGGTGCGCCACTCGGGCGCCCCTTGGTTTTAGATGTTTAATTGAAGATCCTCACGCCACTTGGCAAAGAGGTCGATGACTGGACTGTTAGCCGGTCCCGTTGTCCTGAAGCCGATGGACATTAATAACAGACTCATCTGCATCAGGGGTGGATTTAGGATTGTAGGAGATCCGGGGCTTAGCCCAGATAGGTGCCCGCGTTTACTTCGACACCACAACCTTTAACTTATACCACCACCTTAAAGCGGACAAAAGGCATTAGAGAACACTTAAATTCACACCCTTTAATTAATGAAGCAAACAATAATAATAATTAATAATAATAATAATAATAATAATAATAATAATAATAATAATAATAATAATAAAATAATAATAATAATAATAATAATAATAATAATAATAATAATAATAATAATAATAATAATAATAATAATAATAATAATAATAATAATACACTGTATTTGTATAGCACCTTTCATACAAGAATTTCAGCTCAAAGTGCTTCACAGCAGTAAAAAAAGACAGGCATAAAATGAGCACAACATTGGCAGATCAAGAGCAATGCATAAAGTGCAGACATAAAGCATAAAATAGATAGCAGCAAAATAGACAAAGTCAAGGTAAGACATAGAACATTAAATCACATCGTTTTTCATATTAGGATCTAAGATCTATGGTTAACTTGCCGAACGTTGAGCGCCAGGACCCCCGAAAACCAGAGTATAGTCGGATTTTCATCGTTGTTTCTTTTATTCGATATTTCCATTCATAAAAACATGCCGGCAGCCTGTGTTGTCACTGAAGATGGGTATGAGATTGCAAAAGTCCAATACCGCCGCCTAACGTCTTGCGGCCGCTATTGCACTCCATTTGAAACGATGTGGCTTGGGCCGAGCTGCGGCCTGCGGGCGGGGTCTAACTACTCGGTTAAGCCAAACGCTTATAACGCATGCATCGACGAGGGTCGGGTTCATGTTCAATGATCAAAGATCAAAGATCAAGGCATGGATCTGATTTTCAGCGTCCTTTTGATTTATAAATGGCCGTACTTTAGCTATGTTTCTAAGGTGGAAGAATTATGTTTTTGTCAACTTGTTGATTGTGATTTAAAGCTTAGGTCTGAGTCTACCATAACACCAAGACTTAACTCACTCAAATACAGTTAGCAGCTGGATAGACTACGGATGTAAATTAGCTTCTGCTAAATGTGGTGCAAACATATTTTCTTGTAACAATGATTAATTGTCAAAAAAAATAAATAAAATAAAATAAAATTATATATATATATATTTTTTAAGTAGATTCTGGGCTTTTCAGAAAACATTCGGGGCTTGAGCCCAAGTAGCCACCCCCTAGCCCCGCCCCTGATCTGCATACTTTAAAACGGTCCTATCTTCACACCAGCTCTGACACAGTATTTGTATAGAGGATAAATAATAGGGGTGACAGCACACATCCTTGTCGGGAACCGGTGCCCTCACTCTTCAATTCAATTCAAAAACTGTATTAGTCCCGCAAGGGGCAATTTAGAGCATGATACGACAAACAGCTGCATTTCTACCCATTCAAGACAAAACAGGGACAAGAGACATACATGCCACTTCAAAGCACAAGAGACATGACACTGCCAGAACGGGATCCCTACATTGTTGATCTGTCAAGTCCAATAAATAAATAGATTCGGTCAGTACTTTCATCAACATTTTTTAAATCAAGGGGTCAAAGGGTGCATGTTAGTAAACTGACCATTCCTTGTACTGTGGCCATTCACCAGTCGAATGGCCTCTGGAACAAACCCAAACTTTCTTCTGTTTGTTTTACAGGCAGGCTGTCTAAAGCGCTTTCCTGAGAGCAGCAGGTCAAAACACACATGAAGGACATGTGTGGAGTCATCAATTATCTTATGTGCTTTCTTGAGCACTTGAGCACTGTAAAACTGCATTAGGTATCTTTGTGTTCTGCCGATAATTTTTTTTTAAAGTCTCTTTGACAGAGGGATTGATTGAATTGATTGATTGAAAACTTTATTAACAGATTGCAGAATGGGTACAATACAGTACGGCTCAATACACACAATTGTTGAGGGGATGCAGACCAGAGAAAGACTTTCATCTTGTTTACATCAGGGTCCCCCATTTTCAATTCATCATAACATATATACAGATAGACAGTACTGTTACAACCAGACATTTATGACATACCAGATCTACAAACATACAGTACTGTTTAAGAGTACAACGCCTGTCACATAGACCCTGGCGTTGGAAACTCTGATTAAGAGAGAGTTTCTAAGAAGAGAGTATATACATTTGAGGGGGAAGAAACTGTACATTGGAGGTTGGGTAGGTGCGGGGGGGGGGGGGGGGGGGGAAACTGTACATTGGAGGGGGTTGGGTTTGGACATTTACAGGGGCCAGTTTCGAATTGCAGCCTCCCGTAGGTGTTCTTTGAGAGCGGTTTTGAAGGTGGGTAGTGGATGTGAACCAACATACAAATGAAAAGGCTAGAATACTCTCAATAAAGGAAGAATAAAACGTTGTCAGAATTCTCTGGTTGACTCCAAAGGAGTTTAGTTTATGAAGACAGTACAGACGCTGATGAGCCTTTTTTATTATAACATCTGTATTATGTCCTATTAGTTAAAAAGGCAAGAATCTAGCCCACAAGATACTGCTTTCACTGTCTACAACTGCCTTACACTGTAATCATAACTACCTACAGTACTTCAAACTATTGTCGTCTACCCATATAACTTTGTATGCACAATAATGCTGTATATACCGTATACATATATATATATACATCTGTCTGTATATACCTGTATATAAGCCTTTTTACATACCTGTAGGTACTATATTTCTATCTGTACATACAGTATCCCTTACCTACTCTTACTAGTTATACCACTGGCCACTATGACTTACTATCATAGTGTTTTTATACTAGTATGACTGTACATAATAATACTATAACACTGTACATACATCTGATTAGCAGTATTACTCAGTTGTACTCATTTATATATGTTATACCCAGTTTAATCACCTGTACATTATATATTACTATTGCACTTTACTGTTACAGTTGCACTCTAGTTGGATGCCAAACCTCTTTTCATTGTACTGTACTTGTGCTGTATGATGACAATACATTTGAATCGAAACTAATCTAAAACAAGATTGTTACTTAAGAAATTGTTTTCTAAAAGGCTAGTGGTTAAGATATGAGGTTGAATTGTCGGCAGAGGAAAGAAATCAACAAATGTCTAGCATGAGAATAATTTCCCAGGGTTTAAAAATGTCCTCTACTCCTCTGTGTGGCCTGTAAGCAAACTGCATTGCAAGTGCACGCTCAGTTTTTGCTCAGATTTTATGACCTTTACCTTTTCAAAGGTCTTCATTAAAATGTATGTGAGAGCAACCGGTCTAAAACCATTTAGAGTTTTGGGGGCAACTGGATTAGGTAACAGGGACGGCCACAGCATCCTTCCAGGCTGTAGGTACATGCTGTGCTTGTAAAGTAATAATAATAATAATAATAATAATAATAATAATAATAATAATAATAATAATAATAATAATAATAATAATAATAATCATAATAATAATAATAATAATAATAATAATAATAATAATAATAATAATAATAATAATAATAATAATAATAATAATAATAATAATAATAATAATAATAATAAACTTTATTTGTATAGCAACTTTCATACAGAAACTGCAGCTCAAAGTGTTTCACAACAGAAAAAAGACAGGCATAAAATTTGCACATAAAGTGCAGACATATAAAATCACAGTTTTTCACATTAGGATCTACCCAACAGGCCACCTTGTTTATGGTTTGATTCAGTTTTAAATAGACAATAATAAAAAGAGTAAGATAAAATAGACAGAGTAAAATAGTGCAACAGTGCAGTGCAATAAAATAGTAGAATAGAATAGACATACAATTAGCACATAAAGTGCAAACATATACAATCTGTAAAGTCGTCTTTAACTTCTCTGTTTGGTATCTTTTTTTATTTGATAGTTTATTTGATAGGGACAGCACATGTTAATGAACATCAAGCACAAAAATACAACATGTAAACATGCCGGGTTGTAGCAGAAATGCTAATTCACACCCGTAGTCCCTAAGCAGGAGACAGCAAAAATCTTTCAAATAATTTGCCTGCAACCTGTTCCACCCAACGGGGTCGATATCGACCCCAAAATGGCATATTGTCATAAATCAATATTTTTCAGAGTGTTGCATATTTTTGGCGATTTTTTTTATCGAACGTTTTCAAGTATTAACATCACTAACATGTCACAAAAGCATGTAGAATGTATATTATCATCAATACGTTCGTTTAGCAATAGGTTAAAAGTGCCATTAGATAGTTTTAACTTCTGGATTTGCTGAAGTCTATAGACCACTACACTTCCGTGTTACATTGAAATCGGGGAGGAGATTGCGGGGGGAGCAAATTAATGAATGTGGATGAGAGCCGTGATGTAAGTGGTTGCAGATACGGCTGTGGGGGTGCTAGAGACATGATCGAATAGACGTTTATGCGCCTCAATCTCCTGAACACGGCGTGACCCATTCCTAATCGATCAGAACTAAATCGGGAGAGAAAAAGCCCATTTTAAAGCACCTATTCCGCATGCACATGCGCAGATTGCCCATGGAGTCTGGACGATGCACGAATGAATGTGGACTGTTCCATCAGAGGGGGGAGCTTCGGTGGCCAGTGTCCTTTCAGCCGAACAGGATAATGAAAAAATGATCCCACTAAATGGCCAGACGTGTCTTATGGCGACATCTACAATTACCTCATTGAGTCTCCAGGTAGACTAATGTTTATATTTAAGTGCAGCGGTCTGTAGCCACTCACATTACCACCGATGCTCCGCCCTCTGATGGAACAGTCCACATTCATTCGTGCGTCATCTCGCGTTGTCCAGACTCCATGGGCACTCTGCGCATGTGCATGCGGAATAGGTGTGTCGTATATTCTAATCAATATCTAAGGTTATTTACAGTACAATGAGGTTGCTACCTGGAAAGGAAGAAGGATCATAAGTGATGGTATTTTCTACTGAGTAGAGAAATAAACTGTGCAGGCCAGACAATAGAGCTATAGTTCAACTCAACTGATTTATTTTGCCAAAGGGCTCAGAGTGAATTAGAAGGTTGTTGTTTACATACAAGGATTATTTCATAGTACATCAAACATGTTTGTACATAGGCTTAATAAGGTTTGCACATCAAACCTAGTATGTTCATAAATAGTAGTCATGGTTATCAAATGAAATAGAGAATCTTACTGAGCATTACACATGAGTAAACCTATATATACACGTAAAATGCTACACAACATGCACAGGACACACAGCATAACGAGTGCAAAATACATAGCCTACATGTAGAAATGCAACATAACATGCACATACACACAGCACAGTGCCAAACATAATCATCTATTCTTGACGCTTAAAATACAAGACAGAGTTCAAAAGTACAAAGTAAAAGTCCCTTGTGTAATCATCTATACACAAGGAAGTCAGACAGCACCACTTAGTGTTGCCAACATTGGTGACTCAGGAGCAATTTTTTCGTGACAGAGCCAAAGTTATCATAGTTTATATTATTTTTTATGTCAATAGAAAGCCTGTTCCACTCTTTGATGGCCTTGAAAGAGAAGGCAGATTGGGCAGAAGCAGAGTTTCGTAGAGGGACCTAGTTCAGATTTATACTTCTGTTCTGCTTTTAAAATGTACATTTCCAGCTATGTGTAGATCAGAGGCTACTCCCTGTTTGTTTGTGTTTTTTTGTGTTTTTTTCCCTGTATGCTGGATTTGATCATCAAAGCGAAGCAGGCTTCTGTCCCCACTCCACAAAGGTGGAACTAACTTCCCACCACAGTCAGGACAGCCGAAACCCGCCCAATTTTCCGCCATCGACTACAAGCACACCTCTTCTGAAATAAAAAAAAAGGTAAAAAAACACTAACCTTACAGTCTTTTATTATTATGTACCCTACCACTATGCACTATGTTACTATCCTTATACTAATCATGCTGATTTGTCTGTACTACTATGCACTCAGAGTGTAGCACTCAAGTTGTACACTATTTGATGAACAACGCCACTGACCCCCTTAGCTGCCAGAGATGTACCCTTCCTGCTGACTTGTTGTTCACAATTTGTAAGTGGTGTAGCGTCTGCTATTAATGACTCACCAACTCAGTTGTCATTTCTCACATTGTTGGTTTATTTATCACCGGAATACTGATCTTAGAACATTGACTGGGCAAGAGTGACAGCCCGGCTGACCAATGGCCAGTCGCTACAGTGGCTTTGGATAAAAGCATCAGCTAAACGACCAAATGATCACCCGTGGGTTTGTTCTTCTTCTTCTTTTAGTTTCTTTAAAGCATGAAGTTTGTTGCATCAGGTGAAAAGGACTGCAGTTGTATTTCATGTATTTCATCAAGGTGGAGGCAGAAGCAGCATCTGCCTTCAGGTGTCACATGTCCTGACATTTCTTCTGCTCTCTTTGTCATCCTTTCATCTTTCTCTGTCTTGGAGGTGAGCGCGCTCCGGGTCCGCGGAGGGAAGATGGAGCCGGGGGAGAAAGAGCTTTGAGTGAGACTTAATTAGTTGTGTACCACGAGGCGCTTGATCACACCGCGCTCTCCTTAACGAACCGGTAAGCACCGGTTCCCCTTCGGAGAATAGGTTGTTGTTGCTCCGCAGGGGGGCCATCAGGGGTGTAAAGTACTTGAGTAATTGTACTTTGTTACAATACTTAAGTACTGTTTTTGGGGATTTGTACTTTACTCGAGTATTATTAGGTTTGTATACTTGTACTTTTTACGCAATTACATTTCAGAAAAGATTTACTCCTGACATTTATAATGCAGACCTACAAAGTACAAAGTAGGCCACAAATCTCGCAGGTCCAACCATTTTAATTAGTATATTTGTTTCTCTGGCCGAACTAACGTTAACGTTATTAATCCTGCGGCTGCGCTTTATTTAAAAACAGCCAATCAAATCCCCATCAATGGAAAATGAACCCGCCCATACCCATGCTGATTGGTCCTTGTGCAAGACTAGAAAGCGGGGAGCGTTGATTAAACACCTGCTATCAGAAGAATAGACAAAAGGTTTTTACTTTTACTTTTTAGTACTTTAACTTAAGTACATTTAAAAGTAGAAACTTTTTGACTTTTAATCAAGTGTGTTTTTAGCCAGATACTCTGACTTTTACTTGAGTAAGATTTTGAGACGGTACCCATACTTTCACTTAAGTATAATTTCTGGGTACTTTTTACACCCCTGCCGATGAGGCGCTTGATTACACTGCACTCTCCTTAACGAGCCGGTAAGCACTCCGTACCGCGCCTCTGTGTTGTCCCGTGGCCGCGAGACACGCATATAACTGGGGCAACAGTAGTACAGGAGGTAGAGCAGTCGTCTGGTAATCTGGAGGTTCCTGGTTCTGGTTCGATTCCCACTCCCGGGCAGCGTGTGTCAAAGTGTCCTTGAGCAAGACACTTAACCCCTAACTAAGGTTGGCACCTTGCATGGTCGCCTCCGCCGTAGGTGTGTGAATGTGAGGAACAAATTGTAAACACACACACACACACACACACACACACACACACACACACACACACACACACACACACACACACACACACACACACACACACACACACACACACACACACACACACACACACACACACACACACACACACACACACACACACACACACACACACACTCTGTTAATTGTCATTCTACTCACACAGTATGATGTCTGCTTAAGGGAATTTTCCACTCTTCAAATGCAAGCGGTTTCCCCAGAGGCCAAGCGACTGGGGCTGAACAGACAGCTGGTGATGTCACAAGAGGACCTTGCGCTGTTTGATCCAATGACCCTATGGTTTGACCTCCTGAACGGGGGGTCATCCCTAAGCCAGGTGTGACCTAGATAGGGTTAGGGGGTTAGGATAGGTAGCTTTCCACAAAGCTATAGGTTCACACACTCTAAAGGAACACTCCACCACACATTTCTTTTTAATAATAATAATAATAATAATAATAATAATAATAATAATAATAATAATAATAATAATAATAATAACTTTATTTGTAGAGTACCTTTCATACAAGAATTGCAGCTCAAAGTGCTTCACAGCAAAACAAAGAAAAGAAAAAAAAGACAGGCATAAAACTTGCACAAAATGGGCAGATCAAGAGCAATGCATAAAGTGCAGACATAAAATAAATATAAAAAGTATAAAACAAGCATCAAAATAGAACATTAAATCACATTAGGATCTAACATCCAAATAGGCCTCTTTGTTAATGGTTTGATACATTTTTTAAATAGACAGTAATAAAAGAGCAAAATAGAGTAGACAGAGCAAAATAGTGCAATAGTGCAGTGCAATAAAATTGTTTGACAATAAATCGATAAAATAAAATAGCCCTCATTTACAATACAATAATCACAGTGTCGATGTAATGAGTCTAGGCGGCACGGTGCATAAGCAGATTTGGTATGGCCAAAATCGTACGGTTATGTATATAACCATAGTTATATGAGCATAGTGACGCTCTGCGTCTATTGCAATACTCTTCATATCCAGTATTGAACTGAGGCCCCCCACAACCATCAGAACCGGGGAGGACCCGAGCCCCCCGAACCCCCCTAGCGGAGGACGGGAGGGAGTCAAATCCGACTGCGCGAAAAGGAGACTTCAGCAACTCAACGCACAGGGTGAGCAGACCGTGGGGCGTACCCACGACTACACAAACACACAACCCGCATGCCACTAGGGAACGAACGGAAGGAACAAACCCCCGTTACCACCCCTAATATCACGGGGTCAAGAGCAAAAACCCGACCCCGTGGCAAGGCCGTAGCAGCGGAGCGCGAAGGAGGACCCAGACCCAGAAGGGACTGGACCCCCCCGGAAAAAGGGGGCCTGGAGAGGCCAACGACGCCACAGCATCGAGACCTCACCAGGCGGTCACTAGTGACACCGCCCCCCACATCGCCAACGTATTCGGACAGGGCCCATCCAAGAGCAGGCCCTTCCCCCCTATAGCACGCCGCCTAGCTCACTGATCCTAGTATACTCAGGCAGTCACCCATCCAAGCACAACCCAGGCCTGAACCTATACAGCTTCCGAAATCGAACGAGATCGGGCGTGTTCAGGTTGGCATGGCTGTAAGCTTGAAGCACTCAAGAGGCTACAGCCACAGCGGGAGCAGGCAGCGCACCGGGGAGACGACCCCCAAAAGAGGTCGACCCCTCAATCCAGGCAACAGGCACTTGACCTGAGCCTGGAGCACTGCAGACTAGAAAGGCGCCAAAGGGGTCTGCTGAAACAGCACCCCGTCGGAAGGGGCGTATGCTGGCATTGTTGTGCACCATGTCACAGCCTCCACAAAAAAACGATTGACACGATAGGCAGACGTCATGAAACGTGCGGGGGCACACTCAAGCGGCCTACCCCGAGAGTTGACTCCGCTACCAACACACCAGGGAACCAACCACCCCCTTGGTTCAAACATGAGGTGGTTGTTCCTATAACCCCTCAAGAAAAAAACTCCAAAACACAACTGCGGGTATACTCTGGCTATACTGCAGTACAAGTGTTTCAGTTTTCAAAAAGGGGTTATCCCAGGCCTACGGGTCGACGAAACAATTTCGGACCGGGACGTACACAGGGATGCCAGAGGAGTTCTATAAGAATCACCTCAACAGCCTCCTCCCAGCCATGATTAAGCAGGAGAAGAGAGGGGCGAAAAGAATGGAGAAGGACCAGGCCCACTTAGCGCAGCGCAAGGTACAACACAACATGGACCAAGCAACAGTGAGGGGTAATACGTAGTAACACAACCACGAACATCTCCATAACGTCAAACCCTGCAACACCCGGGCCAACCCGGCATTTCCCAAGGGCGTGAGACCCCTCTACCTATGCTTTGATCTATTCCGTTAACATCCCCCAGATATGAACGAGAATTCGTCGAGACAAACATAGTAAACTGACGCTCGGAAGAGACAACTCCATCCCAGTTGCCCCATAAAACCTAGTTTGCAAGTTAGCTTCCTGTTTAGCAAGCTAGCTTGCGCTAGCTAGTTAGCAAGTCAGCTTCCTGTTTATTAAGCTAGCCTGCGTGGCTGAGTCCTGAAGATCACTCAAATTATCCTCAGTTACCTCAGTCGTCAGTTCGGCCGCAAACATCAGAACAGCCGTGGACGGCACCGCAGCCGCCGCCTTCGCGGCCTCGTCCGCCGCGTTGTTTCCCGTCGTCACAAAAGACAGGTCTTTTCTGTGTGCCTGGCACTTTACGATAGCAATGCTTTTGGGCAACTTTACAGCCTGAATAAGCGCCACAACCTGCTTGTGGTGAAGGATCGGTGAGCCGTCCGATTTCTTAAAGCCTCTTGCCTTCCAAATGGCCGCGAATAGGTGGCATACGCCATGCGCATAAGCAGAGTCTGTAAAGATGTTAACCGTGCGATCTTTAGCTATTATGCATGCTTCTGTTAGTGCTATTAGTTCTGCAAGCTGGGCCGAACATGGTTGCATGCATTGTCCGGCCTTTCTTGTTAGTGTTTCTCCGTTAGGTTTGCACTGTACGACGGCGTATCCTGACCTTAAATTTTCCCCCTCCCGATAGCAGGACCCATCCACAAAAAGTGAGAGTTCTGCTATCGCGAGCGGGTCGACTCCCAAATCAGGACGGAGTTTCACGAAAGCCTGTACCTCCACCTCGCACTCATGCGGTTGACCCTCGCTCGGGAGTGGTACCAGATCCGCCGGGTTACTGCCGTGGCATGTTTTTATCGTAACGTCCGAGTACTGCAGGAGCCTCATGTAAGCCCGTTGGCTGGTCAGAACAAATTTGCCTCTTTCAATCAAGTTTGCCAATTTGTGATGTGTCCAAATGCAAATGTCATATCCCATCGTCACGGCCGTTGCTTTCTCATACATCAAATGTGCTGCGGCCAGGGCCTGATAACAAGGTGGCAGACCCTGCTCTACCGGCGAAAGAGCTCTAGAGTAATATGCTATCGGTTGTTTTTTCCCACTCCCCCCCTGTGTTTGAGTCAGGACAGCTGTCGCATGCTGCGCTCTATGTGAGACGAATAGGTGGAAACACTTCTCATAATCCGGCAGCGCCAGGGCAGGGGCCTGTAACAACAGACGCTTAATGTTTATGAACGCGTCCTCCCCCTCCTCGGTCCATGTCAAGAGAGCGCGAAGCTTGTCTGTACCCGCCTCTTTTATCATCATCCTCAACGGCGCTGTCACTATCGTATAGTCCTCCACCCACTCAGAGCTGTACCCAGTCATCCCTAAAAATGTCATCATCTGTCGGACCGTCAATGGCCTAGGTGCCTTGGATACAGCTTCGAGTTGCGTGGGTGAGATGTTTTTTATGCCCTTTTGAATGACGCGAGACAAGTACTCAACTTTTGGCTGGCAGTACTGCAGTTTTGAACGGGATGCCTTGTGGCCTCCCACGGCCAATCCACTCAAAACTTTGATGGAGTCCTCATGGCACTGCTGACGTGTATCCGAGCAGATTAGAATGTCATCTGCATACAGTAAAACCGTGCTGAGTAGTGTGTCGCACACTCCTTGCAAGTCTTCCTTGAGCGCCTTCGAGAAGTAATGCGGCGAGTGCGCGAACCCTTGTGGCAACCGGGTGTAAGAGTATTGTTTCCCCCTGTGGGTAAAAGCAAACAGATACTGAGACTCTTTTTCCAATGGAACACTGAAGAATGCCTGCGTGAGATCAATGACCGTATAGTACTGCGAGCTACTCGGGATGTTTGTCAGGAGGGTGTGTGGATTAGCGACTTCCGCCTCTGGTCCAGACACCACGTCGTTCACCGCCCTCAAATCGTGTACCAGTCTGTACCTAGCCCTGTCCGCCTTTAGCACTGGGTGGATAGGTGTATTACATCTGGATTTGAAAGGGACGAGCACTCCCCCCTTTAACAGTCCCTCAATCTGATGTGATATAGCTTCCTCCGACTCTGGCTTCATTGTATACTGTCTGATAAAGGGTGGTCTACAACCCTTCTTTAACCTGACCTTCACTGGCTGTGCCGACAATATTAGACCCACATCTGTGTCGTGTTTTGACCACAACCGTTCTGGGGTGCGCGCCAACATGTCCTGTTCCAGCAAAGCATCCGCCTCTGGAATAACGCAAGGGTCTCCTGGTAATCTGATTACTTGCGGTTTTGCCAAAACTGAAAAGGAAATCATTATTTTTATGAAACTCCCATCTGCGCTGTTCCAAATTAGCGGAGATTCCGTGGAGACCCACCTTTGAGTCTCGGATTCCTGTATCATTGAACCTAGATGTTCGGATTCGTAACCAGGATTTATTCTCAGAGTGATGTGTGGGGCGGCGTCTCTTAGTCTATGTTGTTCCCGTAGATACTTACTCGTGTTAACCCTCAACGCCGCGCCCTGTCTCCCTACAATTATCGTAGATGAGTTAATCTGCACCTGCTCGGGCTGTCCCTGCAACCATGCCTTGTTCCTAACTAGGTCACTATTCGTCAAATACTGTAGTGTGCAATGTGCCTCCATGTTTGTTTGTCTAGACTGAGGCAGTTGGGTTTTCAGAAATGGCTCCCAGGGGTCACAGACCCTTTGCAGCTCTGCATCTATGTTGCCCAGCCAGAACACAGTGGCCTCTTTCTCCCCCGTCCCTTGTAGCATCATTTGGTACACGTCTTGTTCAATTTGAATCCCCTCAGGCGTACATAGGATTTTACAGCCTAGTTTACACATTGCATCTCGTCCCAAGAGATTGCGCGGGGTGCTGTCCGAAATTAATACAGGTATTGTTATGGTCTTGTTGTTATACGTCATAGAGATTGGATCTGATGTGGGTATTAATTGTGTTTTTCCCGAGAATCCGACCGTCCGAACATACTGTCCAGACTGGGGTAAGTGAGCGGCGTATTTTTGCTTTATGCAGGAAAAACCTGCTCCAGTGTCTGCCATCATCTCTGTTAATTTGCCCTCCACTAGGACCTGCAGAATAGGTTCTTGCTCAGCTCCCTTGGAAACCACAATCATTTGATTTCCCCCCGTCGCATTCTCTGGGCACCCCTAGTGATTACCCCCCTGGTTTCGGGGCCCTCCTGTCTCCCCCTGGTTGTGGGGCCCTTGTGACTCCCCCTGGCGCACGGGTCTTCCATACTCCGAGCCGGGACGGTATGGTTGCCTACATCTCATTTCCCTGTGTCCCTGCATGCCGCAGTTCCAACAGTGGAAACGGGGAAACTGTTGTTCGTTCCCCGGTCCCTGTGTAAACCGTGGGCCTGATTGCCCATTCCCTGCCTGCCGCCTGGACGCCTGGTTCTGTGAACTATAGCCATAGCTTCTCACTACCTGAGGTGCAGGCGGGGGTCCCTGGTCCTGCATGGGTGGAGAGGTAGCAGATGACACCATTACTGCCTGCAGCCTCCTTTGGGGCTGCAGTTGTTGCTGAGTTAACTTCCTTGCGTCATTTCTATCCTGATCCCTGACTTTCTGCTCCTGAGCCCTTTGCTTCTCCACACTATGTGTTACATGTGCACAGAACAAAGGATAAGTCATGTCCATTAACCCCACCACGTCTTCCAGTCTATTCTTAACCACCTCTGGAAGCCCTCTCATCACACTTTCTCTAAACATCGCTCTCTGCAACGGGTCAATTTCTGGGTTGTGTCCTAGCTCACCTCTCCACTCCTTCAGTACTTTGTTCACATAGGCGCCAGGCCCTTCCGTCTCCATTATGGGGTTGCCTGCCAGTTTTGCCGGATTAATACGTGATGGATATTGATTCCTGAGTTTGTACCACAACGCTGCTCTATGCGCGTTGAATATGTCTCCATCATGGGCCTGCGTGTCGCATGCCACTCGCATCGATGTATCACCCATGATGTCCCGGCAGGCACCAACTCCTAGCAAACGCGTCAACAGGGATTTGACGTCACCCACTGCTAGCAGAAAAGATGACGTATTTTCCTCAAACTGCGTGATCCACCTGGAGGCTCCTTCTGAAAGGTCCGGTAGTCTTACTATTAAACCATCGATGTCTAGAGGTGACCATGGCATGTGAAAGATATCGTTCCCCTTTATTAGCAGGGGAAACTGGCCTGTGCTTGTCACACTTCCCACGAATGTAGGGGCGAAAGTCAGGGTTCCTGTAATGTTTCCTTTCTCCTGTCCTGGTTTCGCGTCATTCTCATCTTCCTCCTCAGTCAACAGCTTAGTGTGGCCACACGCTCCGTGTTTCTCTGATGTCTGCTGTGCCACACTCTGACGGGGCTCTTCCTCTATCTTCCTCCCGACTCCCTCCCTCTGCCTGCCCAGGTTCTCTACCTCCTCTTCCTCTGCAGTATACAACTTCCGACGTACTGTCTCGCCATATGCCGCCAGGGCTTTCGGATAGAGATCCTGCGGGGTCAGTTTGGGGGGGGTATCTCGCCTAAGGGAGGTCTCTGATCTAGCGGAGGTTTCTGACCTAGCGGGGGTCCCTAATTCCGTCTCCTCATATTCTCCTCTTATTGTCACAGTGCCCACCGGCAATTGCGTGACATAAGGTGGGGATGTTGGTTTCCCTATATCCGTCTCTCTCTGATTTAGCGCTAAAGCTTCCTGCCTGTATGCTCTCCCCTTCTGGGCGTAGAGCTTCATTACCCCCAACTCTACCATCATCCCTGTGCCGAAGAAACCCTCCCCAGCATGTCCAAATGACTACAGACCGGTGGCACTCACCTCTGTGGTCATGAAATGTTTCGAGAGGCTGGTCAAGGACCACATTTGTGCCTCCCTCCCCAGTGATATGGACCCTATGCAATTTGCATACAGGACAAACAGGTCCACCGACGACGCGGTCTCCCAGGTACTGCACAGCACCCTCTCGCACCTTGACCGTCAGAAGGGGGGCTATGTGAGACTGTTGTTCATTGACTACAGCTCAGCGTTCAACACCATAGTCCCCACCAGACTGGTGGACAAGCTGATCGAGCTAGGTCTGAGCTCCGCCCTGAGCGCCTGGGTACTGGACTTTCTGAGCGAAAGACCCCAGGCGGTCAGGGTGGGGGGTCAGACCTCCAACACCATCACCCTGAGCATCGGGTCCCCCCAGGGCTGTGTTCTGAGCCCCCTGCTGTACTCACTCTACACACACGACTGTGTGGCCAAGTTCAGCTCCAACTCCATAGTGAAGTTCGCAGATGACACGGTGGTGGTGGGGCTGATCTCGGACAACGACGAGAAGGCCTACCGGGAGGAGGTGGAGGTACTGGAACGCTGGTGCCAGGACAACAGCCTGCTCCTGAACATTGGCAAAACCAAGGAACTGATCGTGGATTATAGGAGAGGACAGCAGGAGACACACACACCACTGATGATAAACGGGGCTACCGTGGACAGGGTGAGCAGCTTCAAGTACCTGGGGGTCCACATCTCAGAGGACCTGACATGGTCAACACACATAGGCACAGTAGTAAATAAGGCGAAACAGCGTCTCTACCACCTGAGACAGTTAAGGAAGTTCAGAGTATCGGGGAAGATACTCCAGTCCTTCTACTCAGGAGCTGTAGAGAGCATCCTGACCGGAAACATCACTGCCTGGTATGGAAACAGCACGGCACAGGACAAGAAGGCCCTACAGAAAGTGGTGCGCTCAGCCGAGCGTACTGCGGGTATTGCACTACCCCCCCTGCAGGTTCTATACAACAAGAGGTGCAAATCCAGAGCCTGCAGGATAATGAAAGACCCTCACCACCCCAATAACAGCCTGTTTCAGCTGCTGAGGTCAGGCAGACGCCTGCAAATCTCAGCTACTAGGACAGAGCGGTTTAGGCTCAGCTTCTTCCCCCAGGCCATCAGAGCCATGAACAATGTACATTGAGTGCTCAGAACATTGAATTGTCCACACACAAGCACACATGAACACACACACGACACGCACACTGTGCACGCTCACACACGAGCAGCCACTTAACACTTTAACATGAGCGGGCACACACTCATGTCGCACACACGCACACTTATGGCCAAAGGAAAGGTCACTTTAAATTAGAATAACAGGAACAGTGTATTGCACTACCAAAGCTAACTAGCATGTCACACATGCGCTGTAAATAACTATGTACAGATACCGAGATGTCACTCCATGTTACCTGCTATCTGTTACTGCACAATGTTGTTTCTTCTTTTGATTCTATTATATGTACCACTGTATTGCACATCGTTGCGGGCAAGACCACCCGCATTTCATTGTATACCTGTATGCCGTGACAATTAAAACTCTTGACTTGACTTGACTTGACTTAACTCTTCTGTCCTCTTTTTCAACCTCTTTTTGCTGTTGTCGCCTGGCTTGTGGTTACGAATCATTACATTCATCTCTTCGCATTCGTCGAGATCAAAAGTACCTCCGGAAGGCCATTTTGTGTCCCCGGCCTTTGTACGCCTCTGCCAACGGACACCTACCTTGAGAATTATATTTTTTAGGAGCGGGTTCCGATCTAACAGTATGCCTTCTGCTGTATGCATCGTTGTTTAGTGTGTGTGTGTTTATTGTGTTGTGTGTGTGTGTGTGTGGTTGTACCACAGCCAGGACACGGTTAACCTGGTTCTACTACTCTACAGCAATGCTACAGCCAGGACACAGTTAACCTGGTTCTACAATGCTACTACAGCCAGGACACAGTTAACCTGGTTCTACTACTACAGCCAGGACACAGTTAACCTGGTTCTACTACTACAGCCAGGACACAGTTAACCTGGTTCTACTACTACAGCCAGGACACAGTTAACCTGGTTCTACAATGCGGTGTGTGTGTCTGTGTGTGACTGTGTGTGTGTGCGTCTGTTTGTGTCTGTGTGTGACTGTGTGTGTGTGTGTGTGACTGTGTGTGTGTGTGTGTGTGTGTATGTGTGTATGTCGGTGTGTGTGTGTGTGTGTCTGTGTGTGTGTGTGTGTGTGTGTGTGTGTGTATGTGTGTATGTCGGTGTGTGTGTGTGTGTGTCTGTGTGTGTGTGTGTGTGTGTGCGTCTGTTTGTGTGTGTGTGTGTGTGTGTGTGTGTGTGTGTGTGTGTGTGACTGTGTGTGTGTGCTGTGTATGTGTGTGTGTCGGTGTGTGTGTGTGTGTGTGTGTGTGTGTCTGTGTGTGTGTGTGTGTGTGTGTGTGTGTGTCCGTTTGACTGTGTGTGTGTGTGTGTGACTGTGTGTGTGTGTGTGTGTGTGTGTGTGTCTGTGTGTGTGTGTCTGTGTGTGGTGAGTGTGTGTGTATGTCTGTAATCAGCAGGTTTAACTCCACCCGCCTGCCTCACAACCCGCTGTCTACCGGGACACAGGAATGTGTGTGTCGGTGTGTGTGTGTGTGTGTGTGTGTGTCTGTGTGTGTGTGTCTGTGTGTGGTGAGTGTGTGTGTGTCTGTGTGTGTCTGTGTGTCTTTGCACAGACGTGTGTGTGTATTGTATGTGTGTATTGTATGTGTGTACACAGGAATGTGTGTGTGTGTGTGTGTGTGTCGGTGTGTGTGTCTGTGTCTGTGTGTGGTGAGTGTGTGTGTGTCTGTGTGTGTCTGTGTGACTGTGTGTGTGTGACTGTGTGTGTGTGTGTGTGTGTGTGTCTGTGTGTGTGTGTCTGTGTGTGGTGAGTGTGTGTCTGTGTGACTGTGTGTGTGTGACTGTGTGTGTGTGTGTGTGTGTGTGTCTGTGTGTGTGTGTCTGTGTGTGGTGAGTGTGTGTGTATGTCTGTAATCAGCAGGTTTAACTCCACCCGCCTGCCTCACAACCCGCTGTCTACCGGGACACAGGAATGTGTGTGTGTGTGTGTGTGTGTGTGTGTGTGTGTGTGTGTGTGTCTGTTTGTGTGTGTCTGTGTGTGGTGAGTGTGTGTGTGTCTGTGTGTGTCTGTGTGTCACAGACGTGTGTGTATTGTATGTGTGTATTGTATGTGTGTACACAGGAATGTGTGTGTGTGTGTGTGTGTGTCGGTGTGTGTGTCTGTGTCTGTGTGTGGTGAGTGTGTGTGTGTCTGTGTGTGTCTGTGTGCCTTTGCACAGACGTGTGTGTGTATTGTATGTGTGTATTGTATGTGTGTACACAGGAATGTGTGTGTGTGTGTGTGTGTGTCGGTGTGTGTGTCTGTGTCTGTGTGTGGTGAGTGTGTGTGTGTCTGTGTGTGTCTGTGTGCCTTTGCACAGACGTGTGTGTGTATTGTATGTGTGTATTGTATGTGTGTACACAGGAATGTGTGTGTGTGTGTGTGTGTGTGTGTCGGTGTGTGTGACTGTGTGTGTGTGTGACTGTGTGTGTGTGTGTGTGTCGGTGTGTGTGTGTGTGTGTTTGTGTGTGTGTGTGTGTCTGTTTGTGTGTGTCTGTGTGTGGTGAGTGTGTGTGTGTCTGTGTGTGTCTGTGTGTCACAGACGTGTGTGTATTGTATGTGTGTATTGTATGTGTGTACACAGGAATGTGTGTGTGTGTGTGTGTGTCGGTGTGTGTGTCTGTGTCTGTGTGTGTCTGTGTGCCTTTGCACAGACGTGTGTGTGTATTGTCTGTGTGTATTGTCTGTGTGTACACAGGAATGTGTGTGTGTGTGTGTGTGTGTGTGTGTCTATGTCTGTGTGTGGTGAGTGTGTGTGTGTCTGTGTGTGTCTGTGTGCCTTTGCACAGACGTGTGTGTGTATTGTATGTGTGTATTGTATGTGTGTACACAGGAATGTGTGTGTGTGTGTGTGTGTGTCGGTGTGTGTGTCTGTGTGACTGTGTGTGTGTGTGACTGTGTGTGTGTGTGTGTGTGTGTGTCGGTGTGTGTGTGTGTGTGTGTTTGTGTGTGTGTGTGTGTGTGTGTGTCTGTGTGTGTGTGTGGTGAGTGTGTGTCTTTGCACAGACGTGTGTGTGTATTGTATGTGTGTATTGTGACACAGGAATGTGTGTGTGTGTGTCTAGGCCCAACAGTGGAAACAACTAGAGTCTCGTCAAACGCTGCCCAAATTGTTTTTCACTCTCTGCTCATATTATCACAGCTGGCCTCTCTGTAGCTACCCACCACTATCTCTGAGAGAGTTATGTGTGTACATGTGTCGGTGTCAACCATGACCAGCCTACCACAGTTATAACAAGGAAGTGGGGAATAGGGAGAGTGTTTTGTAAAGGGTCAGAGAAAAATTTGACCAGAGAGAAAAGTTTAACCAGATAGGTCGAAAACATGCAATTAAAATTGATTAGTGGCGCACTTATAGCCTGTTAAAAGAGGATTCGCCCTAGTGTCAACACCTCACCACTCGTGTTCGTTTTATAGCCGTCCATCCAAAACCAGTCACACAGCCAGCGCACTTTTTCCTCCCGCAGAATCTCTGACGGATATTATAATAACAAGCACAACGCTCACCTTTTTTTTTTGTCGACAACCGCCAGAATGTCTACGGGAGATTCCAGGAACTGGCCGTATGAAAGGCCCGGCTGGGCGGCTACAGGTCAAGGGTCACCAAATGTTGTGGCTGATGGTTGTTTAACACAGCAGGAGACGATATTTCCAATTTCAACAGGCAATTTGTTTAATGAAAGAAAGTTTTAACAGCAGAAGCTATGGATCATCAGACGGTCACCACAGTTGAAGAAAAACACTCTAAAAACACTCCCTCTGCTTGTCCCATAAATCCCCTCTCAGTCCTGCCCCCACATGACAGATATGATGACGTGTCATATCATATCAGATATGACATGACGTACATTAAGATGACACGTAGATTTAACATCGAAGAGAGATAAAAACATTAAGAACATCGAAGAGAGATAAAGACATTAAGAAGAACATAGATTTAACATCGAAGAGAGATAAAAACATTAAGAACATCGAAGAGAGATAAAGACATTAAGAAGAACATAGATTTAACATCGAAGAGAGATGCAAGATTAGTGAGATGTGTGTGTGTATATGTGTATGTATGAAAGAGAGAAAAGATTAAAGAGAGAAAAGATTAGATGTGTGTGTGTGTATATGTATGTGTGTAAAAGAGAGAAAAGATTAAAGAGAGAAAAGATTAAATGTGTGTGTGTATATGTATGTGTGTAAAAGAGAGAAAAGATTAAAGAGAGAAAAGATTAAATGTGTGTGTGTATATGTGCATGTATGAAAGAGAGAAAAGAACAAGATATGATGTACACAAGATTAGAGCACACGATATGATGTACTGAAATGTCCATCTGCCTATCTCCAAGTTGTTTTAAGAACATCAGCCAGACCGTCTTTCAGTACTGCTTAGTTGACCCATATTAAACTAGTTCACCTCATATACACATTTTCCCCAACAATAACTTGTATGGTAGTAATACATAATGGTAGTAAGACTAGATTACAGTAATAGCTTGCTAGATATACTGTTCAGGCTAAAGGATCATGCTAACTAGCTATTTGCTAGACATCATATTATCACTATATCACTAACCCTAACCCTAACTCTAACCCTAACCCTAGGGTGAAAGGTGTAATACATTTATGCAGTTTGCTCAGTGGTGGCCAAAATTATTAGAACACTTGGCATATTTAAGAGTTTTCAATTGTTGTTCTTCAATTGACCATTAAAATACCCATAAAACAAATGTAATATATACAAAGTCATCATTATACCTATAAACCATAGAATAAAGCCATCATAAGGAGATTTACGCTATTTTCCTTACAAAAAACTAGCTAGGCCTATTTCACTGTCAATGTCACACAATCATGTTCCTTCAGTCCAATCACTGTAAAGTACACTTTAGACCGCCATGATGACACCAATTCATACCAAAACCCGAAAGGGGTTCACTGTGTTTACCTGCAGTAACTAGTAAAGACTCCTCTTTCACTGTGTTTACCTGCAGTAACTACTAAAGACTCCTCTCTTTCACTGTGTTTACCTGCAGTAACTACTAAAGACTCCTCTTTCACTGTGTTTACCTGCAGTAACTACTAAAGACTCCTCTCTTTCAGTGTTTACCTGCAGTAACTACTAAAGACTCCTCTTTCACTGTGTTTACCTGCAGTTACTACTAAAGACTCCTCTTTCACTGTGTTTACCTGCAGTAACTACTAAAGACGACTCCTCTTTCACTGTGTTTACCTGCAGTAACTACTAAAGACTCCTCTTTCACTGTGTTTACCTGCAGTAACTACTAAAGACTCCTCTTTCACTGTGTTTACCTGCAGTAACTACTAAAGACTCCTCTTTCACTGTGTTTACCTGCAGTAACTACTAAAGACTCCTCTCTTTCACTGTGTTTACCTGCAGTAACTACTAAAGACTCCTCTTTCACTGTGTTTACCTGCAGTATCTACTAAAGACTCCTCTTTGACTGTGTTTACCTGCAGTAACTATTAAAGACTCCTCTCTTTCACTGTGTTTACCTGCAGTAACTACTAAAGACTCCTCTTTCACTGTGTTTACCTGCATTAACTACTAAAGACTCCTCTCTTTCACTGCGTTTACCTGCAGTAACTACTAAAGACTCCTCTTTCACTGTGTTTACCTGCAGTAACTACTAAAGACTCCTCTTTCACTGTGTTTACCTGCAGTAACTACTAAAGACTCCTCTCTTTCACTGTGTTTACCTGCAGTAACTACTAAAGACTCCTCTTTCACTGTGTTTACCTGCAGTAACTACTAAAGACTCCTCTTTCACTGTGTTTACCTGCAGTAACTACTAAAGACTCCTTTCTTTCACTGTGTTTACCTGCAGTAACTACTAAAGACTCCTCTTTCACTGTGTTTACCTGCAGTAACTACTAAAGACTCCTCTTTCACTGTGTTTACCTGCAGTAACTACTAAAGACTCCTCTCTTTCACTGTGTTTACCTGCAGTAACTACTAAAGACTCCTCTCTTTCACAGTGTTTACCTGCAGTAACTACTAAAGACGACTCCTCTTTCACTGTGTTTACCTGCAGTAACTACTAAAGACTCCTCTTTCACTGTGTTTACCTGCAGTAACTACTAAAGACTCCTCTTTCACTGTGTTTACCTGCAGTAACTACTAAAGACTCCTCTCTTTCACTGTGTTTACCTGCAGTAACTACCAAAGACTCCTCTTTCACTGTGTTTACCTGCAGTAACTACTAAAGACTCCTCTTTCACTGTGTTTACCTGCAGTATCTACTAAAGACTCCTCTTTGACTGTGTTTACCTGCAGTAACTATTAAAGACTCCCCTCTTTCACTGTGTTTACCTGCAGTAACTACTAAAGACTCCTCTTTCACTGTGTTTACCTGCAGTAACTACTAAAGACCCCTCTCTTTCACTGTGTTTACCTGCAGTAACTACTAAAGACTCCTCTTTCACTGTGTTTACCTGCAGTAACTACTAAAGACTCCTCTTTCACTGTGTTTACCTGCAGTTACTACTAAAGACTCCTCTTTCACTGTGTTTACCTGCAGTAACTACTAAAGACGACTCCTCTTTCACTGTGTTTACCTGCAGTAACTACTAAAGACTCCTCTTTCACTGTGTTTACCTGCAGTAACTACTAAAGACTCCTCTTTCACTGTGTTTACCTGCAGTAACTACTAAAGACTCCTCTTTCACTGTGTTTACCTGCAGTAACTACTAAAGACTCCTCTCATTCACTGTGTTTACCTGCAGTAACTACTAAAGACTCCTCTTTCACTGTGTTTACCTGCAGTATCTACTAAAGACTCCTCTTTGACTGTGTTTACCTGCAGTAACTATTAAAGACTCCTCTCTTTCACTGTGTTTACCTGCAGTAACTACTAAAGACTCCTCTTTCACTGTGTTTACCTGCATTAACTACTAAAGACTCCTCTCTTTCACTGCGTTTACCTGCAGTAACTACTAAAGACTCCTCTTTCACTGTGTTTACCTGCAGTAACTACTAAAGACTCCTCTTTCACTGTGTTTACCTGCAGTAACTACTAAAGACTCCTCTCTTTCACTGTGTTTACCTGCAGTAACTACTAAAGACTCCTCTTTCACTGTGTTTACCTGCAGTAACTACTAAAGACTCCTCTTTCACTGTGTTTACCTGCAGTAACTACTAAAGACTCCTCTCTTTCACTGTGTTTACCTGCAGTAACTACTAAAGACTCCTCTTTCACTGTGTTTACCTGCAGTAACTACTAAAGACTCCTCTTTCACTGTGTTTACCTGCAGTAACTACTAAAGACTCCTCTCTTTCACTGTGTTTACCTGCAGTAACTACTAAAGACTCCTCTCTTTCACAGTGTTTACCTGCAGTAACTACTAAAGACGACTCCTCTTTCACTGTGTTTACCTGCAGTAACTACTAAAGACTCCTCTTTCACTGTGTTTACCTGCAGTAACTACTAAAGACTCCTCTTTCACTGTGTTTACCTGCAGTAACTACTAAAGACTCCTCTCTTTCACTGTGTTTACCTGCAGTAACTACCAAAGACTCCTCTTTCACTGTGTTTACCTGCAGTAACTACTAAAGACTCCTCTCTTTCACTGTGTTTACCTGCAGTAACTACTAAAGACTCCTCTTTCACTGTGTTTACCTGTAGTATCTACTAAAGACTCCTCTTTGACTGTGTTTACCTGCAGTAACTATTAAAGACTCCTCTCTTTCACTGTGTTTACCTGCAGTAACTACTAAAGACTCCTCTCTTTCACAGTGTTTACCTGCAGTAACTACCAAAGACTCCTCTTTCACTGTGTTTACCTGCAGTAACTACTAAAGACTCCTCTCTTTCACTGTGTTTACCTGCAGTAACTACCAAAGACTCCTCTTTCACTGTGTTTACCTGCAGTAACTACTAAAGACTCCTCTCTTTCACTGTGTTTACCTGCAGTAACTACTAAAGACTCCTCTTTCACTGTGTTTACCTGCAGTATCTACTAAAGACTCCTCTTTGACTGTGTTTACCTGCAGTAACTATTAAAGACTCCTCTCTTTCACTGTGTTTACCTGCAGTAACTACTAAAGACTCCTCTTTCACTGTGTTTACCTGCAGTTACTACTAAAGACTCCTCTTTCACTGTGTTTACCTGCAGTAACTACTAAAGACGACTCCTCTTTCACTGTGTTTACCTGCAGTAACTACTAAAGACTCCTCTTTCACTGTGTTTACCTGCAGTAACTACTAAAGACTCCTCTTTCACTGTGTGTACCTGCAGTAACTACTAAAGACTCCTCTCTTTCACTGTGTTTACCTGCAGTAACTACTAAAGACTCCTCTTTCACTGTGTTTACCTGCAGTAACTACTAAAGACTCCTCTTTCACTGTGTTTACCTGCAGTAACTACTAAAGACTCCTCTTTCACTGTGTTTACCTGCAGTAACTACTAAAGACTCCTCTCTTTCACTGTGTTTACCTGCATTAACTACTAAAGACTCCTCTTTCACTGTGTTTACCTGCAGTAACTACTAAAGACTCCTCTCTTTCACTGTGTTTACCTGCAGTAACTACTAAAGACTCCTCTTTCACTGTGTTTACCTGCAGTAACTACTAAAGACTCCTCTATTTCACTGTGTTTACCTGCAGTAACTACTAAAGACTCCTCTTTCACTGTGTTTACCTGCAGTTACTACTAAAGACTCCTCTTTCACTGTGTTTACCTGCAGTAACTACTAAAGACTCATCTCTTTCACTGTGTTTACCTGCAGTAACTACTAAAGACTCCTCTTTCACTGTGTTTACCTGCAGTAACTACTAAAGACTCCTCTTTCACTGTGTTTACCTGCAGTAACTACTAAAGACTCATCTCTTTCACTGTGTTTACCTGCAGTAACTACTAAAGACTCCTCTTTCACTGTGTTTACCTGCAGTAACTACTAAAGACTCCTCTCTTTCACTGTGTTGATCAGTTCTCGTGAGGTCTTTCTTTTGGTCCTTTAGACTGAGAATTATGAAATGCTTCACTTATCTGAACGTTTATTTTTCCTACCTCTCTTACATGGTATAAAGTGTTGTGGACTGATGAGTCCAAGTTTGAACAGTTTGGCAACAAGCTATCTGCAACAGAGGGAATCTGTTGGAACATTGAAAATGATGGACTGGCCCCCTCACAGTTTGGACCTCAACCCCATCGAGCAAATTTGGGGCGAGTTGGACAATAAACTGTACGGATCTATTGTAAATTCAAACGAAAGCTGTAGCAGCCAATCAACTATAGATGTAGGCAAAGAAGTTTATGCCTGTATTTTTTACTGTTGTGAAGCACTTTGAACTGCAATTTCTGTATGAAAAGTGCTATACAAATAAAATTATTATTATTATATTATTATATTAATATGTAGCTCTCCACCTACACAAATCATTTTTTTTGTCCATTGAGCACATTAACTGTACGTCAAACTCTCTCCAAACAAACAAGCAAACGTCGTTCAAGAACATGTCCTGACTTTTGCGCAAGCCCAGAGCTGCTTTAAAATATACTGAATTATGTGGACCCCAGGGTTACCATCGCTCTATCCTCATTCGCCCATCCTCCACACAGGTGCAATTCACACACACCGGTCCCCATCAAGGCTATGCCCATCCCCCCACTTAGCTTCACCTCGAGGCTGCAGTAACCTCGTTCCCAGCTTTATCGTGAGAAGGTGCTGTGAGCAGGTACTTTCAGTTCAGACTGGACTGAGAGGGCAGTAGCATGTACTCACAGAGACCGATATATGAAGATACATTATTGCTAAGGAATGCTAAGACAAGGTAAGCCAATTAAAAAAAAGCGAAATATGTTGGGCCAGTATATTGGTTGAATTGATTGGTTCATGACTTCATGGTTAAACAACGATTAGCATGCTAAACTAGTTTCTGTTTAGATTATACTGAATTCGGCCGAATACGTTAGTCATAACTGGTAGCTAGCTAATGCGATCTAGCTTGCTAGCATGAGCTATCTTACTAACTACATAGTTAGCACAAGCTAGCTTGCTAACTAGCTAGCGCGAGCTAGCTTGCTAAATAGGAAGCTGACTTGCTAACTAGCTAGCGCGAGCTAGCTTGCTAAACAGGAAGCTAACTTGCAAACTAGGTTGCAAGCTAGCGACATAGCTATAACTTCTATGGTAGTAATACATAATGGTAGTAAGACTAGATTACAGTAATAGCTTGCTAGATATACTGTTCAGGCTAAAGGATCATGCTAATCTGGCCAAAGGAACTAGCTATTTGCTAGACATCACAAGCATACTAACTATAGCTCTATGCAGTAACTAACTATACAAGCACATCAAGTCCTTTCAGACTATAGAAACCCTAACTAACCCTAACTCTAACCCTAACCCTAGGGTGAAAGGTGTAATACATTTATGCAGTTTGCTCAGTGGTGGCCAAAATTATTAGAACACTTGGCATATTTAAGAGTTTTCAGTTGTTGTTGTTGTTCTTCAATTGACCATTAAAATAGTATCACTGTTAGCTAGCCAAATTGGTTAGCTGACGTTTGCTTCTGCAGGGCCGTATTGTACCACTGGCAGTGTTAGGTATCCTAGCTAGCTAACTGTAAAGGACAGGAACACTCAATTATCATGTTTTTGTTTCATTTTGTGAAAAATGCACTTTGTAATATATTTGCTTTTCAAAAGCTCATAAACACTGTTTGTGACTTGAGCATAATTATTAACTTAGCTACTGTAGCTGTTCTTGTCATTTTAAGCTATCATGAATGCAATGCTTTTTACTATGATTATATAATTTTCTTATCTCTCCTAGGGCCATTATTGAAGTATTTTGGCACCCCACCTCCTGCCTATAATGTGCAAGAGGATATACCAGCCCAGGTGGATATTGACCAAGCTCAGGAGGACACACTAGCCAAGGTACATGATCCCTTTCAAAGTGCTCATATTCATAACTGTTCTTAAAGTCTTACATTTAATAATCACAATTTTGGGCCTTAAAAAGTCAGATAGGTCTTAAATGGTATTGGATTAGGAAATGACTTCTATGTTGCGATAACTTCTCTCTATCATGTTTAAATGTGTTTGGGGGGGAAATGTCGGAGCTGCCTGAATACTTTAGACAACAAATGTTTGTTTTCGCATCTCTGATTGGCCAGGTCATTTCTGGTCATGTGACATGTACGCCCAATCGTGGGACCGCAAGTGTCTACACTGGTTAAGCTCAGGCGCTCTTTCGAAGTTGGTTAAGGTTAGAGTTTGTCTTAGAGCATGGCGATAGAACACCTGCCCTTCTTTCGACGGTTAAGCTTAGGCACTCTTCCGATATCGGCAGTAAAATGTGATATCGGAAAATATCGGTATCGATTTAAAAAAAGAACGGGGGGGGGGGGGGGGGCCTGCATATATCGGTATCGGTTGATATCGGTTGATATCGGTATCGGAAATTAAGAGTTGGACAATATCGGAATATCGGTATCGGTAAAAAAGCCAATATCGAGCATCCCTACTTCTTAGTAATTTTCTTTAGATATTTATTAGATTCCATTGAAAGTGGTCTTAAAAAGGTCTTAAAAATTCTTAAATGTAACCTGATGAAACTCGCAGGAACCCTGTCCGTTACCTTCAGTGAGACCATAACACCTGCCCATCATGAAGATGACGTGTCACCCACCACTGCAAGCAGCATTATCACCATCACCACTAAAGGTTTGACCTCACAAGACCCTGCACTATGGCCAAGTGTCATAGGCCATACCCAACAATGTGGTATCAAGGTGACCAATAGGGAGGTGTAGTCTGACGTCACTGGTTGTTCCACCCGTATAGGGATTTATCATTGGGAAAATGGATTATCGGCTATTGTAACAATTCTGCCGCATGAACATTGGCAAGTTTTCCATTTTTGCACAAAATGAGTTCCCTTCTACCACTAACATGATTGTTTAAGCATTTTTGGTTGAAAAAAAGGTAGTTATAAGGTTTTTAATTTGTCGTAAAAAAAGAACTACACTTACCGCAGCCTGTTGTTCAGTACACAGCCGCTATTGGTCTGTTAGGCTGTCGCCTTATCCCCGTCACAGGTCATAGTACCAAGCTAGCTAGCTAACGTTAACGTTAGCATTATGTCTACTGTCGTGAACCATTTTAAATCGGGGCATGTAGAGGAGTTTCGGGAACGAGTAAAATGTGCAGGTCCTCTTCTCAGACCTGTGGGGCAAAGCACTGCACGCATCATGCCGGCTAGCAAGCTAGCTAGCTACACAAAACATATAATAGAATCCAATACAAAAAATTTGTGCAATAAAATTGTGCAATAACAGGTAGCAGGTAACAATAAATTTGTGCAATGACGGGTAACAGTTGACAGTTAACAGTAGTAGTAATAGTAGTGCAATACACTGTTACTGTTGCTAATACTAATTTAAAGTGGCCTTTCCTTTTGGCAATAAGTGAGGGTGCGTGCGGCCTGAGTGTGTGCCCGCTCATGCTAAAGTGTTACAGTGGTACTCAATGTTCATTGTTCAGGACTCTGATGGCCTGGGGGAAGAAGCTGAGCCTAAGCCGCTCTGTCCTAGTAGCTGGGGTTCGCAGGCATCTGCCTGACCTCAGCAGCTGGAACAGGCTGTTATTTGGGTGGTGAGGGTCTTTCATTATCCTGCAGGCTCTGGATTTGCACCTCTTGTTGTATAGAACCTGCAGGGGAGGTAGTGCAATACCCGTGGTACGCTCGGCTGAGCGCACCACTCTCTGTAGGGCCTTCTTGTCTTGTGCCATGCTGTTTCCATACCAGGCAGTGATGTTTCCGGTCAAGATGCTCTCTACAGCTCCTGAGTAGAAGGACTGGAGTATCTTCCCCGATACTCTGAACTTCCTTAACTGTCTCAGGTGGTAGAGGCGCTGTTTCGCCTTCTTTACTACTGTGTCTATGTGTGTTGACCATGTCAGATCCTCTGAGATGTGGACCCCCAGGTACTTAAAGCTGCTCACCCTGTCCACGGTAGCCCCGTTAATCATCAGTGGTGTGTGTGTCTCCTGCTGTCCTCTCCTATAATCCATGATCAGCTCCTTGGTTTTACCAATGTTCAGGAGCAGGCTGTTGTCCTGGCACCAGCGTTCCAGTACCTCAACCTCCTCCCGGTAGGCCTTCTCGTCGTTGTCCGAGATCAGCCCCACCACCACTGTGTCGTCGGCGAACTTCACTATGGAGTTGGAGCTGAACTTGGCCACACAGTCGTGTGTGTAGAGTGAGTACAACAGGGGGCTTAGAACACAGCCCTGGGGGGACCCGATGCTCAGGGTGATGGTGTTGGAGGTCTGACCCCCCACCCTGACCGCCTGGGGTCTTTCACTCAGAAAGTCCAGTACCCAGGCGCTCAGGGCGGAGCTCAGACCCAGCTCGATCAGCTTGTCCACCAGTCTGGTGGGGACTATGGTGTTGAACGCTGAGCTGTAGTCAATGAACAACAGTCTTACATAGCCCCCCTTCTGACGGTCAAGGTGGGAGAGGGTGCTGTGCAGTACCTGGGAGACCGCGTCGTCAGTGGACCTGTTTGTCCTGTATGCAAATTGCATAGGGTCCATATCACTGGGGAGGGAGGCACAAATGTGGTCCTTGACCAGCCTCTCAAAACATTTCATGACCACAGAGGTGAGTGCCACCGGTCTGTAGTCATTTGGACATGTTGGGGAGGGTTTCTTCGGTACAGGGATGATGGTAGACATCTTGAAGCAGGCAGGGACCACCGACTCCGCCAGGGATTGATTAAATATGGCGGTGAACACAGGGGCTAGCTGGTTGGCACAGGACTTAAGTATGCGTCCTGTTATTCCATCTGGGCCAGCAGCCTTCCTGGTGTTCACCTGCATAAATGCTCTTCTCACACTGTGTACCGTCAATGAGAGAGTGTCCCCGCCCCCCCGCGGATGCCCCCCCCCCTCCACAGCAGCCGGCGCACCAGTGACGTCACTAGCCGTTGGGCTAGCAGTGCCACTGTTTGCACCAAACCGAGCGTAAAAGGTGTTGAGCTTGTCCGCAAGGGAGGCGTCGTCGCTCCCCATTGAGGGGGCGCTGACTTTGTAGTCAGTTATAGCCCTCAGTCCTTGCCATAATCCTCTTGTGTCATTCTGTGCCATTTGTGCCTCCATCTTGTCGGCATACGTCCTCTTAGCAAGTTTGACAGCCTTGCGCAGAGTGTAGACTGTTGTCTTGTACTCTTCCATGTTTCCTGACTCTCTGCCCCGGTTATAAGCAGTGGTGCGAGAGTTCAGGGCTGCTCTGATAGTACTGTCCACCCATGGTTTCTGGTTTGGGAACACCCTCGCCTTTTTTGTGGGGACGATACTATCAGCCAGTGTTGTTATGAATGACACCACAGCGTCTGTGAAATCGCTGACGTCACTGTTACTCCTCCTGAACATTCCCCAGTCGGCGTCATCCAGCGCGTCCTGAAACGTGGCCTCTGATTGGTCGTCCCATTTTTTTACATCACGTGACACGACGGCGTCACGTGATCTCTGTTTATATGCTGGGACAAGAAAGATGGAGTCATGATCCGACGTGTTTGTTGCTCCCGCTAATGGTGGAGCCGGTACAGCCTTGTATCCGGCTCTGAACGGGGTGTAACAGTGGTCGAGTGTATTTCCTCCCCTTGTGGAGCAGACGATGTGCTGGAAGAAAGACGGCATGACTTTCTTCATATTCGCCTGATTGAAGTCCCCGGCTACGATCATGGCTGCGTCCGGATGCTTGATCTGGTGCGCGTTCAGATGGTCGTGTAGTTCCGCTAGCGCTCTGCCGACGTTCGCCTGGGGATGGATGTACACTGCAGTCATGATCACTGCAGTGAATTCGCGCGGAAGATGAAACGGGCGACATTGGATCGTGAGGTGTTCCAGGTCGGGAGAGCATGAACGGGAGAGTATCTTCACTTCCCCGGGGCTAGTCCAGCCGTTGTTGGTCATAAGGCATAGCCCCCCGCCGATGCTCTTCCCGGAGGCTTCTGTACGATCCGCTCTGAAGATGGTGAAGGAGTTGGAGGGAGAGATGCTGTGATCAGGAGTCACTGGTTTCAGCCAGGTCTCCGTGAAGCACAGGATATTGCAGTCCCTCATCTCTCGCTGGAATCGGACCCGTGCACGTAAATCATCCATCTTACTCTCTAGCGAACGGGCATTCGCTAGGAAGATGGATGGAATAGCCGGACGGTAAGCAGATTTCCTTAATCTTAATCTGATCCCGCTCCTCTTTCCTCTGTGTTTCTTCTTTGTCCTGCGGCCGTCTTTGTCTCCCGTGTCTTTGTCCCGCCTGATCTCCGTTGGCCATTCTTGGCATGATAAAGTGTCTCTAAACTCCTCTTTGAGTCCGGAGTTTAGGTCAATAAGTGACTGGCGGTCGTACGACGTCCCCGCCAGTGATGCTTCGATAAAAAAAGTAGTAAAAACAAACATAATAACTAAAAATGTGCACATTCGTTGCTGAGCAAAACCCATGGCGACTGACTCGGGGTCGCGCCAAGCATAGCATAACCAAGCACAGTTACAGTTGGGTTTGTGTTTCCATTAGCTATGTTCAGCCTGGCTGGGGCTAGCCATGGTCTAGCATGGTATGGTTGGGTTTGTGTCTCCATTAGCTATGTTCAGCCTGGCTGGGGCTAGCCATGGTCTAGCATGGTATGGTATGGTTGGGTTTGTGTCTTCATTAGCTATGTTCAACCTGGCTGGGGCTAGCCATGGTATGGTATGGTTGGGTTTGCATCTCCATTGCGTTTCTTGTACACTCTCCGGTTGCTATGCAACCTTTCAAAGCAACAACTGTGGGACACAAACTAAACAATGATGATACTGTGCCGATAAGAAAGTAGTGAGCCAGAGACGTAGGTCGAGTTGAGTACTTTACTTATCCTTACACATAGCATTTACAATAACAACAACCGTCACCCGCAACCGGAAGTGGCATTTAACCTTTCCCCCTAACCAGTACAACCCACACTCTTAAAGGCACAAGCCCACCTTGGTGAATGTCTCTTAATATAGGTCACCACAATACATATACAGATAGATACATCAGCTTTGGCTCAGGTCTGGCCAGGTTGGGAAAGGTGTCTGTCAGCCAGGTTTGTCCAGGTTCTAAAGACAATGGAGACGCTCACTGTGTGCAAGATGGCTAAACCCTGGCTAGTGGAGACAAGGCACAACTGTGTGTATATATACATTGAGTCCGTATGTGTGTCTGTACAGAGCTAATCTCACCAACTACAAGGTTGATGAAACTTGGCACCTAGGCTGACAGCAGGCAGTTCTCTGGCCCCTGATTACAACATGGACATGCCATATTGCCATAGTGAACCTATTGTAGTCGTTATACCTATGCATTAAAAACATTTATGAATAGTTTCCATCAAGCCCTGCCTCCTTTCATATCTAGCGAGGTGTCAATGGACTCAGTACAGACTACTACTTTCATTGGTCCAGCTCAATAGTGTGATAGTGTAATACTGTAATATTGTATAATAGTGTAAAAGTGTGTAATCATGCAATAGTGTGTAATAGTGCAATACCTAAGTCCCAAACATGTGAGGAAGACCAAATGGAATGCTGTTTCCCGACCCCTGCTCACCTGACCCATATATTTTCCGAAGTTTAAATATATTTACAGTATATTTACAACACAGAGACGGGCCAGGGAATTCACGTTTCCATTCGTAAGGTAAATATTATGGTCCACCATCATGGAAAAATAGGCCTGCTGTCCTTCACTGGTATAGTGCCGCAACGCACAGCTAAAACAACGACAGAATGAAGCAGGCGGTGTGTCTGTGAGGAGGCCGACGGCTGTGAGGTTAGCGTGGGATAGACGTGAAGGAGAGGAGAATTTCCCCAGAGTTTCCACAACATGACTTCCCTAGCAACGGAACTTCGCGGAGAATGTCTGTACCTTCATTATGAATAGTAGAATAGCACTATAATAGCACGTACATATATAGACGGTTTCACTGGAATTCTGTTGCTAGGGAACAGTTTGGACCCGAGTGTGTTTCCTGTCATTTATTGTAGCAGTACCAAATACTGTGACAGGAAATAATTACACACAGGAAATTATAAAGGGCCATTCCGGGCAATTACAGCATTGATATGTTATCTCTATGGGCTGTGAAAAGTCTAAGGGCAAATTCACAATAAATGGATTGCGCAGGGCGGCTGGGTAGCATAGCGGACTAACCGCCTGTCTACCACCGCAGAGACACTGGTATCGAATCCAGCTGTCAGCGGTACCTCCGGCTTGGTCGGTCGTCCATACTAACCAATTGGCAGTGTTAGCGGGTGGGAAGCCGGTGGGGTGTGTATCCTGGTCATTGTAAACCGGTCGGACGGGGCGCCTGCTCAGCGAGGGAGGGAACTGGGGGAAGTAGTGTGAGCCTCCCACGCGTTATTCTCCCCCAGTGAGAGTCCTCGCTGTCAGGTGAACAGAAGCAGCTGGCTGACTCCACATGTATCGGAGGGGACATGTGATAATATCTATCAACCCTCCCTAGACCGGCAAGTGGGGGGCAAATGCGCGCAACGACCAGGAAGGGGAGGGGGGAATTGGCATAACGAAAAAAATTGGGATGGGAGAAAAATACAGAAAAAAGGAGGAGAAAAAGTAGGGGGAAAAAATGTAAATGGGTGCGCAGCGCTAATAGCATCCTTAACTGCGCACGTTATTTGCTTCGTCTTTGCGAGCTATTCACTAAAGATATTGCGCAGATGATATACTAGCGCAAACAAGCCCATAGGTGTGCAATTTGCTCCTGATATCTGTGCGCAGTTGGCTCGCGGCGCAGTTGGCTCACGGCAGTGCCGTTGGCAGATATAAAAAAAATTATAAAAAAGAAAAATAGAAAGGGGCACATGTTCCGCCCATATTACCTCATTTAAATACCCGCACAGAGATGCAATGCTGATGGCAACGCACTTAGCAGTATATTCAAGTTAGGCCGCGCTCTCAAGTTCTGACACTGGGTGCTGTAATCCCATAAAGTTGAGTATATCAAAAGCAGGGTAGCCGGACCAGCACTCTCAGGTTTAATGTTTTTAATGGCAGCCTGAATTGGAAACAGACATGTTTCGGAACTACTGTATGTCCTTCTTCAGTGATATGGCTAGCAATGGAAATACATTCAAGATGGTAGTTATATACACCTGACAGGTAATTACATGACACGGCAGGAAATGACATCACGACGCAGGTGTGCCTGTGCATTGTGACCAAAGGAATGACCTATCAAAGTAGAGTCCAATCATAAATCCACAAATTATACATATATATAAATATATCATATCTATATCATAAACAAAATCTATATCATAAACCAAAACAAAATTACCAGAAACTTGATATATAACATATAACATGCCCTTAGTTTCTAGGGCTAATTGAGCCCATTTACATATTTAATTAAATAGTTTCAAATTATACATTGAGCATCCTTGAGAAACATACCTCTTGTTAAGAAACAACAAACAACGACTTTATTAAACCAGAAATAATAATGTAGGTATAAGGAGGTTAGAGGAAACAGGTTAAAACATTCTCTTCATTCATTCCTCTAGGTTCGATGCAATTGAACAGGTGGATATAATAACATTCACGTTGCAACAGCAACTTGTGTCTGTCTCCACCTCCCGCGGGCCTGAGTACTAACTCTAGTCCCATATATTTGAGATTGTTGACGGTATGTTTACACTTGGAGAAATGTCGAGCTACCGACGACTTGACATCTGAATTTCTCACAGCACATTTATGTTCACTGATTCTTGATTTAAAGGCTCTGGTTGTTTTGCCCACATAAATTACAAGGACATTTCAGCAAATACACCAGATTAGACGAGTAGTCAATTACCTGTCAGGTGTATATAACTACCATCTTGAATGTATTTCCATTGCTAGCCATATCACTGAAGAACGACATAGTTCCGAAACATGTCTGTTTCCAATTCAGGCTGCCATTAAAAACATTGAACCTGAGAGTGCTGGTCCGGCTGCGTGTACCACTTCCGCAACGGATTTGATTTCCGGGGTTGGCCTGATTGGCCACTAAGCCCACGTGACCCTACGCTGGCACGCCCCCCTTACCCCGCTTACGCCTGAGAGTCACACAGCTACTAGCCGAGTGATGAATGAAGCTCTATCTGTTTCACCTAACAGCACTATTGCTACGTGATCATAGCCATCCATCTCTAAAGCTAACCACTATTTGTAAAAGCCACAACCACGTTACCATATGTAATAATGTAAATCATTGTGTCGTTGTACATATTGTGTACACCGTTAGAAGCTAACGCAGCTTATCATTGTGTCGTTGTACATATTGTGTACACCGTTAAAAGCTAATGCAGCTTAGCCTGGTAGCCAGCATGAATGCCCGATGTAGAAGGCATAGACGCAGGTCGCTTGTTGGCCGGCATGAGTGCCCGATTTGGGGTGGTTCTCTCCTCTTTGTGTGCCTTTGTCCTTGCGGGTGTTTTGCCGGGGGAGCTTGTGGACGCGACAATAGTGGTGGTTGTAGGGTGTTTGAGCTTGTAGCGCTAGTTAGTTCATAGCTACCCAGCTTGTTAGCCAGCATGAATACCCGATTTAAAATGGTTCTCTCTTCCTTGTATACCCTTGTCCTCACAAGTATTCTGCCAGGGAACTTATGGACATGACAATAGTATTTATAAGGTGTTTGATCATTGTGTCGTTGTACATATTGTGTATACACCGTTGCGTTAGAAGCTAACGATAGCTGCGAGCTAACTGATTGATTGATTGATTGATTGAAAACTTTATTAACAGATTGCAGAATGGGTACAGTACAGCTCAATACATACAATTGTTAAGGGGATGCAGACCAGAGAAAGACTTTCGTCTTGTTTACATCAGGGTCCCCCATTTTCAATTCATCGTAATTCAACTAGGCTTGAATACGCTGCCGACTTGGAATTCCTGGTAAATATCAATGAGTGCTTGTTGCCAATTGACATATTCATAGATCCTTGCATCATTATGAGGGTAAAGGTGTAGAGACCCTGCTGAGACATTCTCAGTAGTTTATTGAACAATCTTTTGGAATTAAAACATAGTTAAACTAATTGCTTTTCAATATATAATTTTTTTTAAGGGTTTAAAGTACATCTTAGTACATCAAGTATCTTTAAAGCCCCAATCTGTGAGTTGGAATATAGGTATGTTATCCTCCAGTATTTACACAGTTTTACAATGTAAACAAACCGACTACAGCTACAAAATACAGCAAATACAATTAAAAACTCACATTTAGCTGTCGACTAAGTCCTTGTATAAAGAATCTAGTCAATAAACTAGAGATCAAGAACATGTCTCCATTTGCTTTTCATTATTTTCAGTGGTGGGGCTACCCATTTGTTTTGGCTTGGATTACCGACTGGAACTTTAAACTAAGACAAATACACCAGCGATAAGGGCCAACATGAGCTCACGGCTCCTGTACCTGTCCTGCTGCCCTCCGAGCGTCAAGTGTCTTTCTCAGCATCTCATTCCGACCCTCGAGTGTCTGCTGGCGCTTTGTTCCCCGTCCTGTGTTATGGCTCAAAACAATCACTCGCTTCCTAGAATCCTGTCTCTCTGCCGACCTTCAGGACGCTCCCACGGGTCTGTTTGTTTTCACGTTCAGCAGAGGGAAGCCGAAGTCCACTTGCTCCGGAGCTCTGACTCCTTTGTGACCTATGAGAGGCTTCAGCGAGGTCGCTGTTCCCAGGATGAGGTCCGTCTTACCGGGGCATGGTCGCTGTTCATGGCCAAGCAGTTCAGTTAGTACAGCAAAACAAGCACGAATTCGCAATAGCTGCAACCTTTTTGCGATAGGCCACATCCACACACTTGACCTCCATGCCGTAATGTCATCCTCCTAGGGTGAAACCTGTGGCAGAGAGGAGAGGTTTTTGTGGACCGAGCGACCGACAGAGTGACCTATTAGAGCCGCTGGTCGCAGCTAATAAAGTGACTTTGTAAAAAGAGTGTTTAGTCATTCTTTTATGTTTTTGAGATTAGGAAATGCTATCAATTACCTTCCAACCCCGGCAAGTTATTAAAGTTGATTCATAAATTAATATCTCTTTCTCTCAATCAAGCAGATTTAAGGCATTTTGGTGGGGGGGGATATAAAATCACAGAGCAATATTGTCAGTAAAGTTAGCAAAGTAAATGTATAAAGGGTGTTACTGCCGCTGAAACTTGTTGTGTGCCGTGTTTGTCAGGACTCCCTGGAAGAAGAGATCTTGTATCTCAATGGGACATTCCTGGATAAATAAAGGATAAATAAAATAAATAATATCACGTCATATCTTGTGGAAATACTGGCATATGTGTGCAGTTAAAATGTGTCCCCTTTCCATTCGATTTTGTCCCCAAAGACTCCACAGTCTTTGGGGAGATCTGTGCCATACCCCCCTCTCCCACTGGGTGACTGAGCCTCAACTATATGAGCTTTGATCCGAAGTAGCATGACTCTCTAACCACCGATGGTTGATGCTACTGTAGATCACACGCTTTGGTGTTTTGTTGTGGGTCGTCACTTTTTGGCCAAGCTGCAAAGCCGCAAATCAACATAATTGTCACGGTTCCCACCTGGCTTCTCTCCCACTCTCTCTCTCTCTCTCTCTCTCTCTCTCTCTCTCTCTCTCTCTCTCTCTCTCTCTCTCTCTCTCTCTCTCTCTCTCTCTCTCTCTCTCTCTCTCTCTCTCTCTCTCTCTCTCTCTCTCTCTCTCTCTCTCTCTCTCTCTCTCTCTCTCTCTCTCTCTCTCTCTCTCTCTCTCTCTCTCTCTCTCTCTCTCTCTCTCTGTGGAGGCTGCTCACCAAATTTTTAGGTGAAGCACAAATTATTATATTATATATTAAATTATATTTTTTAAACATCCCCAACGCTGCAACACCCACATTTTCTCCCAGGTGTCAGGCTCCTCATTCGCTTCCATTCATTTTGGGGACCATGTTTAAATATAATCCTTCTGAAGTATAAACAAACTATACTGCTGTGACAATTTCAATAAAACAGACCTTTCTGAGTCAATGGTATGCAGTGGTGTTGCGCAATATGTCGGGGCCCCCCCGCAGGGCAGACCACTCCCCTAAATCAAACCAAGCAGACCATGGCTCGGCGGCCAGATCAAACCAAGCAGACCATGGCTCGGCGGCCCGATCAAACCAAGCAGACCATGGCTCGGCGGCCCGATCAAACCAAGCAGACCATGTACAGTATACAGTGGCTAATATACTATCAATACTACTATTGAATATACATACACTATTCATTTCATTTACACTATACATTTCATCAAACCAGCATGTCATGTCTCCCTTAACTGTCGGTGAAAAGAGGGAGAACTACAATGACCAGAATGCCTGGCAATGTTTACTTCCTCCTCCACAGAGGCACTAGTCACTAGATCTGATCAGTGCAACGTACGCTAGCCTAGCCACAAGCTAGCGGCAAACATTCATTCATTTAGGCAGCACCACTAACACAGTGCACATAAATATTATCTGCAGGCTGCATTAGCAGCCAGCAGCCAACGTGATACATTACATTGTGTTTATATGTGACATAGCCAAGTTAACAACGTTTCATTCCCTTATTCAAGTCTCTAAACAATTCGACTAGCTAACGTTAGCCATTAGCAAAGAACGCTAGCCTAGCCACAAGCTAGCGGCAACAATAATTAATTTACACTAACACACAGTGCACATAAATATTATCTGCAGGCTGCATTAGCAGCCAGCAGCCAACGTGATACATTACATTGTGTTTATAATGTGACATAGCCAAGTTAACAACGTTGCAATCCCTTAATTAAGTCTCTAAACAATTCGACTAGCTAACGTTAGCCATTAGCAAAGAACGCTAGCCTAGCCACAAGCTAGCGGCAACAATAATTCATTTACACTAACACACAGTGCACATAAATATTATCTGCAGGCTGCATTAGCAGCCAGCAGCCAACGTGATACATTACATTGTGTTTATAATGTGACATAGCCAAGTTAACAACGTTGCAATCCCTTAATTAAGTCTCTAAACAATTCGGCTAGCTAACGTTAGCCATTAGCAAAGAACGCTAGCCTAGCCACAAGCTAGCGGCAACATTAATTAATTTACACTAACACACAGTGCACATAAATATTATCTGCAGGCTGCATTAGCAGCCAGCAGCCAACGTGATACATTACATTGTGTTTATAATGTGACATAGCCAAGTTAACAACGTTGCAATCCCTTAATTAAGTCTCTAAACAATTCGACTAGCTAACGTTAGCCATTAGCAAAGAACGCTAGCCTAGCCACAAGCTAGCGGCAACAATAATTCATTTACACTAACACACAGTGTACATAAATATTATCTGCAGGCTGCATTAGCAGCCAGCAGCCAACGTGATACATTACATTGTGTTTATAATGTGACATAGCCAAGTTAACAACGTTGCAATCCCTTAATTAAGTCTCTAAACAATTCGGCTAGCTAACGTTAGCCATTAGCAAAGAACGCTAGCCTAGCCACAAGCTAGCGGCAACATTAATTAATTTACACTAACACACAGTGCACATAAATATTATCTGCAGGCTGCATTAGCAGCCAGCAGCCAACGTGATACATTACATTGTGTTTATAATGTGACATAGCCAAGTTAACAACGTTGCAATCCCTTAATCAAGTCTACTACAAGTATGTATTGTTACAGTTAGCTAACGTTAGCATCCAGGCTAATCAGGCTTTCGTTTTACAAACACTACAACTTACTTTTTTCTGATCCAGGTGCATAAGTCCACTTCTTCATGTTGCTCAGTTGCTGGTTTATACTTTGGTCCTAATGTTGGCGCAAAGTTTAATTTAGCCTACTGTGTGTTGTTACAGCTGTACTGTAAACTACTAGCTACAAGTTAGCTTGCCTTCACTGTCCAAGATGGCACGTTCACGTCAACTACAACTACACTAGTCTTCAACTGAGATTAAAAAAAAAAGATATATCATCCAGTGCACAACAATAAGTGAACAAGTGAATAAAGATCTAAAAATATGAATGATTATATTAGGCAAATTAATGTTCTTCTTCAGGCAAAATGCACACATGAGATGATGGAACACAACTTTGACTAGAACACTGATGCCAGCCCAGCTGCAGTTCTGCATGTATTTTACCAGGCAGACTCTGATTGGATTTGCAAGGCTGCCAATCATTCAACCTCCGTGTATTGGATGTCAAGGGCTGTCAATCATTAAATCCTCCATTCAATGGCAAGAGTAACTGCACAGTCCGTGCTTAGATGAAGTTAATAGCCTATTTTGATTGGCTGTTATTTATTATTTATTTAACAATGGGTCAACCTGTGAAGTATTCTGCACGAATAATTACTGCAGGCAATACTGCAGTGCAGGCCTGCTCAGAGCTGTCAATTTTGGCCATTTTTGAAAAAAAAAAATTCACTGGCATTTTTTTACAGAGGAAAACATTTATAATAAAAAAAATTATAATAATAATAAAAAAAAAATATATATATCGGTATATGTAAATTAATAATAATTATGAATTATGAGTGAATTTGTATTTCACGTGTTGTCATAGAGAAACCTCCACTGCTATCTCTCTCTCTCTCTCTCTCTCTCTCTCTCTCTCTCTCTCGTTAAGTCAGATGTACAGTTTTCTCGATTGCTAAAGCACAATTAAATGTGTTTAGGCAACTGGTTGGTCATTGTGCTCAGAGATCTAGAAATTGTGCTTTAGCAATCGAGAAAACTGTACTTACCCTTAGCTGCCAGAGTTGTACCTTTCCTGCCGACTTGTAAGTCATTTTATAATGTTAGTGATAGAAGGGAACTCATTTTGTGCAAAAATGGAAAGCTTGCCAATGTTCACGAGGCAGTTGGCTTAACTATAAACACATTTCACCTCAATCTCCGATTTCACAAAACTCTGAACACATTGGCATTTGCCAAAACACACGTTGCAGAACTCTAAACACATTTGCACTTAATCTAAACACATTCACACTTACTCTAAACACTTTCGCACTTGCTAAAACGTATTCTAACTTGCTAAAACACAAGTTGCACGACAATATGAACACATTCTCATTCACTGAACACATTTTGCTCACACGATGCAAAATGGTAGACTCAGTCATCAAAAGTTGAACACAATGAAAGCACAGGTGTCATTGCTTAAACACGGTGACTCAAAATTGAAGACACCTGCAAATAATGTGACACCATCCATATTGGCCAGTTTAGAATGCACAACCTCATTGCTTAAACACAATGAGTCAAACTTGAAGACACCTGCCAATGATGTGATGTGAGCACACCTATATAGGCCAGTTTAGAATGCACAGTTTGCTGAAGGTGCCAAACAGCAACACAATGGACAGAGGCAGAGTTCGTGTCAGAGGTGGAATACACAGAGGAGGAGGAGGAGGAGGAGGAGGAGGAGGAGGAGGAGGAGGAGGAGGAGGAGGAGAGAGGAGGAGGAGGAGGAGGAGGAGGAGGAGGAGGAGGCCAAGGAGGGAGAGGAAGGGGGTGAGGAGGGAGAGGAGTGCAAGGAGGAAGAGCAAGACAACCACGTACGATCATCACAGATGAAATGCGAGCTACTGTCATTGACCATGTCATTGTCCATGGAATGTCAATGACAGAAGCTGGACAAAGAGTCCAACCCAACCTCAGCAGGTTCTCAGTGTCCACCATAATTCGGGTATTCAGAGAACACAACAGGTATGTACTGTAGTTACTTTGTCTAAATGCTTGTAGCCTACAATCTAAATTGGTTTCACCACAGTATACCTTTTGCTGGGGGAGACTGGACATTTCCATTGATGTTTGTATTGTTACTGTAAGTATTTTCTTGTGAAGAGTGAAAGCATATTTGTTTCTATAGGGTTGAAAGATTGCCACATTGTGGTGGAAGGACTTCCCTATTCACAGCACATCAAGAGATCCTCCTTGTGGACATGGTCCGGGAAAACAACATCATCAGACTCAGAGAAATAAAGGAGAGAGTCATAGCTGACAACGTCAATTTTGGAGGCATTGACAGAGTCAGCGTGGCCACCGACAGAGTCCTCCGTCGCCAGAAGCTACGCATGAAGCAAGCTTATAGAGTTCCCTTTGAGCGTAACTCGGACAGAGTCAAAGAGCTACGTTTCCAGTATGTGCAAGTAAGTATACATACGGGTACACAATGTTGATTGTTCAAAATCAAATCAAATCAAATTTATTTGTAAGGCCCGACAACACACGTTAATGTCCCCATGGGCCGGACACGTCTTCTTTAAACAAGTCAAGAAGAAACATCACAATAAGTCAAGAACAAAACAAGGACACCATAACGTCCAATTTTTTTTTAATAAATGCAAAATAAATGCAAGCACAGTACAGTGGGTGTACAAGCCCACTGTACTGCACAGTAGCACACAGCGTAGTACTCCTTCTGTGACACTACCTGTAGGGCTGGGCAATTAATCAGAAAAAAAATCGCGATCTCGATTCATAGACCTATGCAATCTCATTTCTAAGTTATGATGATTTTTTTTATTTAAAAAAAATATATATTGTTAAATTCTTTTTATTTTCTTTTTTACTTTTTACTTTACTTTTTAAATGATTTTATTGAAAAAAATAAGAATCGTGAGAGAATCGTGATCTCAATTCTTAGAGAGAAAAATCGTGATTCACATTTTAGCAAGAATCGCCCAGAGCTAACTACCTGTACTCTATTCATTTCCACAGAGATTATTCCGGTTGGACGCCATGATGAGACCCCATGAATACATCTTCCTGGATGAGGCTGGCTTCAACCTCAACAAGAGAAGGAGGAGAGGCCGTAACATAATGGCCAAAGAGCAATCGTGGACGTTCCTGGCCAACGTGGGGGGAATATCTCCCTATGTGCAGCCATGACCTCGGAAGGGCTTCTCCACAGGCATGCTCTCCTTGGGTCCTTCAACACCCAACGTCTCCTCACATTCCTGGGAGAGCTACGAGACATCCTGAATGACCGTGAGCAGCAGAATCCGGTTCCAGCACAGCCTCCTCCCATCTATGTCATCATCTGGGACAACGTCAGTTATATATCATACTGGCCATCGCGTCTCGCTCTTCGCCATTATGAGATATCGCTTATCTCGTAGCACCTACTGTGCTCACGAACAAACAATTGCACTCACATGCACGTGACCAGGCCACGCCCCTGCGTCCTGCTACAGCCCAGTTTCCTGAAATGTGTTCTGACATTCGAGAAAAACTAAGATTGTTACAGTGTCTACTGTAACTTGAGTACTACTGTCTTGAGTACATACTATAGTAGTATAATCATATTAGCATAGTAGGTAGTAGTATACTGCCCTGCAGAAGCTAGCCGCAGTAACAATAATTTATTTTGAAAGTTGAAAGTGAAATTTAACATCTCAATATTTATCTGTTTTATCATGTGACAAATTCAGTTCAATCGTGCTCTGCTTTAGAGAAAAGGGGTATAAAGAATTTCTGTAACTACAAAATCACTGGATAGTCAAAGAACTTTAAAGCCATTTTTCTCAGTGTCACTGTTTTCATTATATAGTTACTGTGGTTAGCTTCTGCAGGGCAGTATAGGCATGGTACATAGTAGATACTACACATAGTAGCAAAGTACATACTAGTAAAAGACAGTTAAATTAGTTTTTAATTAATTAATTTTTATTTCAGATTTGGATTGATTGGGTCTCATTCCCCAATATTTTCCAAAGAGTTCTCTTGGAAGACTTATCTTGGAACCGACTGAGACAGAATCAATGACAAGTTCCCTCTGAGTCCTCAACGCGCTGGGAACATGTCTTAATGACTCAAACTTGTCTCAGCTGAGATGCCGCAATGAGGAATTGCACCGCTCTGAAACATGAATGCGCGTTCCCGTCCGAAGCTCCTTATAAGGCAGCCAATACGGAAGTGCGCAGATGAAATAGCAAAAAGTCAATAGTTAGACACACCTGTCCAGCTCATTAGAATGCAACTGACGATGCAGCCGTGTGAAAATGGTTGCCGATAGGAAGCGGTTTGCAACCGATCAAAATGAGATTAGATTAATTGTATTGTCATCATATAGTAGAGCTTGTGGTGCGCACACGTGCACACACACACACACACACACACACACACACACACACACACACACACACACACACACACACACACACACACTGTATAGCCTACGCACGTAATGAATGAACGCAGTATAGGCTTATATTATTCTAATCATGACTTGTTTTATTAGGAGAGCAGCAAATATACTGCACTGCCCGCCCCGTAGACGTAGTACAGTCCACCATGCAGTCCGCTGGTACGCCCGACTCTGGCGGCCTTATGTGTACACTGTACTTACTGTACGGGCAGAGCATATAGTATCTACTAAATCCTAATGAAACAAGTAATTAGAATAATATAAGCCTATATATTGTTCATTCATTAGACACATAGGCTATACTGGCGCACACAAGACTTATGGAATATTAATGCAGTCTATTTCCACGCGATTAGCTTTAGTTCTTTATTTATTTATTTATTTATCCACTGTCATTTCAGTGTTGGTGTATAGGCTATAGTGTATTTCAATATAAGTTTAATTGATTAATGATATATTCAAAGAAATGCAGGTTTATAGCTATATCAAACAAAGGTCTGTCCCATTGTATACCAATCAATGGGATATATTGCATGTTGACCTGCATTCTTTCAAATGTATAATTAATCATTAAAAAGCTCACCATCTATCACCAGAACAGTTCCATTCCTCACAAAACCGCTCAGACATGGTTCACCGCTTCCTAAGGCACAGTCGCAAAAACACCTTTTATTTAACCAATCGGATCGCTCGGCCGTAATTATTATTTCGTATCATGACTCAGCGGGAATGTGTGGACTGGGAGGAGAGGATTCTGCCGGGATTTGATCCATCAGCAGTTTCACAGTAGAAATGAGGTCCTCCGCGTCTGATGAAAACCTGACAAATGGAGGTGTGACAAAATAGAAGATAAATGAAAGTCCTTCGTGTGCCTGGTTGAAAATGAGTTTTTATTAAATCGAAAGATTACATGGAAATGTATCCAGAAGGTTTTGCTTGTGATGTACTTGTTTAAACATACATATACAGTATGGTTGAAAAGTAGGCTGTTTACTATTTATATGCAATATATATTATGCATCCCAATACATTCTAACATAAAATAAGCTTTAATTAATGATGATTAAAGTGAACACAACACCATCTCTGGGCAACAAACATATCTCTCTGGCTGTAAGACAATGACCCAAGACAAGGTGTGTGTGTGTGCGTGCGCGTGTGTGTGTGCGCGTGTGTGTGAGATGTTTGTTTGGAGATGCAGGGATTATATCTCGCTTGAACTGCTATACTCAGAATCCATAACATTCCTTAGACTCTATCAGATAACATAGAGAGGGGAGAAGAAAGACGGACAGAGAGGAGAGCTGGATAAAGAGATACATACTGAGAAATGGAGATGGAGAGGAGGAAAGAGAGACGTGAGAGGGAAAGAGATGCACAGAGAGAGAAAGCGAGACGGACAGAGAGAGAGGAACGAGGAAAGGGCAATCTATTCTTGGGGAAGGAGAGATTGATAGCAGATACAATGAGACTAACTCCCAAGAAGAGAAGGAGAGAGAGAGAGACAGACAGACAGACAGACAGACAGACAGACAGACAGACAGACAGACAGACAGACAGACAGACAGACAGAGAGAGAGAGAGAGAGAGAGAGAGAGAGAGAGAGAGAGAGAGAGAGAGAGAGAGAGAGAGAGAGATGATCATCAGCACATGCGGTGGACTCTCGCCCTGCTGTGTGTGTCAGGTCTCTCAGTGCTGAATCACGTGCGTCGTGCAGCCGAGGACACGTGCAGCGCTCACCGCTCGCCGCCGCGCACGGCTGCTGCATGTACACTGAGCGGGCGGGGGCCACGGAGCCAAGGCTCTATGCATCAGGGCAGGGGTGGGCAATTATATTTCCCGGGGGGCCGAATGAGCAACTGAAAATATGTTGGGGGGCCGGGCCAAAATTCCAAACTCAATTATGCATAATATACATTTTATTTCTATATAAAAAGCAGTAAATGGCATTGTTTTGACCCCTGGTAAGAGTGTATGTTATTATTTGGCAATTAAAAGGTGAGGTTAGCTTTCAAAAATATCATTTATTCAAATAGAATTTATTTCCAAAATGATAAACAAAATGTGAAACATTAATAACAAAGGGCATTTTGAGTTTCATATACTATTGAAACAAGGATTTTCTTAGCTTTCTAAAGACATCACATCATCTTATAGCAAAAATAACCAAGACATGTCACTGAACTGTGTAAAGAAAAGTGTCCCAGTTTTGTAGCCTTTTTTACTTTACATGCCTATATTAAACATTTAAGAAAAAAAAATATCAAGTGTCCCATTTCACTTGTTATATTTCCACATTTTAGTGTTCTTCAGTTCTTTTTTGTTTCATTCAGTGTGAGAAATCCAGTCTCTGTTGAGCTTTAACAAGTCCATCAAAGTCAGGTTGCATGTCTGAGGTGGAGATGCGAAGCACAGCTGCCAGATGTTCATCAGTGAGAGAGGATCTGTACCTGGACTTGGTAAACGTCATGACTGAGAATGTCTGTTCACATATGTAGGTGGATCCAAAGAGAACCAACATCTTCTGAGCATGTCTCCTAAGTGTATATTGTGCGTGTGAACGTTGACATGAAAAGAAAAAAGTAAAAAAAAAAAAAAAAAAAAAAAAAATTGTATTATCATGCCGTACAATGCCCAGGTCTGCATCAGGGTCTCCATGCCGACCCGGATGCGTCTTTATTAAAGGCAGCCCAAGATTGCTTCCGCGTTTCTCTGATTGGCCACGACGCCCATGTGACCGCGGCTTATCGCGGCGCGCGGCAGAGCGGAAATAGGCTGCTGCTCCGGCGAAAGAAAGACAGGCATTCTATTGCCATGCTCTGCGACAAACTCTAACTTTAACAAACTCCGAAAGAATGCCTAAACTTAACCCTAACCTTAACCAACTCCGAAAGAATGCCTAAACTTAACCCTAACCTTAACCAACTCCGAAAGAATGCCTAAACTTAAAGGCCAACCTCCAGGTTAAACCCTACTGATCAATTATGGGTAGTTTACATCATTGGTATATAATTTCATTATTAATTTTTTTCCATTTGACACCGGAAATGCCACTCTGAAAGAGTTAAAAAGGTCCACGCACGAATAACATGCACGCGCGAATCAAAAAAGCTTATCAAACGCCGACGTCACAACAGGACACAGGTGCATATTAATGAGCCGAATCTAATGTTGCTTTTCCACTCAAATAAAGTACTCAGTTTGTCTCCGTGTGGGGAGGCGGGGCTGCTGGTGATCAGCATGAGAGCTCCAGAAATGTCACGTGAAAAACTGCAGACCACTGATTGGTCAGAAGAGAGACGCGTCACTGTTTGGGGAGTCTGAACGAAAACAGAACGCCGCCATCTTTAATGTCTCGCGTAGGATGTCTTATGTATGTTTGCAGCAAGAAACAAGTGCAATAAAAAAGGATACAGTCACTGTGTATTCTGCCTCATTTATTGATGAAACAAAACCGACATCAACACAATTTGCCACCGAGCGGAGAGTTTAGTCTGACAAAAAGATCGCTGATTAGTTACGCTTGTTGTTGGGGTTAGGGACGTAACGTTAGTTAGCCTAATGCTAACGTTAGCAGATAGACACGAGAGGCTAGGTAACGTTAAAGCTTGTAGAATAGACACAATGAGGTAACGTTAGCGTTAGCATAATAGACACAACGAGAGTCTGGTTAATGTTGTTATTGATTGATTGAATGAAAACTGTGTTTTACTCTGGCTTGCCAAGCTCATCATAGCCCCTTTCGTGACTGATGCACCGAGTGAATCCACAGGCACTTGCTCCTTAATAGGAAACCAACCTAGATTTACCATGAAGGACTGGTTCTGGCCGAACCGTTCGTTATACAAGTATCACAGAGACATTTCAAATGTACTCACAGTTGCACGAGGGTTTCGGACAGAGATACGGGATGGTTTGAAAGCTCTGCGTTGCTAATAAACATTTTAAATATCTTTTATAAACTGCTCAAAACGGCATTATTTCCGGCGTTGGCTGCCTGGTGTGATCACAGCGCATGCGCATCATGCACCCAACGCCGAAAATAATGCTCTGCCTCCTTGCTACTGCCTGTGACTCCCAGAGCACAGGAGTAGGGTCACAGAGCCCCCTGGTGACCAATACCTGTTGTGACGACATTACACGCGCACGTTATGAACCATTGATTAAAATATGCACGTGCGTGGTGATTGTGTTGGGCAGACAAAATGTTTTGATAAAAACGCTAAAACTGGGTCAATTTCAATACCTTTTTTTCCAATTCTTCATGAAAGTCACTGTTGGCCTAGTCCACATTGTTTATTGAACAAAAATACAACGTGGAGGTTGACCTTTAACCAGCGAAAGAAAGACAGGCATTCTATTGCCATGCTCTAAGACAAACTCTAACCTTAACCAACTCCGAAAGAATGCCTAAACTTAACCGGCGAAAGAACGTTTATATAGAGAGATGATAAATTAATTAAACGTAAAAAAAAATAATAATAATAATTGAAGTGATTCAAACTTGTCACCAACTGACCGCAGGCTCCACAGCAAGCTGAGGAACGAGTTGAGCTAACCGTCGATGGCAAAACAGGGGGGATTACGAATGCATAATTCCGCGGCAACCTATGCGCCGCTGCCGCTCTGCCGCTGCCGCTCTGCCGCAGGGCGTGTCACGTGGGCGTCATGGCCAATCAGAGAAATGCGGAAGCACTCTTGAGAGCTAGCGATCCGCGTGCACACACATACCGCTCACTCCAGAGGCTTCGCGTCGATCGTCCGTCTTCCGAGTTGATGATAATAATAATAATAATAATAATAATAATAATAATAATAATAATAATAATAATAATAATAATAATAATAATAATAATAATAATAATAATAATAATAATAATAATAATAATAATAATAATAATAATAATAATAATAAACTTAATTTGTATAGTGTGGCGATAAGAAAGTAGCGAGCCAGAGACGTAGTTCGAGTTGAGGTACTATACTTATCACTGCACATAGCATTTACAATAACAACAAACTTAACCCGGAACCGGAAGTGGTATTTACCCTTTCCCCTAAACAGTAAAACCCCCACTCTTAAAGGCACAAGCCCACCTTGGTGAATGTCTCTTAAAGGAAAACGCCAACATTTTGGGAAATTAGCTTATTTGCCATCTTCCCTGGAGTTAGACAAGAAGATACATACCTTTTTCATCTCTGTGCATGCATTAGGCTTAGGGAACACCCGCACCGTTAGCTTAGCTTAGCGTCAGTCACTGGAAGTAGGTTCCTCCAGCAGCCTAGTTCCCAGCCTACTTCCCAACAGTCACGAAATACACCCCAAATACAACTCCAAAACGTTCCTGTAAACATGTTGTGACCTGTGTATTTCCCACGTGGAGAAATAAAAAATAATTGAATTAGACATTTACGTTTTCTAAGCAGATATACTCGGAACTATTTCTTGCCTAACCACTCCTCTCTGGGCTCAGTGATTTCACGGGATGCAGTGCTACTTTCTAACGTCGAGGCCAGTGTTTACATGTTCATTTCATTCAAAGGATCCGAACCGATTGAAGTTATTATGGATACCATGACTGTGGTAAGTTTTCATTTATGTTTTTAGATGGAAGGCTGTATTCCATCTGTCTAACGTTAGCGAATATTGTGCGATTGATGAATAGGACGTGACTTTGCTGGACTATCCGACCTAGTATAATATTCCTCAGCGGTCCCTGCATCCCTAGGCTTTTGATTCAATGCTAATTTCGCTTGCTGACTGGCGTTACATTAGCCCATATCGTGACTGTGCTGCATGCCAACAGGCAGGGTGCGATCCATGGGGGGAGCTGTGAGAGCCATGGCTCCCTTAGATCAGACATCAGCTCACCTGAATACATGATTTGTGAATCTTTGGGGGGTCTCTAAATTACTGAAAATAAATGCTACTTTTGCCATGCATTTCTAATTTTTCTGTAATTTTCTGTATCATCGTGTATAATAATAAACTTATGCTATTTTGGATGTATGATTAATGATTTGCGTGTAGTGGCTACTTACTGGGACATAATTCACGGCATTCTAGCCTTTTGTGGTGTTTACTACATCTCCCATGACCCTTAGCGGGGGATGACGTAGTTAAAGAGAGACAGACGAGTGAAAGTTGAATGGAAGTGTTTGTGCGACAGTAGCATGTGTAATAAACTAATGTTTTTGCATCGGAACACGACTCCGTCTACGCTATCATTACTGCATTCCTACATTTGTGACCCTTGGACGTATTTCGGAGATTATATCGAACATGTCAACTGAACAACAGAACGCAGATCGCAGAACTTTGAACACAGTTTCACTCAAGCTGCGCAGAGTGCCAACGCTTGATTCGCGCAAGCCGAAGCCCAATTCGCTCTCAGGGATATTACCGCGGATGCCACCAAGTACTACTACGTGGTAGCAGCCCTTACGAATTCAACGGCAGCGAGAGTGGTGAGTTTGCTGGAAAACCCACCTACACATGACAAATATGTGACTATAAAAACACGCTCTGATTTTTTTTTATTTTTATACAAAAACAAATAATAATCTCATAAAGAGAGCAAGTCCAAAAAATACAAAACAAAGTACTGCAGGGAACTTACTATGAAACAGGAGAACAAGGACGTGGATAACAAACAGTGAACTCCAATAATGAACCGACACTGAAGGGTAGGGAACACACACCAGATATAGGGAGACTAATTAAGACATGGGACGCTAATTACCAACGAGGCACACATGGGGAGAACACAAGACCAAACACTCTGGGGAAATAACAGGGAAACAAATAAACTAACCACACAAGAAAAGACTGAACACTAGACAGAGTAAACACCATACAAGGGACAAATACAACAATTACAAAGGGAACAAGACTAGAGATAACACAAGGTTAAAACACATGGGAGACAATACAAAAGCCAAAAGTAAAAGCTTGTCCAAAAATGGGGGCTGGTGAGGAGGAGAGGAAAGTTTATGCAAGGGTGGGGGCTGTTGAGGAGAGGAGAAGGTCCCAGGGACAGACGAACCCTCACAAGTTACATCTTGTATTATGTAACGCTAGCCCGCTTCGTGACTGTGATGCACGCCAACAGGGTTTGGACGAATCAGCGTTACATAATAAACAAGACTACATTAGGCTACTCGTAAATTGGCTAACCTATTTTGTTTATTCAGGAGTTCAGGTCGTCTATGACCAAAAGAGCATAAAAGTGTCTTTTGTTTAGTCAGTTTATATAGGCTACTATCACCAAGCCTTTCACCCCAGGCATTACAGAGCACTGCTCGATCTAGCTAGCTAACGTTATACCAAGATGCAAATCGAATTTGCCTGGTGCAAAAAGGACATTACCTTTCCTTTATTCTACTGTATTTCAATAATATGATCTAATATGGTATTGTTTTCATATGCCGTTGAATATGTTGGATCAGATGTAATGCATTGCATTACAAATATATTGCCTTCATGTATGTATTATGAATAATAGTTTTCTTTATTCATGCTCTGTCATTGATCAATTATGGTGAAGTGAGTGACGTCCAGCAGGATCTACCAGAAGTCTACCACAGTCAACACCTCAGAAGAGCCTACTGCAGAGTGTGAGAAGTGGGTCTTAAGCACAGCCCAATCGCTGAACACAGAAGAGGTGAATGGAGCGTTTCAAGGGGTTTTAATGGTATTTCCCAAGCAGACAAGTATTACATCAGGAATGTGCAACAGACAGGGATTAGAATGTTCTTGGGTGGTGAGGACAGGTGCACTCCTAGTGCAGCTGTGGGCAGAAGACACCGGTCTGTGTCGGGAGAGAGAGCAGGAGAACTCCTTGTGCAGCACGAGATGTCCAGGCAGGAAGGTGCACTGGAACGGGGGTCCTGGGCACAAGAGAAACAGATTAAAGCAAGGAATAATCACAAGAGCAGGTTAGCAGGGCTTCAGGCCGAGACGTCTAGGTAGTGATACTAACACCACCACGACTTCTGGTCAGCGTCGTCCGGTAGAAGTAGGGTTTCATCAACGGGGGATGGGATACAGCTGTGAGGAGTGAGGTGCCTGACAGCGTGTGAATCAGGGGGATGAAGTGCAGCTGGGCTGAGTGACGGGAAGTGAAGGGATGCTGGCCATATAAGGGCGTGAGGCTTCCGTGGTGGAAGAGAGGATGAAGAGGAGTGCGTGGTGGATGGAAAGGAGGATGAAGAGGAGTGCATGGTGGATGGAAGGGAGGATGGAGAGGAGTGTGTGGTGAATGTGAGGGGAAAATGAGGGGGAGTGAAGTACGCTCGTGCTGTGACTATGACACAGAGTTCAGACTCCCACTACTACAGACCCCCATCTGCACCTTGACTTATTTACACTGCCTACTTGCTCATATGCACACATACTCAAGAGTTTGTTATATTATTTACACTTCCTATTTTCTTTTTTATTTCCCCACTGCACTATAATTTAATGACCCGTATATCATGTCTTCTACTTTCACCATGTACCTGTACCTCCCCTCCCCCCATGCTTCTATGATGCCTGCATTTCCCCAAGGGGATCAATAAAGGAATATCTTATCTTATTTGTTGATACTTACCATTAGTCTTGGTCACACACTTTGTCGATACACTAAGCTTGTCTAACACATCCTGGCCTATAGAGACCTAATCACACAAATACATGTTTTGTTGTGTTCTTACCTCTTTGTACTTCACAGAACGTTACATGTGACCACAGAACTTGTAATACACATGGCAGTTTAGTACAATACCTTCTAGATTATTTATATAAATGTTCAATTTGTTTTATGACTATACGCTGTGATTAGACATTTCACTGTACAACTCAAATGATTAGGCCTACACATGGCAATATAAATAGAATAAATAGATCAAATATGGTGTAATGTAGGTCCACTATCTTATAAATGGCATTTTCCAGTGGTTTGTATTGTTATGTGGGGTTGTACCAACACTGACTATGTGAAATCTCTAGCCAGTCCCGTTTCTTCAGTTCAGCTCAGACAAGAACCTCCCCCACTGAACCAAGCCATTCAGAATTGACTCGCTCAGTGACATAGGAAGGCACTGATCTGCCACCGCCCGCCCACAATCAACTGTGATACGTTGAAATTATGATCAAAACGGAGCGAGTGGAAATAATGGGAAGCCGTTTCCCTGTCAGTCAGCACTTCCTCAAAAGAGAGAGAGAGGGAGAGGGAGAGACAGATAGAGAGAGGGAGAGAGAGGCTCATATGGTGCGAATCTCAGAGCGCACTGCATTGAGAGAGAGAGGGCTTATGTCTCTCTCTCTCTCTGTATCACTGTCAACCTGTTGCAAAATATCATAGTGCAGTAAAGCGCACGCTCCCACACGCGGGCCCGTATTCCGATCCATGCAATAATATTCACAGGGGTAAATCTTGTCATTTGAAACAAGTGACCAATGTATTGTCCCGTGGCCGTGGGATTATGCCCCCCTCCCCCTTCTGCGGCGAAATTAATTAGTCCCACAGAACCATGCGTCGGCACAGACACACATGAAAACACACAGAGACACGCACACACTTGGCCAGGCTGCTGACGCCTCACGTGTGATGAGAGCCTCTTCTCTCTCCCTCTCTCTATCTGTCTCTCTGTCTCTCTGTCTCTCTGTCTCTCTCTCTCTCTCTCTCTCTCTCTCTCTCTCTCTCTCTCTCTCTCTCTCTCTCTCTCTCTCTCTCTCTCTCTCTCTCTCTCCACCAAAGGTGCAGGTGGGGGTGACTGTCACTCAAAGCACATTGCGAGTATGGGCGGAGCCCAGCCAAAAACAGCTTGGACTTTGTAAGGACAGAAAGTGATGCACCAAAGTACTTGGTTAAAAATACATAACAATGAATTTTATTGAAAAAAACCTTACAAATGTGTTCCATAGACTCACAGGAATTGTGTAAAATTGGCAAAAGAGTGAAAAATAAAGCAAAATATGACCCCTTTAAAAACTGTGTGCATGTGGATGTCGTGTGCAGTGAATGTAGAATGGATGAGTTAGTGTTGTATAGAGTGGATGAGTTAGTGTTGTATAGAGTGGATGAGTTAGTGTTGTATATCTACATTTAGGCCCTTCACACCGGCCATGCCGGAGCCGGAGCCGGTTCCCGACCTAAGCACGTTCACACCGGGATTAATTGGTTCGGAACGTGAAAAATTGGTGCTCAGCTGGAACCGAAAAATTGTTGGCTTATCCTTGCGAACCGTGACATCATCAGTGGGCGTGTCATATTCTAGGCTGTGAAGACAAGCGTAAACGGGGGAAAGTAGAGGTTCGGCATCCCCCCCCTCCCACCCCACCTACCCAACCTCCTCCAATGTACAATTTCTACGTCAATGTATATACTCTCTTTTTTAGACTTGTTTTGTATCACAAACAGCTGTATTTGTAAATCTGGTATGTCATAAATGTACAGATGTAGCAGTAATGTCTATCTGTATGTCGTGTATGGTATTATATGTTATGATGAATTGAAAATGGGGGACCCTGATGTAAACAAGACGAAAGTCTTTCTCTGGTCTGCATCCCCTTAACACTATCAGTGCCACTTGTTAACATGGTAAAGCATGGTTGAATGCCACCACCCACTTCAATGATAGCGTTGTGAACGCATAATCTCTGTCTTAAATTATGGCTATGTGTCTAATCTGCCCGTCGTTTATCAATGACTTGTTTGCAGTCAACATTGTCGAGACGGATTGTTTTTTAATCGGTTCATTTCCCTTTTATAGCATTTTGAAATGCCCTCGTTTTTCAGGAAAATATATAGATTCCGTTATAAACGCCCTTTACTGGAATATTCTGGCATACACAAAAAACGTTGTCATTTTTCGGCCTATTTATGAATAGTTTTCAAATAAACGCTAGATTATCGAGAGTATATGTGTACTTATGCACGCTACAGCGGGTTTGGCTTTCCACCCATGATCTCCCTCTCCGGGTGGAGTCCAGGGCCCTCATTCATCAACGTGTTCTACGCACAGATTTGTGCTTACCCTGTGCGTACGATCATTTCTAAGCAAAGAGTGGGATTCATCAATTTCAACTTGAACTTGACTCCGTGCTTACGTCTACGCACAGGTCAGACCATGCGTACCTGGCGCCCAGTGGTAGAATATATTATTACAACAAGGAAATGAGCTTCTGTGCATAATAACACTGGCATGTTCTGTACGAACCGTAGTTCATTATAGTTCATTGTAAAATAGCAACAGTAGTGTAATTATGGTCAAAACCCTATAAATAGCATTTGGAATAATAGATCTTTCTCTCAGAATGAATGCAGCATGGTTTATATAGCGTTATCGGAATATACGGGGTGTAGGCTACTGACTGACTGCGCTCCGCGTAGCTTGATTGATTGATTGATTGATTGAAAAGTTTATTAACAGATTGCAGAATGGGTACAGTACAGTACAGCTCAGTACATACAATTGTTAATTGGGGATGCAGACCAGAGAAAGACTTTCGTCTTGTTTACATCAGGGTCCCCCATTTTCAATTCATCATAAATCATAAAGCTCAACTCGTTATTATTTTGCGCAGACCGCAGAAACACGGGAACGTTTTGATTATATTTAAAAGGCTTTACGTTAAACGAAACAAGTGGAATTTCGAAGCTGTAAGCAGAATACAAGTCATATGAATATAGTGTTCTTCCCCCTTTTTACTGTATAAGAAAGAATAGAAAACGCATTGCAATGACACCAGATAGTGGACAGACTATGTATATGATGGGATTCAAGTTCATGTATTGAAAGGCAGGCTACATCATACATGCAGTGAGATTCATTGTTCTTGTATATGCTCTCGTATTATTGTTTATATAGGCTACCCAATACTGACATCAAAATAGATTGTAGTATGCCTCTAGAAATCATATGCAGCAGGTAGAAAATTGACGGGAGATCCATCGCGATTTGGAATAAAATTGAGGAGAACTTTAATCCCTGGGTATTAATCAAACAACACGGGAAAAGGCAGTCATATTCCAGCACGGTATTTATTAGTGTTTGCGCTGCCCAGGCAGCAATGGTTAATAGATATCATATCCGACATCACCGTAAGTGTACACGTCTGTCAGCCTGTCTCATGACACGCTTCCCTCGGCTTAGTCCATTTTTCCACATTTCATGGGTGTATTCCATTACCGTATATGGTTAATCGGGGCGTTTCTGGTATGCAAATACGTGAAAGTGTGCACGAGCCTCGGCGCAGAGCCAAGGTGGGATTCATGATGACAGGTGTGCGTAGAGCCTGCGTACGCACGTGTGATGAATCCCGACTTCCCTGTGCGTACACTGGTTCTACATTCCGTGCTTACGTGTGGAAATAGAACATGTTCTACGCACACATTGATGAATGAGGGCCCAGGAAGCTGGCTCCTCGCTTTATAGGCCCCTTTAAAGTGGTTCATCGGGTGGATCCTATGGCTTACAGGTCACGCCTTCCGGCCTCTATGAGGGTTCATCCGACGTTTCATGTGTCCCTGTTGAAGCCATTCCTCTCATCACCCTTGTCCCCGCCACTTCCGGCGGTCCCTCCGCCCCGCATTATTGATGGTCAGCCTGTCTATACGGTGCAGAGGATCCTGAATTGTAGGCGGAGGGGTAGGGGGTTTCAGTTCTTGGTGGATTGGGAGGGGTACGGGGTAGAAGAGCGTTCTTGGGTGCCTCAACGGGATATTTGAGATCCCAGCCTGATCGATGATTTCCGGCGGCTGCATCCCGAGGCCCCTAGGTGAACGTCAGGTGCCGTTCGTCGGGGGGAGATACTGTAACGTTCGGGGTCCTGTCCTACCTTAGGATGGTACCCTACTGTCTGTCTGGATTACTTCACCTTGTTGTTTGGGTTGCACTAATTGTATGTCACTTCTGATTTGCTGTCTCGCACTGATTGTCTGTCACATCTGGAAGCTGTCACTGGCTGTCATTCTTGTTGTCACTAATTGACACGTTGGAATGTTGGTATGTGGCTTTATAATGAATGCTCTGTTCTCTTGTTCTTTGCTAGAGCTTCACTATATCCTACGCGCAGGACCGCCTGAACGAGTGCTGACCCAACTCTCTGTTCTGTTCTCTGTTGACGCTTGGCGTCTATATATTCCGTTACTACTTGTTCTCTTAATAAAGAGAATACCTTGTTTTGAAGAGCAAACACTTCTCCGTCTCTTTCCTCGACCATTGGAACTCCCACTTACCTGCTATCGTAACAGCGATTGGCCGTTGTGGACAGCGACTCCTACAGGTCAGTTGGGTGACGCCTGCACAGCAGAGACAGAAAGTATCGGGGCAGCGTGAGCCTCCCACGCATTACTCCTCGCCACTGAGAGTTCGAGCTGTCTGGTGAAAAGATGCGACAGGCTGCCTCCTCGTGTACCGGAGGGGACACGTGATGCAAGGCTTCTATCCTCACTACAGCCGACGAGTGGGAGGCATAGTCTAGCAACGTTCAAGACAGGGGACGGGAGAATTGGCTATACGAAATTGAAGAAGATTAATTAAGCAATAATACACTAGAACCTGTGGGATGTCATGAATATTGCCACTCTGTGATGCCTAACGCCACTCGAGCTTCACTCTCATGCGGTCGCATCACAGCTGTGGCAATATTCATGACATCCCACGGGTTCTCGTGTATTATTGCTTAATTCATCTTCTATCTGCAGTGAGGGAGTGTATATTAATCTGCTATCTTCTATCTGCAGTGAGTGAGTCTACTGTATATGAATCTGCTATCTTCTATCTGCAGTGAGTGAGTCTACTGTATATGGATCTGATTTGATTTGAAATCTTTATTTCGAACATGTAAATAAATACAAACAATATAAAAATCAAAACAAATCATTGATTTCAAGAAATGTAATGAAAAAAAAATATATATATATAAACAAAAGCAAAACATAACTAAATGTACATGTTCGAAAAGGAGTAGGAAGAAGATCTTCTATCTGCATTGAGTGAGTCTACTGTATATGGATCTGCTATCTTCTATCTGTAGTGTGTGACTGAGTCAGTGGAGGCTGCTGACCAAATTTTTAGGTGAAGCACAAATTATTATATTATATATTAAATTATATTTTTTAAACATCCCCAACGCTGCAACACCCCCATTTCTCCCAGGTGTCAGGCTCCTCATTCGCTTCCATTCATTTTGGGGACCATGTTTAAATATCATCCTTCTGAAGTATAAACAAACTATACTGCTGTGACGATTTCAATAAAACAGACCTTTCTGAGTCAATGGTATGCAGTGGTGTTGCGCAATATGTCGGGGCCCCCCCGCAGGGCAGACCACTCCCCTAAATCAAACCAAGCAGACCATGGCTCGGCGGCCCGATCAAACCAAGCAGACCATGGCTCGGCGGCCCGATCAAACCAAGCAGACCATGGCTCGGCGGCCCGATCAAACCAAGCAGACCATGTACAGTATACAGTGGCTAATATACTATCAATACTACTATTGAATATACATACACTATTCATTTAATTTACACTATACATTTCATCAAACCAGCATGTCATGTCTCCCTTAACTGTCGGTGAAAAGAGGGAGAACTACAATGACCAGAATGCCTGGCAATGTTTACTTCCTCCTCCACAGAGGCACTATCACTAGATCTGATCAGTGCAACGTACGCTAGCCTAGCCACAAGCTAGCGGCAAACATTCATTCATTTAGGCAGCACCACTAACACAGTGCACATAAATATTATCTGCAGGCTGCATTAGCAGCCAGCAGCCAACGTGATACATTACATTGTGTTTATATGTGACATAGCCAAGTTAACAACGTTTCATTCCCTTATTCAAGTCTCTAAACAATTCGACTAGCTAACGTTAGCGATTAGCAAAGAACGCTAGCCTAGCCACAAGCTAGCGGCAACATTAATTCATTTACACTAACACACAGTGCACATAAATATTATCTGCAGGCTGCATTAGCAGCCAGCAGCCAACGTGATACATTACATTGTGTTTATAATGTGACATAGCCAAGTTAACAACGTTGCAATCCCTTAATTAAGTCTCTAAACAATTCGGCTAGCTAACGTTTGCCATTAGCAAAGAACGCTAGCCTAGCCACAAGCTAGCGGCAACATTAATTAATTTACACTAACACACAGTGCACATAAATATTATCTGCAGGCTGCATTAGCAGCCAGCAGCCAACGTGATACATTACATTGTGTTTATAATGTGACATAGCCAAGTTAACAACGTTGCAATCCCTTAATCAAGTCTACTACAAGTATGTATTGTTCTCTAAACAGTTAGCTAATGTTAGCATCCAGGATAATCAGGCTTTCGTTTTACAAACACTACAACTTACTTTTTTCTGATCCAGGTGCATAAGTCCACTTCTTCATGTTGCTCAGTTGCTGGTTTATACTTTGGTCCTAATGTTGGCGCAAAGTTTAATTTAGCCTACTGTGTGTTGTTACAGCTGTACTGTAAACTACTAGCTACAAGTTAGCTTGCCTTCACTGTCCAAGATGGCACGTTCACGTCAACTACAACTACACTAGTCTTCAACTGAGATAAAAAAAAAAAGATATATCATCCAGTGCACAACAATAAGTGAACAAGTGAATAAAGATCTTAAAATATGAATGATTATATTAGGCAAATTAATGTTCTTCTTCAGGCAAAATGCACACACGAGATGATGGAACACAACTTTGACTAGAACACTGACGCCAGCCCAGGCAGACTCTGATTGGATTTGCAAGGCTGCCAATCATTCAACCTCCGTGTATTGGATGTCAAGGGCTGTCAATCATTAAATCCTCCATTCAATGGCAAGAGTTTAACTGCACAGTCCGTGCTTAGATGAAGTTAATAGCCTATTTTGATTGGCTGTTATTTATTATTTATTTAACAATGGGTCAACCTGTGAAGTATTCTGCACGAATAATTACTGCAGGCAATACTGCAGTGCAGGCCTGCTCAGAGCTGTCAATTTTGGCCATTTTTGAAGAAAAAAAAATTCACTGGCATTTTTTTACAGAGGAAAACATTTATAATAAAAAAAAAAATAATAATAAAAAAAAATATATATATATATATAGGTATATGTAAATTAATAATAATTATGAATTATGAGTGAATTTGTATTTCACGTGTTGTCATAGAGAAACCTCCACTGGACTGAGTGTATATGGATCTGCTATCTTCTATCTGCAGTGTGTGACTGAGTGTATATGGATCTGCTATCTTCTATCTGCAGTGAGTGAGTCTACTGTATATGGATCTGCTAACTTCTATCTGCAGCGAGTGAGTGAATGTATACAAACCTATTTCCTATCTGCAGTGCAACTGCAGTGAGTTCAGATATGAATGGGGTCAGTACAGCCGTGTGGTCGGTGTCGTGTCAATTCCTCTTGTGTTATGAAGCATAAACATCTTAGCTCTCTATTAACTTTATGGATTTTTCCAAAACAGTCCTGAGGGCATAGAGAGTGCCTTACATTCTGTCCCCTCCATTCCGTTAACCATGTCTGGAGTTAATGGTCTCCTCGAAGGACAAAACCATTCAAAAGACACACTTCCAAGAGAAAATCTACCCCAGGAAAATATCTTTGTCCTTTGATCTCGGACAGTACAATCAAACCTGAGTAACTCTTTTCCAAAAGCTGCTACGCAAACATCAAGCACAATGGACATACATCTGTGTACTACACATCGAGGTACTACATGTATCTGTGTACTAGAGCTGTCCCCGAAGCCTGTTTTTGGGGTTCGAACTTCGTCAGGGTTTTTCGAACGGACGTTTGAACCTTAATCATAATAAACATTTAAAATTAAAAAAATATATACAATTTTTTTTTTTTATATATAAATATCCTCAAACTAAATCCCCAATTTAAATAAAGTGATTAATCTGATTAAATGTTATTTTCTTCTTCATTAAATCAACTTTCTTTAATGAATATAACTATCAGTTTTAATACTATAATATTAGTGTAGCCTAATCTTTATCTGCAACTGTAAAGAAAAAACCTATTGGTTTAAACAGAATCAATAGACACATAAAAAGAATATATATATAAAAAATAGAATAAAAAAAAGAAATTCTTATTAAAAATGAAAAATTAGAATGTTGATTTAGAATTCTAATGCCAACGTAACGAACGAAGGTCCGAACATTTGAACGTTTGGGCTCAGCCTTACTGAGCCCTACTACATGTGTCTGTGTACTACATGTATCTGTGTACTACACATCGAGGTACTGCATGTATCTGTGTACTACACATCGAGGTGCTACATGTATCTGTGTACTACACATCGAGGTGCTACATGTATCTGTGTACTACACATCGAGGTGCTACATGTATCTGTGTACTACACATCGAGGTGCTACATGTATCTGTGTACTACACATCGAGGTACTGCATGTATCTGTGTACTACACATCGAGGTGCTACATGTATCTGTGTACTACACATCGAGGTGCTACATGTATCTGTGTACTACACATCGAGGTGCTACATGTATCTGTGTACTACACATTGAGGTGCTACATGTATCTGTGTACTACACATCAAGGTGCTACATGTATCTGTGTACTACACATTGAGGTGCTACATGTATCTGTGTACTACACATCGAGGTGCTACATGTATCTGTGTACTACACATCGAGGTGCTACATGTATCTGTGTACTACACATCGAGGTGCTACATGTATCTGTGTACTACACATCAAGGTGCTACATGTATCTGTGTACTACACATTGAGGTGCTACATGTATCTGTGTACTACACATCGAGGTGCTACATGTATCTGTGTACTACACATCGAGGTGCTACATGTATCTGTGTACTACACATCAAGGTGCTACATGTATCTGTGTACTACACATCGAGGTGCTACATGTATCTGTGTACTACACATCGAGGTGCTACATGTATCTGTGTACTACACATCGAGGTGCTACATGTATCTGTGTACTACACATCGAGGTGCTACATGTATCTGTGTACTACACATCGAGGTGCTACATGTATCTGTGTACTACACATCGAGGTGCTACATGTATCTGTGTACTACACATCGAGGTGCTACATGTATCTGTGTACTACACATCGAGGTGCTACATGTATCTGTGTACTACACATCGAGGTGCTACATGTATCTGTGTACTACACATCGAGGTGCTACATGTATCTGTGTACTACACATCGAGGTGCTACATGTATCTGTGTACTATACATCGAGGTGCTACATGTATCTCTGTACTACACATCGAGGTGCTACATGTATCTGTGTACTACACATCGAGGTGCTACATGTATCTCTGTACTACACATCGAGGTGCTACATGTATCTGTGTTCTACACATCAAGGTGCTACATGTATCTGTGTACTACACATCGAGGTGCTACATGTATCTCTGTACTACACATCGAGGTGCTACATGTATCTGTGTACTACACATCGAGGTGCTACATGTATCTGTGTACTACACATCAAGGTGCTACATGTATCTGTGTACTACACATCGAGGTGCTACATGTATCTCTGTACTACACATCTAGGTGCTACATGTATCTGTGTACTACACATCAAGGTGCTACATGTATCTGTGTACTACACATCGAGGTGCTACATGTATCTGTGTACTACACATCAAGGTGCTACATGTATCTGTGTACTACACATCGAGGTGCTACATGTATCTCTGTACTACACATCGAGGCCATTTGAGACCTTTTCGGGCTGATTTTGGGATTCACCAACCGTGCCAATAAAACATAATAATTAATATTATATTATATAATATATTGTCTATATTCATGTCTTGCCCGAAAATGTCTCAAATGGCCCTAAGAGAAAGCCATTTTTGTCTTAAGTAGGGATGTCCGATATTATCGGCCTACCGATATTATCGGCCAATATTGGCATTAAAATGTAATATCGTAAAATATCGCTTTTTTTATTATATATTTTTTACATTCATTTAAGCTTTATTTACCCAGGCAAGCAAGTAAGAAAACATTCTTATTTTATTTATTGTCAAAAGTATGCATAATGTTGTGTTAATTCCACAACAAGAGATATGTAATGTTAATTACCTGAAATTATTAAGTTTTTTGGGGGGGGGGAAACCCTGCATATATCGGTATCGGTTGATATCGGTATCGGAAATTAAGAGTTGGACAATATCGGTATATCGGTATCGGTAAAAAAGCCAATATCGAACATCCCTAGTCTTTTTTTTAAAACTTTATTTTTTAGCGTTTATCGCTTTTCTGGTCAAGCATGACCGACAGTTGTAGGGTGAAACGGGAGAGAGAGCAGGGGGAGACATTCGGCAAATGACGGCGAGTCCGGGAATCGAACTCGGAGTCAACCAGATCCGTGACGCAGCACGGAGTCCCGCGACGCAGCGCGGTAACATGGTGTGCTACTGGAGCACCCCGAACATCCCTAGTCTTAAGTCCGTTGGTGAATGAGACCCAATGAGACTGTCCCTCCCCTTCCACCAACCACCATGGGATCCAAAAAAGAAATATATGTACGGTAGTCAAGGGCAAGAGACAAATAATAATTTGTGCCATGAATTACACATTATGACGTTTGTCAATTTTGCAAGTCAAGAAAGTTGATCGACAAGCAAGTTAGCTAACATTATCTATAGCTTTTGAAACCTGAAACATGTTTTTCTAACGATCACAGTTTTGTGTTTTACCGGACGTAAAGCATGCTCGACAAACACGATCACAGCTTTGAGTTAAAACGACCCCCCCCCCCCCCTTGATGATTTTGTGAAGACCCATATGTACATGTTATATACCTTTGATTTGGGGGTATTTGGGGTTTCAGGGAATCAACCAGAACGATTCGGGCTTATTGCATATAATGCGTCCTATCTCGCAATCTATGGAAAAAGACTGGATTATTCCGGAAATGGGGCACTGTTTAGTGTGTAACAAACTGCAATGTGTAGAAATGAGCTGATTAGTCGGTAATGGACAGTGTTGGGCAAGTTACTTTAAAAAAGTAACTAGTTACAGTTACTAGTTACTTCTTCCAAAAAGTTACTAAATTACTTACTCAGTTACAAATTATAAAAGTAACTAGTTACTTCAGAAAGTAACTATTGCGTTACTTTCACGTAAATTCTTAACATAAACAACATACACAAATCTAAACTATTTTAATGTTGTTGTGGGACAAAGTGAGACTATAGCCTCCAATCAAATGCCATGTATGTAGATATTATAATTACTACTGTATGTTTATATAGTGGATCATACAAATACAAACACAATAGGTGTTTTGGAACTTTTGATATGTATTGCCCCTCAACAGGCCACAACTGGGCAACATTAAATGATGCTTGTTAAACAATATACCAAAAATAAATAACAAATATATACTGATTGATTGATTGAACATTTTAATTAACAGATTGCAGAATGGGTAAAGTACAGTACAGCTCAATACACACAATTGTCTTGTTTACATCAGGGTCCCCTTTCAATTCATAATGACATTTATGACATACACAACATACATACATATAAGAATCTAATCTAATCATCTAAACTAATCTAATCATGACATTTAAGACATACATGACATACAGATATACACTCTTTTTAGTGCAAATAAAACAAAAGAACAGATGTGTCGTGTGTGTCTCTCACTCTCTTTCTGTATCTCTCTAGTCTAGTTCTCTCTCTCTCTCTCTCTCTCTTTCTCTCTCTCTCTCTGAGCACCTGAAGACAGCTATTAAATCAGGAAGTGCAGCACTATGTTGATAAGGCTGTCGGATATGTGCCGCGATAGTGTGACTACGGTGTGTAAAACTCACTCCCCAGAGGCATCCAAACTGAGCGCTTAGGAGGGAATTCCTTTCTTGGCGCAGCGGTTTGCGATGCTGGCCCCGGTGCAAACGCCCGGGGTGCGACTCCCACTCAAGGCATGGTCGAAGTAGTGGCAGGTTCAGCGTTGAACCGGCTACAGTGGTGCCGTGACCCGGATGCCTTGGGTGGTGTGAGTTTAGGGGGGGTGAATGTAACGGATATGTGCCGCGATAGTGTGACTACGGCACATAGAAGTAAAACTCACTCCCCAGAGGCATCCAAACTGAGCGCTTAGGAGGGAATTCCTTTCTTGGTGCAGCGGTTTGCGATGCTGGCCCCGGTGCGGACGCCCAGGGTTCGACTCCCACTCAAGGCATGGTCGAAGTAGTGGCAGGTTCAGCGTTGAACCGGCTACATCAGCAGTAGAGCCCCCACTACTGTAGTGCCCTGCGCTGCTACACAACAAACACAAGAGCGAACAAAAAACGCTCTCGTTGACTGACTCGCTTGTGCTGTTCGTTGGGTTAGTTTTGGATTATTTGGACTCGCCAAACAAACTATCAAAACGTACACGGACCCGCGGAACGCGGTCTCTCGTTGACTGACTCGCTTGTGTTATCGTTGTGTGTCCGACTAAGCATGCTTTCGAACACCCGCCCAACTCTACCTCTGTTTGGCTTACCATGAAATTGTACTCAACCTCAGCCAATCGTCAGCACATCGTCAGAACAGATAAAAAAAGTATTGCCTCTCGGCGCAGAGATCTAGTTGGTCTGATGAAAAAAAACTGCTTCAATCATAGTAACGTGCAGCATTTTTTTACAGTAACGGTAACAGCGTTATTAAGATTGCAAGAGTAATTATTTATAACGCTGTTATTCCCATCACTGGTAATGGACTATGAACAATGCCTGTAAAATGAGCCATACTATTGTCTCCATAGCTATAATACAGAACAGAACACATGATGGGTCTGCAAACATAGCTAAAATGGTCATTAACCCTGGCACCAAAGAGTGCAGATCGCGATAGCTGCTGGCCGTGAATGAGTTCAAATGAACACATCAACATTATGGGAAATACGCGTACCGTCTTCTCCAGAGTCAGACAAGGAGATAGAATAGATACCAATTTCCTCTCTGTGTGTTCAGTAGAAAGATTTCCGACTGCAAGCTAGCCTAGCTTAGCACAAATGCATGGAAGTGGATACGGACCAACTAGCCTGGCTGTTGGCTAAAAACACATCTCCCTGAGTTTTAAAATAGGCTAGCGGTCCATAACCGCTTCCATTAATTTGTGCTAAGCTAGGCTAGCTTGCAGCCGGAAATCTTTCTACTGAACGCACAGAGAGGAAATTAGTATCTATCTTCTCGTCTGACTCCGGAGAAGACGGTACGCGTATTCAGTCACAGACATAACATCAGCCTGTTCTTTTAAATCGTTCTTTGGTATCTACCTTTCAAAGGAGAGTCACTCACATTAACGAATCAGATAGGAGCTATTCGATAACTTAGTACCAAACAAAAGTGAATTCTGTTTCAGGGTAGATTTTCTCTTCAAGGGCAGTGCGGTCAGAGAATGGGCTGCAGCTGCTAATGTACCCACAGTGACCACTGAGTGGTCCGGTTTGTACCGAGGTTAGTCATTTACCCCAGGAGGGATGTCAGACATGAGCTCATTAGGAGGTCATAATGAGGTCGTTGTGGGGCAATAGGCATACTGAAGTTTAGAGGTTGACGAATTAATGAGGGGCCTGAGAAGGGAGTCTAAATATAGGCTATACGTGTATATAAATATAATATATATTATATATATATGTAATGGTTGTGACATCATCACCTTAAACTTTGATGCCCCAAGGGAGTTTCGAACGCCGGTCTCCCACGCCGCGGGCAACAGCGCAGACCGCTATACCAAGAGGTGAATTCACTGCTTTGTAACGTGTCTATGTGTCTTTTAAAGATGAGAGTGAGTTTAACCCACAGCACCGCTACTCGCCCCAGTCACTTCACAACATCTGAAGTCCATTGTGACTGCACTTCGCGGTACCATCCGTTATATATAGCCCATGTTACATCATAGCTACGTGTAAGGAATTGTACAAAAAGGCTTGTTGTGTGTGTGTGTGTGTGTGTGTGTGTGTGTGTGTGTGTGTGTGTGTGTGTGTGTGTGTGTGTGTGTGTGTGTGTGTGTGTGTGTGTGTGTGTGTGTGTGTGTGTGTGTGTGTGTGTGTGTGTGTGTGTTGGAATGCTGGAAAAAGATTCCACATGGACGAATGTCACTGACGTTTAATATCCCAAAACAAATGGAGAACAGAAACACCCTTTGATCCAAACCATGAGGGTTAAAGTGGAATAAAGATGTTTTAGCTGCAGCTGCTCTGATATCAAGTCAAGTCAAGTCAAGTCAAGAGTTTTATTTGTCACGGCATACAAGTATACAATGAAATGTGGGTGGTCTTGCCCGCAACGATGTGCAATACAGTAGTACAACATATAATAGAATCCAATAGACAACATTGTGCAATAAACAGGTAACATAGTGGGACATCACGGTATTTGTACATAGTTATTTACAGAGCATGAAGGACATGCTAGGTCCCTAGGTAGTGCAATACACTGTTACTATACTATTTTTAAAGTGACCTTTCTTTGTGTCCATAAGTGTGGGCGTGTGCAGCATGAGTGAGTGATATGTGTGGAGGCTAGTTGCCTGTTGGTATCTGCTTCACCCTGACTGAGGCCTGTGGCTTTGTTTCACTGTTTTCACACAAACTACACAAAGGAAAGCATGTTTTTCACTGTAAGAGATTTACACACACACGCACATACAGTACGCTATACTCACACACACACACACTCACATACGCACACGCACGTACACACACACTCACATACGCACACACACACATACATACACACACACACACACACATGCGTTTACACACACACATACATACACACACACGCACACACAAACACACGCGCACACGCACACACACTCAAATCAGTCCCCTTCTCCACCTCTTCCTTGGATTTGAGTCTTGTTCTGTTTATTTGATCACTCCAGAGACACGTTGCACACACAGGATGATGCACCTAGAAGGCTGTAGGCAGAAATGTTTCATAAGCACTGTAACTGAGGGGTACAATTCCCTGACTGTATTGATAAGTATGGTATCATTAAACCACTACCGATTATGTACTTTAACTACTGGCCACACAGTACATGATATAGATATGATGAACACTTTCCCACCATGAAACGAAGTCCACACAAATGTATAAATCGAATATTTTATATAGCAAAGGGTATATACAACGTTCACTTAATGACATTTATGATTTGAATGCACTTGTAAGGCAAATGAGTATTCGTAGGCAAATCAACATTGAATGTCCAATCTCTGGTTACGCAGGGAGCAAGTATACAACCTGGTTCTTTAGGGAACTATAGCGATGGTACTTAAATGATTATAGCTGGATACACTAAAGGGGGGTCCCGCTGGTTGTAAGTCAGTAGGGGGGGGGTTAGGAGAGCCGCCGGCGATATCCCATCTGGCCAACGATTTCTTGGGAGAATTCAGAGTGCTGAACACGGTGCCCACAGAACCTCGGTCCACAGATGAATACAGCTGGGCCCTCTTGTAGACGGTAGCTGCCGGTCCACAACGAAGAGACGTGAGGCGACCTCACTCGGGGTAGAGCGCCGTCTCACCTGGACTCCTCTCGGGGGGTAGTTCCAACACTCAGCAGTGTTGGCTGTTATCCATGGCATAATCAAAGCACCCAAAGCAAGTAGATAATCCAAGCCGTGTAGGGCTCGCCGTCGTCCGGGTAAAGTAATCCAATATGCAGGTCCACTCGTCCTGGCCCAGAACTCCTCGGATGAAAGCACCACACGTGGTCTGCCCAGCCTGGTTAAGACTCCAGATAACGCCAGGAACGATGGGGGTACTGCTCACTTTATAACTCTAACCGAACGATGCACCATACATAATAGACTATTATTAACTTAATAGAAATACGTCCCACTCGACGGTATAGTGCCAAACTATGACAATTCAACTATTAATCCACACGATGTCTCAATGCCTATTCTGAGGCCAAGTAGGCCATACTGCACCACACGTGGGTCGTGGGTGAGGCTTCACGTCTGTTACTAGGTTGGAGGGTAAAGGACTAATGGACTAAAAGAAAGTTCTACTTTACTTGCGCCATATATATATGCGCTGTGAACAAATAGTACCATTCGTATTTCGCCAGACGTATTCCTACGCGGAACCGGGCTTGTAACGACATGTTCGTCGGCACGATTGAACTTGAACCAAGGGGCTTGGCTGCTGGCGCCAGGTTCTTGTCCAATGAGAGAATGAAACTATTATGGGCTGTTAGTAGACTAAAGGGATATTCAGTGTATATGTACAAGGAATATACAAGGGATATCAAACGATATACAAATACTATTAAATATATATCCATAAATAAATATATATATTCGGTTTAATCTGATCCTTCACAACAGCCGCCCCCTAATTAGTCCCACCTAATTAGCTAAGCAGAGACAGATTAACCGCACTGTCTACCACTCAAGGTCCGCTGTAAGGGTCAGTCAACTCACAAAGTTGTGGGGTCATGGTCGTCATCGATAGTGTCTGGGAGTCTGGGCAGTTCTATTAGCCTCGCCACGGGTCGTGTGTAAGTTCGCCCTTGGACGAGCACCTCGGCTGCTCGGACCTTGCCATCGGCACCGGTGATCACTTTGCTTACGCGGCCAGCCGGCCACATAGCTCTGGGTAGTGACTGGTCGATAATCATGACGACTGTTCCTTCTGTCAAATTGTCTCTCTCTTTTACCCACTTCTGGCGGGTCTGTAGAGACGGTAGGTAGTGGAGTAGAAAGCTGTTCCAAAACTTGTCAGCTAGTACTTGACTGTACCTCCACATTCTTCGGCCGTTCGCTTCTTCAGGCCTGTACATTGTCTGGGGTAGCGCGGGGTCCAGCCGCCCCATCAAGAGTGTGTTGGGGGTGACTGGGTCGACATCTGCTACATCACTGGAGACGTAGCCGAGGGGCTTGGAGTTCAATACTCCCTCGATCTCCGTGAGGACTGTCATTAGGACTTCTTCCGCCACAGTCTGGGCCCCAAGCACGGCGTACAGGGCTGTCTTTATAGAACGTACTTCTCGTTCCCAGGTTCCACCGAAGTGGGGTGCGTTCGGGGGATTAAACTGGAAGTCAATCTGGGATGGAGCGAGGTGGGTCTTAAGTTCTGGGCCCATAGCTTGGAAGCTCTCTCTCAGCTCTCTTTCTCCGCCTTTGAAGTTTGTCCCGTGATCAGACAACAATGTAGACGGTTTTCCTATCCGTGATGTGAATCTTCGGAAGGCCATAAGGAATGAGTCTGTGCTCATGGTCGGAAGGAGTTCGATATGTATCGCTCTGGTGGTCATGCATTTGAATACAATACCCCACCGCTTCTCGGTTCCTCTTCCTTTCTTTATATACAACGGGCCAAAACAGTCCATGCCTGTGGAGTGGAATGGCTTGTCGCCGAGTCGGAGGCGACAGGGAGGTAGGTCAGCCATCCGGGGTATGCTGGGCTGCGAGCGCCACTTTCGGCAGTCTAGACAGGTTCGCTGGAAGCGTCGCACTGCTTCTCTTCCTTGAAGTATCCAATAGCGACGTCTGATCTCCGCGAAGACTCTCTCTGCTCCTGCGTGGTGTACATCCTCGTCGTATTTCTTTATGATCAGCTCTGTGACCTTGTGTCGGCTGTTCAAGACTATCGGGTACTTAACGTCATCCGGTAGATTGGGGGCTCTCCGCAGACGACCACCCACTCTGATGAGATTATGGGCGTCACTCTCGGGTGCCAGGTGGAGCAGTCTGCTGTCTGATGGGACGGGCTTTCCTCCCTGTAGACAGTCTAGCTCATCGGGGAACGAGTCTCTCTGGGTTCGTTGTAGTAGAAGAAGTTCTGCTTCTTCGTAGTCAGTTGCTGAAATGTCGGCAGTGGGCTGAATCTCTGGGTGGTGCCGCAGAAATGTCTTTAGCTGCGCACTCTGTAGGGTAATGCAATCATCTATGTTGGGGTCTGTGGAGGCGACTGTGCTCAGTCCACAGAACATAGGTTTCTTGTTCTCAGCCTCCTCTTTACTCGCTTCCCGTGGGGTGGGCATAGGCCACTCTTCTTCCGGGAGCTTGAGGAACTCTGGTCCGTCACTGTAGATGTTGCGACGGGTGAGGTCATCTAGGGACATTCCCCGGGTGATGACGTCAGCTGGGTTGTGTTTGGTGTCCACATACCGCCAGCTCGCTGCTTCTGTTAACTCTTGAATCTCGGTGACTCTGACTCCCACGAAGACCTTGTATCTGCATGAATCAGACTTGATCCATGTGAGTACTGTCGTGGAATCTGACCACAAGATTGTTCTGTGCACCGGAATGGTGAGTTCACGTTGGATTAACGTGGCTAGATGCGCTCCTGCTAGGGCTGCGCAGAGCTCTAGACGCGGGATAGATTGTTGCTTTCGTGGGGCTATTCTTGAGCGAGCCAGGATGAAAGCAGTGTGTATCTCTCCTCCCTTCTCTTGGGCACGCAAGTAGGCCACCGATCCATAGGCTACTTCGGAGGCGTCACTGAAGACGTGTAGATCCATCTTGCATGTCTCTGGCCTCACTGTGGGTGGGAAGTAGCTGCGGCGTATATTGGCGCCTGGGAGTGAGCGGAGCTCCGTCTCCCACTCTCTCCATGTGGAGGCAAGGTGTGCGGGTATTGGGTCGTCCCAGCCCTGGTCCTTGTCCCATAGTGCTCGTACAATCATCTTTGCCCTGGTGGTGTAATATGATCCCAACGGGTCATATTGTCTGGCGAGTGTTCTGTACACACTCCGTCTGGTGGTCGGTATCGCCGTCGACCTTCCCTGCTCCGTGGTCAGGGGTTTGTGTCTATAGTGGAGCGAGTCTGTTTTGAAGCGCCAGACTAGTCCTAGTGTCATTTCTTGGGCTTCTCCTGGGATTGTCGCCATCCAGGTCTCGCTGCTGGCAGCCTTGTCCGCGGGGGAGAGGCTGCGCAATACGTGCGGGTCGCTGCTGGCCCACTGCCTGAGATCAAAGCCGTCTTTGATCAGAGAGGCGCGGAGCAGCGCACGGCGTCGCCCGTCAATCTTCTTTACGTGTCCCGCTGTGATTAGCTTCTCAATCTCAGCGCGGTACACACTCTCTTGAGCGGGGTCTTTGGCTAGGCGCCGCTCTGTGTTCAATAGATACCGCTCCGTAGCTTCTTTCGTGGCGTGAAAGGTGGGCATTCCCTCTCGCCTCAGGAGTGGAGTTGCGTACCTCATCACTCCGCCGACTGTGACTCTCTTTGTCCCTTGCTCGAGGAGGTTTATGGCGTAAATGTCTTCTTTAGAACGAATGTCTTTCTTTTCGTTCTTAAAGGGCATTGTCTCTAGTGTCCATAGCCTCTCGACATGCTGCAGGAGAGTGGTGTCTTCTTCTGTCGCTCTGGAGTGGAGGCAGCTAGTGGCTGCTGTTCGGTTGAGAGATTTAGCGAGGGGGCCTTGTAGTGTCCACCATAGGCGGGTCTCGACTGCTGCAGGACAGCCTCGGGGTCCTGTATGGACCCGGTCTATCGGGACTATGAGGTCTGCATGGTCGGAGCCTATCAGCAGGGTCGGGGTGGCGCCGTCTATGAGCGGGATAGGTAGTTGACGCAGGTGCACATATTTATCCATCAGCTTGGCGATGGGGTAGGTGTACTGTGATAGTCCTATTTCTTGGCTGGTGAAAGCATTTGTAATCCTATACCGTCGCTCTGGCTGCCCGCTTGCTGCGATAGTGAAGGAGACATTCTCGCCCTTTATCGTCTTTAAATCTCTTCTTATTGTCCGAATCGTCATTTGGTTCTCGCTCCCCCGCAGTCCCAGCTGGGCCGCAGCGGACGCGAGCAGAAGGGTCTTGTCTGACCCGTCATCAAGGACGGCGTAAGTGTCCATGACTTTATCTTGGTAGCTCAATGTTACACGGACTACCTTTAAGAGCACTTGGGCGCCGCTGCTGCTGGCGGGGTCAATGTACATGACACTTGCCTTGGTGCTGCTCGATGGTGCAGGTGCAGGCTTTCTTCTGTTACTGTCGTGTAGTACATCTAGATGGGCTCCGTCACACCGACTGCACCTCTTCTTTAGGCGGCATTCGGCTGCCATGTGACTGCGCGCACATCGGTAACAGCGCCTGTTGGACTTTATCCATTGACTCACTTCTTCTGCATTCATCTTTGTGAACAGGTCACATTGTGACACCCAGTGTTCCTTCTCGCAGTACGGGCACACCATCTTCCACTTCTCTTTTCTCGAGGGGGTACTGTGGTTCTTACTGCTCGGTACTGATTCTGATTGGTGCATGACAGTCACCGATCTTCTTCCATCGTTTATTCTCCTGGGTCCCTCTCTGGAGCTTGGTGTGCTCCGCACGAACGTATCCAGTCGTAAGCTGCTGACTTCTCTCGCCAGGAAGTCGGCTAGATCGAGGAGGGATGGTTCGGGACCGTTAGGATCACGGTGGTCTCTCTGCCGCCTGAAGCGCTCTTGTCTGGCGGGTGGCAGCTTCTCTAAAATCCTCTCGACGTTAGAGTTGGCGTATAGCTCGTGCATACCCTTTTCCCGTTGCGCTCCCAGCATCCCTACCAGGGACTGCACTTTTATAGACAGGTCGTCTAATGAGCGATTGTCTGTTGCTGGGGGTAGGCGGTCAATATGTCTTATCTCTTGGATTACGTAATCCCATATACGTCCATATCTCTGGTCCAGCGCTGCTAGAGCCGCGGTGTATGGGGTCGTAGAGGTGGCATAGGCTAGCGCTATATTGTGCGCTCGCGGTACTTTCAGGTGCTTCAGTAATATTGCATACTTGTGGCGTTCATCAGCGACATCCACCATCATTGTCTCTAAGCACATCCGGAGCTCCGTGTACTGTGCTCGATTCTCATAGGTGAAGTCTGGAAACGTCGGTGTGGCAATGTATGACGCCGTGGATGGCTGATACATCGGCGAGCGTTGGGGGAGAGACCTCCTAGGCGAGTCTCCTCTTGCGCCTCTCTGTGGGCTGGTACCGGCAGGGTACCATGGCCCGCTGGTCCAGGTGCTATTCCTCGGGGCTGGTCGTGCGTCATGCTCACCCGTGAATAGAGTCGGGGGTCTGTAGCGCAGCGCCGCGGGGGTATAGCCTGGGCTGTACTGGACCTCCTGGTCCGGTGGAGTACTGTGCTGTCGTCGGGCTTGGTTCTCCTCCTCTCCCTCTTCTTCTTCTATCAGGTCCTCTAGATCCTGTAGTCGTTTATTTAGCTTCTCCGCAGTGTATGCCGCTCCTTCCTTGTAGCTGGGTCTCGATTGGACCGGTCTGGGAAGGGGGTCTGCGGGGGGTATAGGCTTGGTCTGTTGGTCAAGTTCAGGGTCGCTTGCTCGGTTAGGAGACGCTGCCCTTGACTGTTGTCTCGACGAGTTCCTTGAACCCCTGGCGGAGGGAGAGGGTGTTGCCTTGAGGATCAGCTGCTCCATTAGCTGCGCTTGTAGTCTGTCGCGCTCGGCTTCGCGCTTGGTGAGATCTGCTTCTCTTTGGGCACCGGCAGCGGCGCGCTGGGCGTCGGCCCGGTCTCTTGCCATATTCTCTTCCGTCTGAAGGCGTCTCATCTCCAGGCGTATGCGCTCTTCCTCGCTCCGTTGCTGTGTCTGGAGTCGATCGCGTTCACCCTGAAGTCGATCGCGTTCACCCTGAAGTCGATCGCGTTCGGTAGAGGCTGTCAGGCTGGCGAGGAACGCCTGTGATAGCATCCTCTCCGCTTCGCTGGGGGAAGACGGTTGTAGAGGTGAGCCGCTCCTGGCGGTACTCGTTGGGGAGTCCCGGAGCTCTATTTCCTCGGCGCTCTCCTCCTCTTCTTCCGTGCAGAGTTCTCTCTCTGTAGGGTTGTCTTCCTCCCGGGGCTGGTCGGGGACTACTTCTTCGGTATTGGCGGGGGGTAAAGGCATGTCAGCTCCCTCCTGGTCCCCACCGTGAGCTTGGTCAGTTACATTAGAACCCACTAGGGCCTCTGTGGTTGGGGTAACCTGGTCGTTAAGGTCAGACATAATTTTACTTTCTACTTTTACCGCGTTTACCGTTTGTCGAAGGCTAGGTAGTTGACTGACAGCGTAATCCTCTAAGTACTGAGGTGTCTGTCGTCTGCGCCGCGGGCGTTCTACGTTAGGAGGACCGTTTCGTGGAGTGTTCATCATAGGCCATTTCAATATTAATAACACTATATTAATATTACACTAGTTACCCTCCGGCTCGAAGGACCAATTGTAACTGAGGGGTACAATTCCCTGACTGTATTGATAAGTATGGTATCATTAAACCACTACCGATTATGTACTTTAACTACTGGCCACACAGTACATGATATAGATATGATGAACACTTTCCCACCATGAAACGAAGTCCACACAAATGTATAAATCGAATATTTTATATAGCAAAGGGTATATACAATGTTCACTTAATGACATTTATGATTTGAATGCACTTGTAAGGCAAATGAGTATTCGTAGGCAAATCAACATTGAATGTCCAATCTCTGGTTACGCAGGGAGCAAGTATACAACCTGGTTCTTTAGGGAACTATAGCGATGGTACTTAAATGATTATAGCTGGATACACTAAAGGGGGGTCCCGCTGGTTGTAAGTCAGTAGGGGGGGGGTTAGGAGAGCCGCCGGCGATATCCCATCTGGCCAACGATTTCTTGGGAGAATTCAGAGTGCTGAACACGGTGCCCACAGAACCTCGGTCCACAGATGAATACAGCTGGGCCCTCTTGTAGACGGTAGCTGCCGGTCCACAACGAAGAGACGTGAGGCGACCTCACTCGGGGTAGAGCGCCGTCTCACCTGGACTCCTCTCGGGGGGTAGTTCCAACACTCAGCAGTGTTGGCTGTTATCCATGGCATAATCAAAGCACCCAAAGCAAGTAGATAATCCAAGCCGTGTAGGGCTCGCCGTCGTCCGGGTAAAGTAATCCAATATGCAGGTCCACTCGTCCTGGCCCAGAACTCCTCGGATGAAAGCACCACACGTGGTCTGCCCAGCCTGGTTAAGACTCCAGATAATGCCAGGAACGATGGGGGTACTGCTCACTTTATAACTCTAACCGAACGATGCACCATACATAATAGACTATTATTAACTTAATAGAAATACGTCCCACTCGACGGTATAGTGCCAAACTATGACAATTCAACTATTAATCCACACGATGTCTCAATGCCTATTCTGAGGCCAAGTAGGCCATACTGCACCACACGTGGGTCGTGGGTGAGGCTTCACGTCTGTTACTAGGTTGGAGGGTAAAGGACTAATGGACTAAAAGAAAGTTCTACTTTACTTGCGCCATATATATATGCGCTGTGAACAAATAGTACCATTCGTATTTCGCCAGACGTATTCCTACGCGGAACCGGGCTTGTAACGACATGTTCGTCGGCACGATTGAACTTGAACCAAGGGGCTTGGCTGCTGGCGCCAGGTTCTTGTCCAATGAGAGAATGAAACTATTATGGGCTGTTAGTAGACTAAAGGGATATTCAGTGTATATGTACAAGGAATATACAAGGGATATCAAACGATATACAAATACTATTAAATATATATCCATAAATAAATATATATATTCGGTTTAATCTGATCCTTCACAACAAGCACTATGATAAAAGATACAACACCAGCGGCGTCACCGTCACATTTAAAAGGCAGTAAACGGGTCACTCACAGAGGAACCTTATATCCATCCACCACGTTACAGTATACTGTAGGACTTAAAGCTGCACTATGTCACTTTTGAATGGATATTGCTTCTTTAGTCTAAGACTGAAGTCCTTAAAGGAACACAGCAACTTTTTTGATATATATTATATATGATATATATAATAAAAAAAAAAAAAAGGGCTTTTGAGGTGATGAAATTACTGCGCCCAGGCACGTGGTGAATACACATGCCACAACATGTTTACAGACCCTCATCTGCACGTATATTATAACAGAATACAGATCCTCATCTGCACATATATTATAACAGTATACAGATCCTCATCTGCACGTATATTATAACAGAATACAGATCCTCATCTGCATGTATATTAGAACAGAATACAGATCCTCATCTGCACGTATATTATAACAGAATACAGATCCTCATCTGCACGTATATTATAACAGAATACAGATCCTCATCTGCATGTATATTATATAACAGAATACAGATCCTCATCTGCATGTATATTAGAACAGAATACAGATCCTCATCTGCACGTATATTATAACAGAATACATATCCTCATCTGCATGTATATTATAACAGAATACAGATCCTCATCTGCACGTATATTCAATTCAATTCAATTAAAAAAACTTTATTAGTCCCGCAAGGGGCAATTTAGAGCATGATACGGCAAACAGCTGCCTTTCTACACATTCAAGACAAAACAGTGACAAGAGACATACATGACACTTCAAAGGACAAGAGACATGACACTGCCAGAACGGGATCCCTACATTGTTGATCTGTCAAGTCCAATAAATAGATAGATTCGATCAGTACAAAAAAAGTGCACTTTCGTCAACATCTTTTAAATCGGGCGGCTAGGTGGTGTAGTGGGCAAGGCGCTCGCCATCAACGCTGGAGACGCTGGGTTCGAATCCAGCTCTCGGCGTTGCTATCAGCTTGGCTGGTCGTTCATACTAACACAATTGGCAGTGTTAGGGGTGGGAAAGCTGATGGGTGGTGTTACGATTCTGGTTCTTGACTACGGTCGGGAACCACCCACCTTCTCTGTCATCTGTCACTTGATTGCTGTCACTTGTTTTCCCTGTCATTTAGTGCTGTCACTTAGGGGTTGGCTTCTGATTGGCTGTCACGGGGGTGTGTGTGGAATGTTGGTATTTGGTGGCTATGTAACATTCCTTTCCTCTGCTTGTCATTCGTCAGGTCTTCACTATAGGCGTTCGGAGATAACGCGGCCGGTTCCAGTTCTGGACCACCACTAAGCTCCATTATCTATTCTCTCTTTCCCTTGCCTTGGCATAGTATCCTAGTATTACTCTTTGTGTTCTTTACTATTAAAGTCGAACCTGTTCAAGAGTATACCTTCTCCGTCTCTGTGATTGCCTACAACAATTGGAACTCGCCTACCTCCATCCTGACAGGGTGGGTCCTGGGCGTTGTGGACAGCGACCCCTGCAGTTCGGTCGGGGCGCCTGCACAGCGAGGGTAGGATCTGGAGGGAGGTAGTGTGACCTTCCACACGTTACACTCTCCCGGTGAGAATCTGCGCTGCCAGGCTGGCTGCCAGCTGGCTGCACATGCGTTGGAGGAAAGCATGTGACAGTCTCCGGCCTCCCGGACCAACAGTAGGGGGGAGTGCGCAACAACCAGGAAGGGGGTTGGGAATTGGCATAACGACTAACAGTGGGATGGGAGAAAAATCGGAAAAAGGAAAAAAATTAAAAAATTTAAAACATTGACCCCTTTGAGAAAGGGGTCAAAGGGTGCATGTTAGTAAACTGACCATTCCTTGTACTGTGGCCATTCACCAGTCGAATGGCCTCTGGAACAAACCCAAACTTTGTGTTTGTTTTACAGGCAGGCTGTCTAAAGCACTTTCCTGAGGGCAGCAGGTCAAAACACACATGAAGGACATGTGTGGGGTCATCAATTATCTGTAAAACTGCATTAGGGATCTTTGTGTTCTGCCGATAATTTTTTTGCTAAGGTTGACAACACCTTGCAGTTTGTTCTTTTCTTTTTGACAGAGGGATGTTAACCAGCATACAAATGAAAAGGTTAGAATACTCTCAATAAAGGAAGAATAAAACGTTGTCAGAATTCTCTGGTCGACTCCAAAGGAGTTTAGTTTACGAAGACAGTACAGACGCTGATGAGCTTTTTTTATTATAACATCTGTATTGTCGCTAAATTTGAGTTTGTCATCAAACACAGTTCCTAAGTATTTGTAGTTCTCTAGTAGTATATTATAACCGATAGGGCTACAGATCCTCATCTGCATGTATATTATAACCTAATAACCTAATACCTAATAATTATAATTATTATCCTGTAAGGCTGTAACAAAAACAAGGTTATGTACATATTTTATTTTATTTATTTATTTATTTATTTATTTACACAAGTAAATAAAATACAAATTTACAGTGTAAAGTATAAAAAGACCTGATTATGAGAAAGAAAATGTACGATGCATGGAATATTGTTGAGGCACACTAGTTACAACTATATTTCAAACAGGCACTCCATGTCAAAAAGGTTGCTGACCCCTGGTCTACACCCTCCCCAGACCGACAGTAGGGCAGCATGTGGTAGTCTACACCCTCCCCAGACCGACAGTAGGGCAGCATGTGGTAGTCTACACCCTCCCCAGACCGACAGTAGGGCAGCATGTGGTAGTCTACACCCTCCCCAGACCGACAGTAGGGCAGCATGTGGTAGTCTACACCCTCCCCAGTCCAACAGTAGGGCAGCACGTGGTAGTCTACACCCTCCCCAGACAGTAGGGCAGCATGTGGTAGTCTACACCCTCCCCAGACCGACAGTAGGGCAGCATGTGGTAGTCTATACCCTCCCCAGACCGACAGTAGGGCAGCATGTGGTAGTCTACACCCTCCCCAGTCCAACAGTAGGGCAGCACGTGGTAGTCTACACCCTCCCCAGACAGTAGGGCAGCATGTCGTAGTCTACACCCTCAGCAGACAGTAGGGCAGCATGTGGTAGTCTACACCCTCCCCAGACTGACAGTAGGGCAGCATGTGGTAGTCTACACCCTCCCCAGACCGACAGTAGGGCAGCATGTGGTAGTCTACACCCTCCCCAGACCCACAGTAGGGCAGCATGTGGTAGTCTACACCCTCCCCAGACCCAGACAGTAGGGCAGCATGTGGTAGTCTACACCCTCAGCAGACAGTAGGGCAGCATGTGGTAGTCTACACCCTCCCCAGACTGACAGTAGGGCAGCATGTGGTAGTCTACACCCTCCCCAGACCGACAGTAGCATGTGGTAGTCTACACCCTCCCCTGACTGACAGTAGGGTAGCATGTGGTAGTCTACACCCTCTCCAGACCGACAGTAGGGCAGCATGTGGTAGTCTACACCCTCCCCAGACTGACAGTAGGGCAGCATGTGGTAGTCTACACCCTCCCCAGACTGACAGTAGGGCAGCATGTGGTAGTCTACACTACACCCTCCCCAGACCGACAGTAGGGCAGCATGTTGTAGTCTACAACCTCCCCAGACAGCAGGGCAGCGCAACAACG
>NC_140166.1:148679512-148687012 GCF_963971535.1 Notolepis coatsorum | reverse complement strand
TACTATTAAAGAATCTATTGAAGGCAAAATTGATGCGCTGAGAGCGGACGCCGACGCACAGAATAAACGCACCGAGGCTCTGGAGAAAGTAGTGGAAGCCCACGAAATCAATTTCACTCACATCTACAAGGAAGTAGAGGCTAACACAGTTAACCTAACTGCTGAGATGAAGGGGAACTACAATGAAATCAAGACGGAGCTCAGCGAAATAACGTTGGAGCTCACGCGAATCAATAAAGAACAGAAAGCCAAAATATTCGAGATGGAATATCAAAAACGCAGGCTGAATATTCGTATTGTCGGTCTGGATGAATCAGTGAGATGTGAAAACCCTGAAGAGTTTGCCACAGAATTACAGAAAATCTTGGGAACAGGAATCCTTCCTAAAATACCGGAGGTGGATGAGTGCTTCAGATTGGGTCCCCGCTCCATTGGCAATAACGCTAAGCCCAGAGTGATATTAGTTATACTGCGCCAAGTCAGAATAAAATAAATGATTATGCGTGAAACTCGCAGGATGAAAGGCAATCTGAAACACATGGAGGTACCAATACACTGCTTTGAAGATTATTGTCGTGATGTAGTGGAACTGCGTGCCAAGTTCAAGACGGTGATGTCTCAACTATACCTGGGGAAATACAGACCCCTACTAATATACCCTGCAATACTTCGCGTCGTCGACAAACAAGGAGCAAAGGTTCTCCTCAACTCGCCTGAAGATGCAGCCAAATTCCTGTCTGAACAGGAGCAGAATAGTGTATAAATGGCCTTTTAAATCTCAGTTATGCAAGGTCACCATATAGTACAACCTTTAATAACCGAGGATTTGGGACAGAGAGACCTACGTGCTCAGAGTTTTTGAATGCTTTCCCCGACGTGTATATTATTGCGGACATATTGGATTTAAGATTGGAACACTCCAGAACATACTGGAACATTCAGACAATGTAAAAATGACATATTGGAATAATCTAGAACATCGAAGCATTCTTTGATATATGGAGCATTCTGGAATATCAGCAATACGTGGTCATTCATTCTACCAGAAGCCCCTCGGGGGAATAATCAACAGCTATCTAGATGCAGAACCACAGAGCCATCATAGCCGGCCGGCTGAAAGATCACTCTACACAACGATCATCGCCCACCCCGGTCGGGGGAAATGCTGCATATACGTATTTAAAAATTGTTTTTTATTAATGGGAAATAATTTCACTACTTCTCCAATTAATACTTTAGATGTTTAAGCATAGCAATGCTCTTTTAAGATCTAAGTTAATGTTCTCTTCCTTTTACTTGTTTTTTTTTTTTTTTTTTTCATCCGCTCTCTCTGATTTATTGAGGCTCTCTCTTCAGTTCAATACCTTCATATTATTCATGGGTTACTATAAATTACTATAAATTACAAGTTCATATAAAATGTAAGTGATTAAGGCATGACAATTGAAGCTTATTTTTGGTCTTTATTTTTAGTTTATCTCATTTAAAGTTTTATTTATTTATTTTTTACGGGTAAGTGGCCAAGCCACAGTCGACATTCTACTTATGGTAGAATTTAGAGTGTTAGATCCTATGGTATACATAGGAATGTTAAGGATAATTGGATCATTCTGGGATATCCGGTGGTGCAAGGGAGAGAGTCATACGCAAAGGTTGTGTTCATGGAACACAATCCTGTACGACTCTCGGTGGGAGGGAAGGGTAGGGGATTTTTATTTGTATATATGTATGTTTTTAAGCTCGGCTCTCAACGGGACCTCACTAGTGGGATGTATATCTATTATTGCCTCGCACTCTAGAAGCATTACCAAAAATTACAATGCAACATGTATAGACTATGGCTAGTTTGAATATAATGATATGGAACACCGGGGGAATAAATAACCAACTCAAACGCAAAAGCGTGCTCACACTGATGAAAAAAGAACATGTGGACATTGCTCTGCTAAGCGAAACACACATTCTAGGGAAAGACATAGGTAAATTAGCGGACAACATATACCATAATATCAGTCACTCCTCTATTGGTACGAGAACTCGGGGTGTAGCAATAGTCGTTAAACGTAAGTTGAATATTGTACTAAAGGGAGTATGGTCTGATGTAGAAGGTCGGATAACTATAGCTAAGATTGAACATAAGAACAGGAAAATAGCGTTGATAGCGGTATACGCCCCAAATTTGTACGAAGAAGATTTCTTCACTACACTAACCAATGCAATGTTAGACATTCCCGATTACTCATTTATAATAGGAGCGGATTTTAATGCCATCTGGAACCCAAGGATAGACAAATCTTACCTCGCCTTTTCCAGCGAACAAAAGAATTCATCGAAGGCATTAAAGGATTGGTCAAAGATTACAGGTGTAAAGGACTTATGGCGGTTACTTAATCCCACGACCCGAAAGTACTCTTGTCGATCTGCGAGACATAAGACACTATCCAGAATAGATTATGTCTTTGCATCACAGAGACTATTTGATAATTATGAAGTGGAAATGATACCCAACGCACTATCAGATCACTGTTATTTACTCCTTAAAGGTACATTTGGTATACTATCCTCCCGAGCCCCAAGATGGCGATTTAACTCGTTGCTGCTTAACAACAAGGAATTCATTACACAACTCAAAGAAGCTCTTATAGTATTCCAACGGGAGAATGCAAACTCGGTGCAAGACCCCAGAATAATATGGATGTCGGTAAAGGGAATGATCAAAGACTTCACGGATAGCTTTTCCTCCAAAATGCGCAAGAATCAAAGCACAAAACTGGATGAGCTGGAAACGCTTTACTCAACGTTATTTAATTCTCTGAAATACAACAACTCAACTCGACTAGAAAATCAAGTTAACGTACTAAAAATAGAGATCAATGACATATACAGACAACAATCGGAAATACAAATACGCAGCACAAGACAACAGCAGTACTCCCATGGTTCCAAACCCAGCCACCTATTAGCCATGCGATTAAGAATTAATGCAACATTTGCAGATATAACTACCATTAGAGCACAACAAGTACTTGTAACAGATCCTGTAAAAATAAACGATACATTCAAAGTATTCTACTCCGATTTATATAAATCAGAAATGACCTTCGATCAAAACAAAATGGACACATTTCTTAATCAAATTATTCTCCCTAAACTTTCAGAGGATGACGCTAAACAGTTAGAAATACCGATCACACTAGAGGAACTCAAGAAGGCCATATCCGCAATGAAAAGTGGTAAGGCTCCAGGAAGAGACGGTTTCCCATCAGAAATGTACCTTTCTTGTTGGGACATAATTGGCCCCTTATTACTAAATATGATCTTATACTCAGTCAAGGAGGGGAACTTCCATAAAATTGACAATATTGCACTCATAACAGTCCTCCTTAAAAAAGACAAAGACCCCAACGAGTGCGGTAGTTATAGACCTGTAAGCCTCCTCGGAACAGATATCAAACTGTACTCTAAGGTATTAGCCATCAGATTACAAAAGCATATGACGTCTTTAGTTCACCCGGACCAAACTGGCTTCATAGGAGGCCGCCTGATCACTGAGAACATAAGACGTATACTGCACGTACTTGATGCCGACAAGGAGGACACCATACCTAAGGCGATGCTGTCCCTGGATGCTATGAAGGCCTTTGACAGGCTGGAATGGTCGTATCTGTGGGCAGTGCTAGAAAGGATGGGGTTAGGAAAAGGATTCATCGATATGATTAAAGTATTATACAAAGACCCATCGGCCATGATTACAACAGGCACAATCATCTCTGAAATATTTCCGGTATCACGCTCTGCCAGACAGGGTTGTCCTCTTAGTCCCGGACTGTTCAATCTATCATTAGAGCCTTTAGCACAATATATAAGACAATCCCAATCCATAGAACCTATCGTAATCAAGGGCACACAACAAAAAATTTGTTTATATGCGGACGATGTAATATTGTTCATGAAAAACCCCAACACCACATTGCCTCATCTGCTCAAGTTGATTGAGGACTTTGGTGATTTATCGGGATTTAAGATAAATTGGCCGAAGTCGGCTTTCCTTCCACTTAACACCCCTGCAAAAAAAGATACAACCCTCCCAGGACAGATACCGATGGTAAAACATTTCAGATGCTTGGGAGTGGAAATATTCCCTACCATAAGACAAACGGTGAAGCACAACTACACAAAAATCCAAAACAAAATCAAAGACGACCTTGATAGATGGGCAAAACTTAAGAACACAGTACAAGCACGGATATCAATAGTTAAGATGGATGTACTACCTAAAATCAACTTCTTCTGTTCAATGCTACCGTTACCCCCTCCAGAGGGTTACTGGAAAAGATTACACTCCTCCACATACAAATTTATTTGGAATAACAAACCACCACGTATAAAAAGATCCACCGCACAGAGAAATAAAGCAGATGGTGGCATGGCATTTCCAGATTTTTTCCTATATTTTAAGGCGTACTCATTAAGTCCATTGACAACATGGTTTGACTCCCAAGCATTAGCATCTTGGAGAAAAATAGAAGAAAACATAGTAGCCCCACATAGACTGAAGGACATAGCATACACTAAACTACCAATCAAGCACTGTGAACGAAAATTTGGCCCCATAATTACTCATGCGATCCGGATATGGCGTGAATCACAAAAAAATAATCCTAACCCACAAGAATGGCACAATCATACTCCCTTATTCAATAACAATGCTCTCTTAATTGGAAAACGACCTATAAGATTCCCTATATGGGAAGAGCAAGGCATACACTCATTAGGGGATGTTTTTAACAAACAGGGTTTTTGTAGTGATAAAGAAATACGCAAAAAATTTAATCTCACCAAGTCCACATGGCTTTTTCACAAACAGTTAGAGCTATGTTTGAAGTCTCACGGTGTTCCATTAGACAGACCAATTGAACACCACAGATACCACAAATTCTTCTACTCAAGAGAGACATCGAGAGGTTTTGTTTCAGAATTTTATCATCAATTACTAACGTCCTCGTATGAAACCCTCCAACTTGACTCTGTCTGGAGGAGGGATATACCAGACCTGGAAAATGACTTTGATTGGCAAGGAGCCTGGGCAAATGTCCGACTTACATCAAGGAACCCGGATCATCAACAAATCAATCTTAACTATATTCACAGGACATACTTGACTCCTATAAGACTGTGCCGAATGGGGCTCAAACAAGATTCCAAATGCACCCAATGTACAAATGGGGACGAAGGGACATTTATGCACATGTATTGGGACTGCTCACCAGTTAAGGCATTCTGGAAAGATGTGACCCAACAAATATCAAAACTCGTATCTTGGAATATACCTGTACACCCCTCGGTATTGCTGTTGAATGATGTTTTTGAGTTTGCAGTGAATCCACAGCTAAAGAGATTGGTTTTATCGGGTATCACAGTAGCCAAAAAGCTGATCGCATCACGCTGGTTTCAACCGGAAAAAATGTGCCGTAAAGTTTGGTTTCTTACATATCTCGATGTAATTTACCATGAAATATCTACAGCAAGAATTCTGGGTCTCAATGAATCCAAAATGTCAATGTGGTTAGAAGTGGTGGAGAGAATAAAAGCTAGCTTATAATGGTAGTGTCTGGTTAGGTGCGAGGGATAGTGGAGGTACTTCTCAAGGTGGGGTCCGGGAGGGGGGGGGTTCGAGCTGAGCATATGTGTGTAGGTTTTTTTTTTAGATAACAGGTATTATGGGTATATCTTATATAAAACAACTAACCAAAAGGTGATCTCATTGGATGTGCCCTGACAATTAATGCTTGTATATCTTATCGTGTGTTGTCATGTTTGTTTATATGTTTGTTTAAAAAAGAATAAAAAAAAAAAATACAAAATAAAAAATAAAAATAAAAAAATTATATTAATTTTATTTTTATTTGTTTACCTTTTAGGGGGGGGGGGGGGGGGCTCGCGTTTAAATCTCACACAGGGCCTCGCATTTCTCCCAGGCGGCCCTGGCTAGTGCACTTTAGCCTAATTTTGCACAAGTCAAATGGATGTTCCCACGTGCTGTGACACGTGCTGCAGCCTGATTGATTATCCATTCTAAAAGCAATGAAAGATGATAAAGCAATGAAAGATGATAAATAGCTTTTATTTTCTGAATGCCTGTTATGCAGGCCAGGTTTTTCCACCCCCAGGAACAGTTCCCAGGAGTCCCGACCGACCACCACTCATCACGTGTGCCCCCGCGGGACAAGGCAGTGTGCCGGACCGACACAAGATGGCGAGCCAACCCAAAGAACCTCAGATATAGATCAGGGCTATACCCAGGAGCCTGATCTGTTACCCCTGTTGCCTCAACAATCGGCTAGGATTGTGAATTGCCTTCCTCACTCCCAGTGACGAAGTGGATCAGGAATTAATGAACTAATTGAACTTGAGTCACAATAACTTCCAACGATATGAAGGTCATACTATCCTTTTCTATGATACGAACTGATTGAACTTGAACACAAGGACTTCCAAGGGCTTTTGACCCCGTTTCACCTTTTGTATTTTGATATTGTATTCTGATATTGTATTTTGTATTTGATTGATGCACATTGTATAATACTGATACCTCTCCTGTATAGAGTGAGAGTTAAAGGGTCAATGCACCCAATAAGATACTTGAGTCTCATTGATAACACATTGATTATAGTTGAATCGCTGATGGTTCTCCTGTAAAGAAAGATAGTTTAAAGGGTCATTTCACCTAATAAGGTACTTGCATTCCTATAACATTGAAATATTTCTATTGGTACATTGCTGGTATTACACCTGCAAAAGGAAGAGTTTAACGGGTCATTGCACCTAATAAGGTACTTGCATTCCATGCACACTTAAAGGTTTAAATTAACCATGGAGAGGGACCCTGTCGGCCACCCGCCCCCTGCGGACGGGTGTCCCCCAGGGCTCGGTTTTAGGACCCCTTCTCTTCTCCCTCTACACTAAATCACTGGGTAACATTATCACGTCTCATGGCTTCTCCTACCACTGTTATGCCGACGATACTCAACTCTTCCTCTCCTTCCCTCCCTCAGATATCCACGTCTCTGAGCGGATCTCGGCCTGTCTGTCCGACATCTCCGCCTGGATGACGACCAACCACCTCAAACTGAACCTAAGCAAAACAGAATTGCTCCACCTGCCGGCCAAATCCTCCCCCCTGACCGACCTTTCCATCACAGTCGAGAATGCAGCTGTGACCGCGTCCCCGACCGCCAAGAACCTTGGTGTTGTCCTCGACGACCAGTTGAACTTCTCTGCTCACATCGCAGCGAAAACCAGAACCTGCCGATTCCTCCTGAGCAACATCAGAAGGATCCGCCCCTTCCTGACAAAAGAAGCCACCCAACTCCTCGTCCAATCAACAGTCATCTCCCGCCTCGACTACTGCAACGCACTGCTCGCTGGCCTCCCGGCCACTGCCACTAAGCCTCTTCAACTCATTCAGAACGCAGCGGCCCGCCTGATCTCAAACCTACC